>NC_061513.1:312098676-312304098 GCF_022539505.1 Lolium rigidum
ATGAATAAGACTTATGGGTCTGTAATCACCCACCGCCAAAGCTTCAGATTTCTTCGGGATGAGGATGATGTTAGCGGAATTCACAAGGCTGGCGCATCCGTCCCGGAGATGAGACATCTGGATAATAGCTGCGATGATGTCTTGTTTAATGATCTCCCAACAGTTCTTGAAGAACACACCTATGAAGCCATCGGGACCTGGCGCCTTTACCGAGGGTAAGGAGAAAACCGCGTCTTTAATCTCAGTCTCGCTGAAAGCAGCATCCAAATCTAGCATCCAAATCTGAGAGATCATGAGGTGTGTAGCCCAGGCTCCCAGCATTGCTCGCTTCAGACACGGTACCGGAGTTCGGTACATACTACATACTGACCTACAAGCTATATTTGAAAATTAGTTAGTACATAACATATTGTAGAAGAGGTTAGTCAGAGTTTGCGGTGACTTTTTCTGTGCGAGGAATCTGGGACATATTATAAATGTTCACAAGGACGTAGAAAGCATCTAAATAATAATAAAAATTACATTGAAATACTTTCACCATTACCGCAGCAAGAGCGAGCGCTCCCCTACCATAGCTGGCTTGACTTTGTTGATGATAGCCAAGAACTTAGATCGCCTGTGAGTCCCCGCAACGTTTTTAACTACAGTTTTTTTGACAATCAATAACATATATATTTATAGCAACAAAAAGTACATGATAGAGATACACGAGCTGACTTCTATTTTTTACAAAAATTCCACCGATCTATTAATAATTATCAGCAGTAGTACAAAGAGACCTAAAAATAATAAAAATTACAAATAGATTACTGGACCATCTAGTGACGACTGCAGACACTAGCGTGAGCAGAAGGTGCGCCGCCGTCCTCGTCCCTTCATCACCGGACCCAGGCAAAGCTTGTCGTAGTAGAGCTTATTGTAGTAGATAGATGAGAAGTCGTCGTGCTAAGGCCCCAGAGGACAAGCGCACCAGAGCAGCAACCATCGCCAATGATGATAACTGTAGATCGGAAGAGACTGACTTGAAACCACACCGGTGAACACGAAAACTGACCAGATCCCAGGAGATTCGCCGGACACACAACTCCACGCACCCTCCGCCGACGCTAGATGCACCACCGGAGCGAGGATAGGGTGGGAAGGACCTAGAGTTCAGGAAGTAGTCGCCGCCTCACCATCCTGAAGAAGAAGAAACTGAAAACAAACTAAACGAAGAACAGAAACCTTCCCGCCAGCGAGAGGCCGCGATCCACCACGCCTCCAAGACCCAAGGCCACCGGAGACGGAGCAGATCGACAGCATCGCCGGCAAGAGGGACATAACCCTAGATGGGTTTCACGATCGCTTGCCTCCTGTGTCCTTTTGCCTTTCTTTTCGCTGTGTATATTACACGAGCTGACTTCGACGAGTAGAAAATAAAGTCTAAAAAAACAAATCTTCAAGGTCTTCACAATAGAGTTTGTGGTAACTTACAAGAATCGGGAGGAGGCGAGGGGGCGTGATGGCGGGAGTCAGAACTACTTGGAGACGCATATATGTGTTGCGGTCAGAAACCCACCGGCGAGCAGCGACGGGCAACACAGTAGAGCCGGGAGGCTCCCAGGACTGCGGCTGGCCCTGGTCCCTCCGAGCGACGGCCCGCAAAGACTCGGCACGCACGTCCGATGCTGGTGCAGAGCGTGCCACCCGACCTATACCTGGTCGTGAAGGTGTTGGATGTGCCTCGCTTAGTTTCCTCGCATGGCATACACGTAAACATTAAATACGAGCCTCGATCGGCTCTCGAGTTGTCCCGTGAATCGGCTCAAGGAGCCGATCCACCCATGATTCGTACGAGGTGTACGAATATATGGTGGTCCTGCTTGATCAAAATAAAGCTAAAACGACCTACTACGATTTAGGGTTTTCACCACATAATCGGAACATCCTACTCGTGATTGAGCCTGGCGGTCACGCACGGTGATCGTAAACCGACCCTAGACAAGGCCTAAAAACCAACATGAAGTTGATCCCCGGAACATCCTCGTCTAGGGCTAGCAAACTACACCCTACGCGCCACTCGGATCCTTCAACCCGTTTGTAAGGCCTAACTATGCAGATATTAAACTAATCCTTGAAGAACAAGGAGCAATCATAACGGATCGGATCTACTAAATAATGATCAAGCGGGGTGCCGCCCTTACACCTAAGATAGGTGTAAGGGCGGCTAGACGTCTAAGGGTTGCACGGACGACAGCATATGATACTATGAAACAATGCTAACCCTAACACATCTATGATAACTACGTTGCTCGCCATCAACAGGGCTTCAGCACGAGCAACGCATGAACAACGAATAAACGTGTACTGCCTAGATCGCAAGATCCGATCTAGGCAGCATGATGCTTACCCGGAAGAAACCCTCGAGACAAGGGAGTTGGCGATGCGCCTAGATTGATTTGTGGTGAACGTGATTGTTGTTTATTTCATAAACCCTAGATACATATTTATAGTCCGTAGACTCTCTAACGTGGGAATAATCCCAACTGGGCACGAGCCAAACTCTATCTAATCGACACGTATCCTACTATATTACGTATACACGGGCAAACTAGCCCAAACTTTGCATATAAGGCCGATTCATGTATTTCTTCCATGTATATCCTTCAAGCCCATCTCCAATCGCGGCCCACCTCTCGATCCGGTCAAATTCCGGTGATAACACATGCCCCCCTGGTTTTGGAAATGACAATTCCAAAATCACTCGCTTTTCTTCGTCGGGTCATGTCGTGGCGGAGCGGAACCGTCGCAAGTATCCTTCATCATGATGCCTTGCCTCCTCCAATTCTCCGCGTGACCTGGCAATTTTTTTTCTCTGTTGGGCACCACTTCCTCGGAAACTGCCGTGGCATTGAATCTCCACTATATCCCCTTTTATTTAACCGCTCCAAACAGTTTGCTTCTTCATCCCCTTCGCATTAGCACTCCAAAAGCCCTCCTGCGCCACCATGTCTTCTTCCTCCTCTGCCTCATCGGGTCTTTCCACCCAATCCTCTTCCTCCCGCGAGCCGACGCCGGAGTGGGACCCGGAGGAGGCCCATGCGGCCAACATCCGCCGCGCCATCGAAGCCGGGAGGAGTCCAGGTCACGACTTCTCCGTCCGGTCCGAGGACGACAAGTCCTCGACCGACGGGGAAAGTGACCTCCGCTTCCTTGCCGACGGGGAAACGGAGGAGGAGAGCGATGACGATCGCTTCTCCTGGGATGACTTCACCTCCTCCTCCTCCGAGGAGGAGGAGGAGGAGGAGGAGGAGGAGGAGGACGACACCTCCTCCGACGAACCGCCGGCCAAGCGCTTCTGCCCCTGGCCGGGGAACCTCAGCGACTTCGACGGCCGACGACGACGACGCTGACGAGGAGGACGAGGACAATGAGGGCCCTGCCGGCGGCCGCTGCAGCAGCGACGACGAGCCCGCCGGGAGTAGCGCCGACAGCGACGACGACGACGGCGACGACGAGGGCAGCGACGACCCGTAGATAGGATCCTTAGCATAGGATCAGTAGTAGTAGATGGGGCAATGTATCCCCTAGTACTTCCTTTTGAGAGCAATCAGCTCTTTATGTAAGAAATCCTGTTTATCAATGAAGAATTTCCCCCAATTTGATTTTGCCGATTTCCTTTAAGCTAATTTAGCCGATTTCCCCTCATACTGACTTTGCCGATTGTCCACTTAGCCAATGCTCAATGAGCCGATGGCAACGCATCGGTCCTTCACAATCTATCCTTCAACTCTTCGACTGATGACTTTGAGATCTGGTGGATAATGTAGAAGACCCTTGCCTTCAAGAGAGCCCTTAAATTCCTCCCACCAGCTCCAGTGATCCTCTTCCGCAAGAACTCACCATCTTTGAAGAAGGTTGCGACGCGAGACCAACCGATGACACCCCAATCGGCTTCTAAAAACGAGAGCATCTACCAGGTCGGCTGCCCCCGAGCCTCGGCCAAGGCGAGAATAGCGGTGAGGACGCACAGTTCGGACAAATGGACCCAAGCTCAAGCAAATCCGAGAAATCCACCACGCAGAGCCAACCGGACTTGCCACCATTGGCCTCCAAGAAACGGTCAGCCACTGCGGTCCTAGCCATTCCTACGAGTGTAGCTGAGAAGGTGGCCAACTTGGCCAAGCCGACAGTAGATACACAAGAGCCGATCACCTTTTCTTTCGTTGAAAACCGATACTTGCGCAAAGAGTTGGAGATTCTCGAAGAGAAGGTTCGGGCAACGAAATCAGCTCATCGTTCACTCCCTCAAGGAAGAAGGCCTCGAAGCTGAACTGAAGGCCGACTTGGTCGAAATCCGCGCCTTGAACACGCAGCTGGTAGATCTTGTGTAATTTGTACTAGAGTCGATGGCTGTGCATCGGCTTTGTTCCTTAGCTCTAAAGTCGATGTCCGTGCATCGGCTGTACATCGTGAGAAATTTTTTTTTACTGGCCGATTTTTCTATCGGCCCCCAATACTTTTTACTGCACATATATCGCACATGTTCATCTGATCAGGTGCCTGATGCCTACGTTCCCCCTCCTTTCCTGTAGACAGTGTTGGGCCTCCAAGAGCAGAGGTTTGTAGAACAGCAGCAAGTTTCCCTTAAGTGGATACCCAAGGTTTATCGAACTCAGGGAGGAAGAGGTCAAAGATATCCCTCTCATGCAACCCTGCAACCACAAAGCAAGAAGTCTCTTGTGTCCCCAACACACCAAATAGGTGCACTAGTTCGGCGAAGAGATAGTGAAATGCAGGTGGTATAAATAAGTATGAGCAGTAGCAACGATGCCGAAAAGTGCTTGGCGTGTAGTTGATGGTGGTGGTATTGCGGCAGTAGTAACGCGATAGAAACGAGTAAACAAGCAGTAGTAACTCAGCAGTAGTAACGCAGCAGTAGTAACGCAGCGGTAGTAAACAAGCAGTAGTAACTCAGCAGTATTTAGGAACAAGGCCTAGGGATTACACTTTCACTAGTGGACACTCTCAACATTGATCACATAACAGAACAGATAAATGCATACTCTACACTTTTGTTGGATGATGAACACATTGCGTAGGATTACACGAACCCTCAATGCTGGAGTTAACAAGCTCCACAATAATGCTCATGTTTAAGTAACCTTTAGTGTAAGATAGATCAACGCTACTAAACCAAGTACTAGCATAGCATGCACACTGTCACCTTCATGCATATGTAGGAGGAATAGATCACATCAATATTATCATAGCAATAGTTAACTCCATAATCTACAAGAGATCATGATCATAGCACAAACCAAGTACTAACACGGTGCACGCACTTGTCACCTTTGCACACATGCAGGGAGGAATAAACTACTTTAATAACAAATCACTAGAGTAGCGCATGGATAAATTGTGATACAACATGCTGCAATCTTAAAGAGATATAAATAAGCACCTCACTATGCCATTCAATGAGTAAGTATTCTGTGAAATCTAGCCTAAGAGACCCACACGGTGCACACACTCGTCACCTTTACACACGTGGGACGAGGAGTCTCCGGAGATCACATAAGTAAAACTCACTTGACTAGCATAATGACATCTAGATTACAAGCATCATCATATGAATCTCAATCATGTAAGGCAGCTCATGAGATTATTGTATTGAAGCACATAGGAGAGAGATGAACCACATAGCTACCGGTACAGCCCCGAGCCTCGATGGAGAACTACTCCCTCCTCATGGGAGCAGCGGCGGTGATGAAGATGGCGGTGGAGATGGCAGCGGTGTCGATGGAGAAGCCTTCCGGGGGCACTTCCCCGCTCCGGCAGGGTGCCGGAACGTAGATCCTGTCCCCCGGATCTTGGCTTCGCGATGGCGGCGGCTCCGGCAGGTTTTCGTGGGTTTCGTCAATTGGTATCGGGTTTTCTGATCCAGGGGCTTTATATAGGCGAAGAGGCGGCGCAGGAGGGCCGACGGGGGGCCACACCATAGGGCGGCGCGGCCCCCTCCGGCCGCGCCGGCCTATGGTTTGGTGGCCCCGTGGCCCCCTCCGGTCCTTCCCGGGTGTTCTGGATGCTTCCGATGAAAATAGGAACTTTGGCGTTGATTTCGTCCGATTCCGAGAATATTTCGTTACTAGGATTTCTGAAACCAAAAACAGCGAAAAACAGGAAGCGGCACTTCGGCATCTTGTTAATAGGTTAGTTCCGGAAAATGCACGAATATGACATAAAGTGTGCATAAAACATGTAGATAACATCAATAATGTGGCATGGAACACAAGAAATTATCGATACGTTGGAGACGTATCGGCATCCCCAAGCTTAGTTCCGCTCGTCCCGAGCGGGTAAAACGATAACAAAGATAATTTCTGGAGTGACATGCCATCATAAACTTGATCATACTATTTGTACAAGCATATGTAGTGAATGCAGCGATCAAAACAATGGATATGACATGAGTAAACAAGTGAATCATATAGCAAAGACTTTTCATGAATAGCACTTCAAGACAAGCATCAATAAGTCTTGCATAAGAGTTAACTCATAAAGCAATAATTCAAAGTAAAGGTATTGAAGCAACACAAAAGAAGATTAAGTTTCAGCGGTTGCTTTCAACTTGTAACATATATATCTCATGGATATTGTCAACATAGAGTAATATAATAAGTGCAATAAGCGAATATGTAGGAATCAATGCACAGTTCACACAAGTGTTTGCTTCTTGAGGTGGAGAGAAATAGGTGAACTGACTCAACAATAAAAGTAAAAGAATGGTCCTTCAAAGAGGAAAGCATCGATTGCTATATTTGTGCTAGAGCTTTGATTTTGAAAACATAAAGAGAGCATAAAAGTAAAGTTTTGAGAGGTGTTTGTTGTTGTCAACGAATGGTAGCGGGTACTCTAACCCCCTTGCCGGACAAACCTTCAAAGAGCGGCTCCCATTTTATTTTATTTTTGGATGGCACTCCTTCCAACCTTTCTTTCACAAACCATGGCTAACCGAATCCTCGGGTGCCTGCCAACAATCTCATACCATGAAGGAGTACCTTTTTATTTTAGTTTTATTATGGTGACACTCCTCCCAACCTTTGCTTACACAAGCCATGGCTAACCGAATCCTTCGGGTGCCGTCCAACAATCACATACCATGGAGGAGTGTCTATTTTTAGTTTGTTAATTTGGGACTCGGGAATCCCATTGCCGACTCTTTTTGCAAAATTATTGGATAAGCGGATGAAGCCACTAGTCCATTGGTGAAAGTTGCCCAACAAGATTGAAAGATAAACACCACATACTTCCTCATGAGCTATAAAACATTGACACAAATAAGAGGTAATAAATTTTGAATTGTTTAAAGGTAGCACTCAAGCAATTTACTTTGGAATGGCGGAGAAATACCATGTAGTAGGTAGGTGTGGTGGACACAAATGGCATAGTGTTGGCTCAAGTATTTGGATGCATGAGAAGTATTCCCTCTCGATACAAGGTTTAGGCTAGCAAGGTTGTTTGAGGCAAACACAAGGATGAACTAGTACAGCAAAACTCACATAAAAGACATATTACAAGTATTATAAGACTATACATCGTCTTCCTTGTTGTTCAAACACCTTACTAGAAATTATCTAGACCTTAGAGAGACCAATTATGCAAACCAAATTTTAGCATGCTCTATGTATTTCTTCATTAATGGGTGCAAAGCATATGATGCAAGAGCTTAAACATGAGCACAACAATTGCCAAGTATCACATTACCCAAAACATTTATAGCAATTACTACATGTATCATTTTCCAATTCCAACCATATAACAATTTAACGAAGAGGAAACTTCACCATGAATATTATGAGCTAAGAACACATGTGTTCATACGAACCAGCGGAGCGTGTCTCTCTCCCACACAAGCATGATGTAATCCAATTTATTCAAACACAAACAAAAACAAAAGAAAACAAACAGACGCTCCAAGAAAAAGCACATAAGATGTGATGGAATAAAAATATAGTTTCGGGGAGGAACCCGATAATGTTGTCGATGAAGAAGGGGATGCCTTGGGCATCCCCAAGCTTAGACGCTTGAGTCTTCTTGATATATGCAGGGGTGAACCACCGGGTGCATCCCCAAGCTTAGAGCTTTCACTCTCCTTGATCATAGTATATCATCCTCCTCTCTTGACCCTTGAAAACTTCCTCCACACCAAACTCGAAACAACTCATTAGAGGGTTAGTGGACAATAAAAATTAACATGTTCAGAGGTGACACAATCATTCTTAACACTTCTGGACATTGCATAAAGCTACTGGACATCAATGGATCAAAGAAATTCATCCAACATAGCAAAAGAGGCAATGCGAAATAAAAGGCAGAATCTGTCAAAACAGAACAGTTCGTATTGACGAATTTTAAAATGGCACCAGACTTGCTCAAATGAAAATGCTCAAATTGAATGAAAGTTGCGTACATATCTGAGGATCATGCACGTAAATTGGCATAATTTTCTGAGCTTCCTGCAGGGCAGTGGGCTCAGATTCGTGACAGCAAAGAAATCTGGAACTGCGCAGTAATCCAAATCTAGTACTTACTTTTCTATCAACGGCTTAACTTGGCACAACAAAACTCAAAACTAAGATAAGGAGAGGTTGCTACAGTAGTAAACAACTTCCAAGACACAAATATAAAACAAAGTACTGTAGCAAAATAACACATGGGTTATCTCCCAAGAAGTTCTTTCTTTATAGCCGTTAAGATGGGCTCAGCAGTTTTAATGATGCACTCGCAAGAAATAATATTTGAAGCAAAAGAGAGCATCAAGAGGCAAATTCAAAACACATTTAAGTCTAACATGCTTCCTATGCATAGGAATCTTGTAAATAAACAAGTTCATGAGGAGCAAAGTAACAAGCATAGGAAGATAAAACAAGTGTAGCATCAAAAATTTCAGCACATAGAGAGGTGTTTTAGTAACATGAAAATTTCTACAACCATATTTTCCTCTCTCATAATAACTTTCAGTAGCAACATGAGCAAACTCAACAATGTAACTATCACATAAAGCATTCTTATCATGAGTCTCATGCATAAAATTATTACTCTCCACATAAGCATAATCAATTTTATTAGTTGTAGTGGGAGCAAATTTAACAAAGTAGCTATCATTATTATTCTCATCAAGTGTAGGAGGCATAGTATAATCACAACAAAATTTACTCTCAGCAGTAAGTGGCATCAAAAGACCACTATCATTATAATCATCAGAATTAGGAGGCAAAGTATCATCAAAGAAAATTTTCTCCTCAATGCTTGGGGGACTAAAAATATCATGAAAACCAGCTTCCCCAAGCTTAGAACTTTCTATATCATTAGCAACAATGGTGTTCGAAGCGTTCATACTAATATTACTACCAGCATGCAAATAAGGTTCCATAGGTTTTTTAATTTTCGCACCAAACAATCCATGTTTTAAATCAGGAAATAGAACAAGAAGCTCATTGTTGTCCATTATGCCAAACTAGTGTAAACAAGAAACAAAAAGATGCAATTGCAGGATCTAAAGGAAATAGCTTTGAGCACACACACAACGGCGCCGGAAAAATACTTTACCTGAGACCGTAGTATGAGTGCCTTTTTACCTTTCCTCCCGGCAACGGCGCCGTAAAAGTGCTTGATGCCTACGTTCCCCTCCTTTCCCGTAGACGGTGTTGGGCCTCCAAGAGCGAGAGGTTTGTAGAACAGCAGCAAGTTTCCCTTAAGTGGATACCCAAGGTTTATCGAACTCGGGGAGGAAGAGGTCAAAGATATCCCTCTCATGCAACCCCGCAACCACAAAGCAAGAAGTCTCTTGTGTCCCCAACACACCAAATAGGTGCACTAGTTCGGCGAAGAGATAGTGAAATGCAGGTGGTATAAATAAGTATGAGCAGTAGCAACGATGCCAGAAAAGTGCTTGGCGTGTAGTTGATGGTGGTGGTATTGCGGCAGTAGTAACGCAGTAAAACAGTAAACAAGCAGTAGTAACTCAGCAGTAGTAACGCAGCAGTAGTAACGCAGCAGTAGTAAACAAGCAGTAGTAACTCAGCAGTATTTAGGAACAAGGCCTAGGGATTACACTTTCACTAGTGGACACTCTCAACATTGATCACATAACAGAACAGATAAATGCATACTCTACACTTTTGTTGGATGATGAACACATTGCGTAGGATTACACGAACCCTCAATGCCGGAGTTAACAAGCTCCACAATAATGCTCATGTTTAAGTAACCTTTAGTGTAAGATAGATCAACGCTACTAAACCAAGTACTAGCATAGCATGCACACTTGTCACCTTCATGCATATGTAGGAGGAATAGATCACATCAATATTATCATAGCAATAGTTAACTCCATAATCTACAAGAGATCATGATCATAGCACAAACCAAGTACTAACACGGTGCACGCACTGTCACCTTTGCACACATGCAGGAGGAATAAACTACTTTAATAACAAATCACTAGAGTAGCGCATGGATAAATTGTGATACAACATGCTGCAATCTTAAAGAGATATAAATAAGCACCTCACTATGCCATTCAATGAGTAAGTATTCTGTGAAATCTAGCCTAAGAGACCCACACGGTGCACACACTTGTCACCTTTACACACGTGGGACGAGGAGTCTCCGGAGATCACATAAGTAAAACTCACTTGACTAGCATAATGACATCTAGATTACAAGCATCATCATATGAATCTCAATCATGTAAGGCAGCTCATGAGATTATTGTATTGAAGCACATAGGAGAGAGATGAACCACATAGCTACCGGTACAGCCCCGAGCCTCGATGGAGAACTACTCCCTCCTCATGGGAGCAGCAGCGGTGATGAAGATGGCGGTGGAGATGGCAGCGGTGTCGATGGAGAAGCCTTCCGGGGGCACTTCCCCGCTCCGGCAGGGTGCCGAACGGAGATCCTGTCCCCGGATCTTGGCTTCGCGATGGCGGCGGCTCTGGCAGGTTTCGTGGGTTTCGTCAATTGGTATCGGGTTTTCTGATCCAGGGGCTTTATATAGGCGAAGAGGCGGCGCGAGAGGGCTGACAGGGGGGCCACACCATAGGGCGGCGCGGCCCCCCTCTGGCCGCGCCAGCCTATGGTTTGGTGGCCCTGTGGCCCCCCTCTGGTCCTTCCCGGGTGTTCTGGATGCTTCCGATGAAAATAGGAACTTTGGCGTTGATTTCGTCCGATTCCGAGAATATTTCGTTACTAGGATTTCTGAAACCAAAAACAGCAGAAAACAGGAACCGGCACTTCGGCATCTTGTTAATAGGTTAGTTCCGGAAAATGCACGAATATGACATAAAGTGTGCATAAAACATGTAGATAACATCAATAATGTGGCATGGAACACAAGAAATTATCGATACGTTGGAGACGTATCGGTGCCCCCGAGCCGATTCCGCCGAGTAACTGCGGATATCGGCTCTGTAGTTAGCCAAGGCACTGTATTTGAACGTCGGCTCCGTTAGGACCAATGTTGACTTCTTCCAGCTCATCAGCCGACGTAAAACCGTTGCCCATTAGATCGACATTGAACATAGGCGGAACGTATGGTGAAGATAATTTTGGCCGATTGCTGGAATCGGCCTCCATGTTGATTGAATCGCTCAATGAAGGTTTTGCAATGTTTGTCCATAGATCTTTGGGGCCGATCACAAGGATCGGCCTCGCCACGTTCATCCATAGATTTGTTCTTGCTAAACGGTCAGGCCGGTGGATAAGACCAGCCTAACCCCGTCCTTCGTGACGTCGATGCGCTCGCAGTCGTTCAAATTGATGCCTGAGAGTGGCTCTTGGCCTGTTGTCTCCCAAACGTTCATGCCAGCCGTTGAAATCTCGGCTGAATCATCTGCGTGGACGACCTCTACTTCATCTCCATCCCACTATATCAAGCATTGGTGCATCGTGGATGGAATGCAACAGTTGGTGTGGATCCAATCTCTCCCTAGCAGGACAGCATAGGTGCTCTTGCTATCGACAATAAAGAACGTCGTAGGGATGGTTTTCCTTCCTACGGTCATATCCACGTTCAGAACACCTTGTGCGTCAGATGCTTGGCCGTTGAAATCGCTCAATGTAACGTTGGTCTTGATCAGATCCGAGCTAGAGCGTCCCAACCGACGAAGCATGGAGTATGGCATAATGTTGGATCGCCGCTCCGGTGTCCACCAACATCTTGTTGACAGGCTGCCCATTGATATAGCCTCGCAATTACAAGGCCTTCAGGTGTCTGTAGCTTCTTTCTCGTGGCTTCTCAAAGATAACCAGCCGTGGGCCGCAGTCAAGTTGCGCCACGGGTGCTTCGTCTAATCCTGGAGCACTAAACTCCGTCGGAAGGATGAACACCATGTTTGTGCCAGCCCGATGTCTCATCATCGGCTTTCTTTTGTCCGGGGCGCCACTCTTTCCTTTGTGGCCGACCTTCTTCGTCCGAGGGTTCGCTGAATTTTCGCGGCAGATCAGGCCGCGCCTTCCTTAACGTGTGCAGGTATAACCTTTCGGCTTCCTCCAAACCACGTAGTCGCTGAACCCTACGCTTTTGGGAACGGCTGAGTCCATCAGGGCACCACCTTGGCCGGTGGTACTTATCTTCTTCTTCTTCTTCATCATCGTCTTCTAACTCCTCAAGATCTTCTACCCGAGAGGACTCAGCGTGTTTGTTCCGAGGCGGGAGAGGCCCTAGACGTTTGAACACGGACACGTTAGCTGCATCCTTCTTCTTTTGTCTACATTCAGGCGGTTGCCGATTGTAGGCAATCGGCTCATTCCCGAATCCCAGCGAGTGTCCGAAGAAGGGACAGTCCCAGTGCCTATCCACGTCGTCTTGCTCTCTCGACTTTTCCTTGGCGTGGCGCTCATATCTCTCCTCATCGCGATCATGCCGACGATGTCTCCTGGCGTCCCTAGCCAGACGATTTCTTTCGTCATCGCTGTTGTATCGTCGGCGTTGGTCGTATTGACTCACATATTTGTTGAGGAGGTGATCAGAGAGAGGTCGGTGATATCGCACATTCCTCACTTCTCCCTCTGTGATGTAGCGCTTGCCATCGTGCCGGAGCCGATCGCGTGGAACGGCTTCCTCTGTGTCCTTGCTATGAGAGCAGCTCGCCCTCGTCTCCGTCCTTACCGCAGTGGTGCCCAGGTCCTACCATGTTGATGTTGAACGAGAATCTTGGCTGGCACCCTCCAGGGTAAGTGCACTCCACCAGGTTAACGACGGGGAAGGGGTGTGTGTCGACCTTCATGGCGTACTGGCTGAAAATTAGACGCCCTTGTTCTATCGCCATTTGGACCTGCTGCCGCCACACCCTGCGATCGTTGGTGGCATGGGTGAACGTATTATGCCACTTGCAGTATGGCTTTCCGTTCAGCTCCTGCGCCGTGGGGATCTTGTGGCCTTCGGGTACCTTTAGCTGTTTCTCCTTAAGTAAGAGGTCAAAAATTTGCTCAGCTTTTGTCACGTCGAAGTCAAACCCTCTTGGAGGACCTTGTGGCTTAACCCACTTGCGGGACACGGGGCTTGCCCCCGAGTCCATTCAGCCACTGCTACCTCTTGATCTCCCGCGAGCCTTCGTCTTCATCCGCCTCAACCGGGACCACCGCACGTTTGAATTTATCCCGGTAAACATCCGGGTGGCGCCTGCTCATATGATGACAGCCTTCGCACCATGTGCGCCGGTGAAGGGTACTCGCTTGGGAGGCCACGTCCTTGATCGGTGATGCGAGACCCACCACCGCCAACTCGATCGCTTATTTTTCAGTCACACGAGCCGAATGGCATCGGTTCCTAACGGTTCTGAAGCGCTGGATGTATTCTGACACTGTTTCTCCGCGCTTCTGTCGCACTTGTGCTAGATCGGCAATGCCAGTCTCGGAAGCCTCTGAGTGGTACTGCATGTGGAACTGTTCCTCCAACTGCTTCCAAGTCCGGATTGAATCTGGTGGCAACGATGTGTACCACCCGAAAGCCGATCCTGTGAGGGACTGTGCGAAAAACCTCACACGCAGCTCATCTGATGCTGAGATCGTGCCCAGTTGTGCCAAATATCGGCTCACATGCTCGATTGAGCTGGAATCATCTGATCCACTAAATTTGGAGAATTCAGGGAGCCGATATTTGGGTGGAAGTGGGATCAATTCGTACTCGTTGGGGTACGGCTTGGAATAGCCGATTGCCCTCCTTTTCGGCACCATGCCGAACTGGTCTCTCAAGATGGTACTGATCTGATCCGCGGTGCTGGCTGCAGGAGTTGAACTCTGAAGATTCGCCGGAGTGGCATACTTAGCCAGCCACGCTTGCTTCTCAAGCTCCGAGCCAACTTCGGGAGTTGGGCTCGGAGGTTTATCGGGGTGGCGTACTTAGCTAGCCACGTCCGCTTCTCAAGATCCGTCCCCGAGTTCCTCCCCGTTGTTCCGAAGTCCCCGCTCGTTGCGATCCGGTTTGTGAGTGCCCGAGTCATCGTAGCCCGGCACGTATGTGCACGTGTATCCGCGAGGGATCTCCTTAGGCGCCTCATGCAAGAACCGGTAGTCACTAGGGTCACCACCGATCTTGTAGACGACGTATGCCGGTGAACTCGGCACTTCGGCGCCGCCAACGCGAATGGCAGCGGTGGTCGGGACTCGGAGTGGCATCTCTCCTTGGTGAGTCCCTAGAGCTGGTCCTGACGGAGAGTATTGATGCCTCATGATTTCCTGGATCACCCGAAGAGCGACACGCTCCAAAGTGTTCACCAGGCTCTCAGAATGGCGGTGCAGCGAATGAGCTACCATGAAGTTAATCTCCTGACGCGAGACCCGGTGCGTTCTTCGACGGGGCGGACAGGTCCACTCCATCGAGCGCGCCTTCGGTGAGAACCCTTTCCACCCGATGCCGTGTGAGCGGGTTCTGTGAAAAGAGCCGATGAGGTCGGCTTCGAGGATTGCTTTGACCTCGTCATACTTCTTCTTGAGTTCCTCGGTCGGATCCTCGTACGTGATCGGAGTGCCTTCCGCCATCTCGGATGTAGATGGCGATGCGGTTGATGTCGAAGATTGTCCCACCGGGCGTGCGCGAATGTGTTGCGGTCGAAACCCACCGGCGAGCAGCCGACGGGCAACACGAGTAGAGCCGGGAGGCTCCCGGGATCGCGGCCGGCCCTGGTCCCTCCGAGCGACGGCCCGCAAAGACTCGGCACGCACGTCCGATGCTCGGTGCAGGGCGTGCCACCTGACCTATACCTGGTCAGGAAGGTGTTGGATGTGCCTCGCTTAGTTTCTTGCATGGCATACACGTAAACATTAAATACGAGCCTCGATCGGCTCTCAGGTTGTCCTGTGAATCGGCTCAAGGAGCCGATCGACCCATGATTCGTACGAGGTGTACGAATATATGGTGGTCCTGCTTGATCAAAATAAAGCTAAAACGACCTACTACGATTTAGGGTTTTCACCACATAATCGGAACATCCTACTCGTGATTGAGCCTGGCGGTCACGCACGGTGATCGTAAACCGACCCTAGACAAGGCCTAAAAACCAACATGAAGTTGATCCCCGAACATCCTCGTCTAGGGCTAGCAAACTACACCCTACGCGCCACTCGGATCCTTCAACCCGTTTGTAAGGCCTAACTATGCAGATATTAAACTAATCCTTGAAGAACAAGGAGCAATCATAACGGATCGGATCTACTAAATAATGATCAAGCGGGGTGCCGCCCTTACACCTAAGATAGGTGTAAGGGCGGCTAGACGTCTAAGGGTTGCACGGACGACAGCATATGATACTATGAAACAATGCTAACCCTAACACATCTATGATAACTACGTTGCTCGCCATCAACAAGGCTTCAGCACGAGCAACGCATGAACAACGAATAAACGTGTATCGCCTAGATCGCAAGATGCGATCTAGGCAGCATGATGCTTACCCGAAGAAACCCTCGAGACAAGGGAGTTGGCGATGCGCCTAGATTGGTTTGTGGTGAACGTGATTGTTGTTTATTTCATAAACCCTAGATACATATTTATAGTCCGTAGACTCTCTAACGTGGGAATAATCCCAACCGGGCACGAGCCAAACTCTATCTAACCGACACGTATCCTACTATATTACAGATACACGGGCAAACTAGCCCAAACTTTGCATATAAGGCCGATTCATGTATTTCTTCCATGTATATCCTTCAAGCCCATCTCCAATCGTGGCCCACCTCTGATCCGGTCAAATTCTGGTGATAACAATATGCATGGGCTTTTTTGGGGCAAAAAGGTCCGGCGAAGCTCTCTCCGTACTCCCTCCGTATTTCTTGGTATATGAGCTTTTGCTTAGGTACAGAGTAAAAGGGAAAAGAAGGAGTTTTTTTTTAAATATGACAAAAGATTTGCCATTTTCATTAATAGAGAAGAAGTTTAGAGTTTTGTAACAAATGCCTAAAACATATCCTAGGAATTTGTCAAAAGTCTACTCTCCCTGAAAAGAAGGCGTAGTGCGTCCATATTATCGATTGTTGATTATTGATCGGTTCTTGAAAAATTGTTGATTATTGATCAATGCTTATATCCCAACAAGATATGTGGATTCATCGAGTCACTCTCTCACTGGAACATTTCCTAAATTGGTACATCGTCATATGTACTGTTAGCATAATAAGCGATTAGATCACTGCGATTAGAACATTGCAGAAAGTATAATGGAGACAATATTTTGGTAACACAGTTCAGCGATGTATCTGCGGGCATGCTTTACAAACACTCCTCCCCATGCATTATTATAGTACCATCGTCGACAAGCAGGGACGGAGCTGCCTTGTAGCCATTGGGGTCAGATGACCCCAATGAAAAATGCAAAATTCTTTACTAATTAGTACTAGGTAGTGTTAATTTGTAGAGGATGACACCAGTGCGATAGAGAGATTAGAGTGATGAACCTAGTAACATTTGTTTCCAGCTTCGTCCCTGACGACAAGCCCACCACGGTATACAGACACATCAAATCTACAAACGTCACGTCGGTTGAGCGCCTCTGCCATGGACACCGGACCGTCCCCGAAATCAATCTTGTGTCTAATATAGCTTTCTTCTAGTCTATTTTGGCTACCCCAGATAGGTTATAAAGTTCTATCCAACATGTATCCTACCCGCGCAGTCCAAATTCAACTGTAGCCTATACACATATTCGACACAACTTCAACGTATACTTTAAAACAATTAAACAAGACAAAAAATTGTCTTTTTCATATGCAACAGTTACTCCACAACCTAGAAGGCCTAGGTTCGAGTAGATGAAATTTTTTTTTAGATAAAGGGAACATATTAATATCAAAAGATACCAATTACACCCAATCTCTGCAACAACGCACCACCCTAATGACACTACGGATGCACACAGCGAAAAAATAGAAAAGAAAACTAAGAAACAAAAGTCCCGCTACAGTATCTCGGGCCTAACAACAGCAATACATCCACCCCCCAAGACAACACCTGAAATACAGACTTTCCAAAAGCGACGCCTCCAAGAAGGGAACAGTGCTCTAACACCGTCATCGCCCGATCAACGATCTTAGGTTTTCACCCTGAAGATAGCCCCCGCTCTCAAAACAATGCCTCCAACAAGGTCATTGGCAGACACAACCAGTTAAGGCCAGACCTTGAATTTTCACCCTGAAAGGTAGGACTCTGGACTTCACCTGTGATGTCGCCCCACTTTTATACCGCTGCTGTGAAAGCCCAAAACACCAAGCAAGTCCCTCAACAACGCGGAGACTTGAACCTCCCTTAGGTAGTCCTCCCATCCGGCCTTCATGATATTCTCTTCTTCTGACTTTCATCATGGATCCATAGTCACTTGATGTCAACACATAAAAAGAGCTTGGCGCCGCTCCCTCCAAAACCAAACGGTCAGGAATAAAAGCATGGGTGCGCGCGACCGAATATCACCCGATCCAGCAAACTACATGCAAAAGATGCGATGTACCATTCGCCGGTGGAGCCTTCCGGAACTCAACACTCCGGCTAGATGAAAAGGATCAACATCCAGTAGGTCTTCATCTTCGCAGAAGAAGAACTCTAGGACCACCACCTTCAAACCCGAAGCAGACGAACAGGCCCCCACGCCGCCATCCACTGACCAATGATGACGAAGGAGAATTTGGTGGACGGCGGAAGCCGCAACCACACCATCCTCGCCCTGCACATCGCCGCCCCCTTCCTCGCGCCGCCAGCAGAAGCCGGCGATGGATCTTGGCGCCCAAGATCCAACAACCGCCACCACCATCCATCGCCGGAGGCCGTGGAGGAGGAGATCTAGCTGCTGAGGTCACCAGATATATATATATATATATATATATATATATATATATATATGTTGCTTTTTTATACTCTTTTTGTTCTATGAAAATTATCTTAGATTTTTTTAAATGTTAATGTATCAACATGCTAGATACTAGATATTGTCTAAGTATATCCAACTTTAATCAAATTTAAGATACTGAGTAATTTTTATGAGACAGAGGGGTATCAGATATATGTTGGTACATGTGGGTATTTGAGAGAAACTCTGTTTTTCAGATATGTAATATGGGCCGGGAGGGAGTATTAAACTTAGGGGAAAAGTCCAACGTTCTAGCACCAAGACGATCGCATTGTAGTGAGTACCGTGCTGTTTCCCAAGCATAATTTGACTAGTACCAGATTTGACAGCCATTTAGTGCGTGGTCCGGATCTAGCAAGCAAGGACAAGATGGTCATGACTGGCTGCCATGTTCAGATCAATAATGGAAAAAAGAACGCATCAGCATCCACTGTACGTTCCTTGCGGTGAAGGCAATCTCATATAACAAGCCGCTATCAAGCTCAGTATGGAGTGGCATGGCGGCGTGCTTTCAATCGTCCAGACCCTCGGCCTAGAAGCCAACCTCACAAACACATAGGGCACCACACCCTCTCAAAGCTGAGGAAGAGGACAGAGAAACTCTGAACCTGCAAACATGGGCAAAATCAGGACACTCCCGCTTTGGAGAAGCAATGGCGATGCAAACCGTCAAACTCGCCTCTAATCCTCTAACACCCCTGGTACCATAGATGTCACAGCACCGCATGTCGCCACACCGCTTGTTAGTCACACTTAACGTACGTCTACTGTCATCACCCGAATACCGAGTGCTTCCGTGCGTCTAAGATGTCGCATCACTGGATCCTCCACAGTTCGCTACACATGCTACCAAGGTAACCGTGCAAGTGCAACACTATCACACATAGGGTTCTCCAAGAAGACAAGGCGTGTGCCGTCAAGTTGTGCACCAACCGGGGGCAAGGCCTCCAAGAACAATGCCTCCAAGGAGGTAACGATATTAGCAATGCATCCATTATCCGATCTGGCTCAACGAAGGCTGGGTCTAGGTTTTCACCCGGAAGACTAGGCAACCTGTATTGAGGTAAACTGAGACTCCCCGACTATGCCACCAAGGAGGAAACAACGCCCACAAGTGCCATCATCGTCGGCACCGAAAACGTTAGGCAGGAACTTTCCCCGGATCACCATGACCACCATTCACGCATCGGCAACAACCCCGCAAAGAGAAGTGGCAAACCCTAGCAACGCCTGCAAAACTGCACTAGCACGAGAACCATGATGGCTCACCAACCAACCAACAGAGGCCAGCACGTGCAACACATAAAACTAGCACATGCCAACCATGACGCTAACCGGGCGGAGCTAGCCCATGGTCAAAAATTCATGTGCACCACCAAACACAAACCTTCGGCAAAGACATGGACCGCGGTGCCACCGGCGCACACAACAACAACCCCAGACGAGAGCATGTCAGAGATTTCAGTTGCGCGCAACAGGTTGCTGCCGATGGGATCAAGGCACGCAATGCAACGCCCACGACCTCATCACGTTACAAACCAAACCAATGTCCATCTCCTGTCGGCGTGAACCAAATAGGTTCCTTGGATTTTAATCTAGAGAAATTACTGCTTGCACTTGATACGCTACACATATTACTTTTCTTATACTTTTCTCACCAACGCAAGAGCTCATTTGATTCAAAAGATTTTAATCCATAGAAATTTTCGTTGACACTGTATTCGAGAGAAAAGATTTCATCCAATGAAACATATATCTTGAATTCATATGTTTTTTCTATGGTGCTAACCACTATTTGATCCAAATTCATTCATGTAGTTTTCAAATTCTATAACAATTTTTGCCCTCCAACCTTTTGGGAACGAAACCTTTGCGTATATTTGTTTATCATGTTTGACACCATAACAAGAGCATTGCACACCGAGCTCATGCACAGACACCGTATATGCTAGTATTCAGGTAATATTTTAGCGGGAATATGCATGATCTTGTTTTTGTTTTAGTGGATGCTCATGTTCTTGTATTACTACTGTGGGCTGGCTTTCGTATACTAGGTCCCAAATTTAGCCCATTTAGTATCTAAAAAGAAATGTTAGCCCACTTAGCTCACTCCCCGACTTGTAACCATCGAGAGGCCCAGAGCCACACGGAGCAGTACACCATCCCTCACGTCACGCACGCGATCGCGCCACCGCCGCCGGGAACTCACGACCGGCGAGCCGGCACCGGCGGGTACTCGGAGCACGTTTTGCGGGCGTGCTCAACCCAGCGCACCAGGCTGCCGCTCGGAATTGTGTACGCGGTCCCGCCCCGGTCTCCCTCGTCCCCACCCCGGCAGGCACGATGCCGCCGGCGCCGGCGTACGCCGTGCTCGCCGCCGCCTTCAGGACTAAAATCCCCACATCCGGTACGCACCGTATCCAACTCTCCTTCTTCTTTTTCCCCGCCTTTCATTTCGCAAACTCAAACATTGTGTGTGTGTGTGCAGTTACTAGGTGTCTCGGCGTCCTCGCCTCTCGCACGGCAGCTGTTCGGCCCAATGCGTTAGAGGCATTTCCTCGCGCATCCTCTCCTCCAAGCTCTCATTCAAGCCTTCTTCCAAGAGGATATGCTCAAGCGTCACCAAGACTCTGCCACACCAGCGCTCAGGAAGGCCCCTACAACGTCTGTGCCGGCGAAGTCCTGCGGGTCCTCAAGTCCTGCGATGCTGACGCAGACCTCGGCAACGACCTCCGACGGTTCGCCGGTGAGATGGACGAGGACGTCGTCCTCAAAGTGCTGCAGAAGCAGAGGTCCAACTGGCAGGTGGCGCTGTCGTTCTTCAACTGGGCGGCGGGGCTGCCTGCGTACGCCCATGGCCCAAGGACCTACACCGAGATGCTCGACATCCTCGGGCGGATGAAGAAGGTCAGGCTGATGAGGCAGGTTTTCGACGAGATCCCCGAGGAGCGCCGCGGGCCTGTCGTGACCAACAGGATGTTTGCGGTCCTGCTGAACCGGTACGCGGGGGCGCACAAGGTGCAGGAGGCGATCGAGATGTTCTACAAGAGGGGGGAGTACGGGTTCGAGGTCGACTTGGTTGGGTTCCAGATACTACTGATGTCGCTTTGCCGGTACAAGCATGTCGAGGAGGCGGAGGCCCTCTTTCTCCTGAAGAAAGACGAGTTCCCTCCTGTCATAAAGAGCTGGAACATCATTCTCAACGGTTGGTGTGTCAAGGGAAGCCTGGCTGATGCTAAAAGGGTTTGGAACCAGATCATCGCATCCAAGCTCAAGCCGGACCTGTTCACGTATGGCACCTTCATAAATGCGCTGACCAAAGCTGGCAAACTTAGCACGGCAGTGGAACTGTTTACGAGCATGTGGGAGAAAGGAATCAACCCCGACGTGGCGATCTGCAACTGTATCATCGACCAATTGTGCTTCAAGAAAAAGATTCCAGAAGCACTTGAGATCTTTCGTGAGATGAATGACCGTGGTTGTCAAGCAGATGTGGCTACCTACAACACTTTGATTAAACACTTCTCTAAAATAAGGCGGACGGAGAAAGTTTATGAGCTTCTGGATGATATGGAGCAGAAGGGATGCTGTCCAAACAATATGACATACACCTACATTCTGAAGACCACTGAGAAACCGAGAGATGTTATTAGTTTGATTCAGAGGATGGAGGAATCAGGTTGTAGGTTGGACTCTGACACCTATAACCTTATATTGAACCTTTATGTCAGCATGAAATATGAAAAGGGGGTACAACAAGTATGGGAGGAGATGGAGAGGAATGGCTCAGGTCCTGATCAGAGATCATTTACTATCATGGTTCATGGGCTTCATTCCCAGGGAAAGCTGGACCAGGCTTTGGATTATTACACGACAATGAAGTCAAGAGGGATGACTCCAGAACCAAGAACTAGGATATTGGTGAAAGCAATACATATGAAGAAAGATGAGCCCGCCACTGAAGACCGGTCTCCAAGTAGGGCCGGGAAGTATCTGAAACTGGATCGACGATCAGGACTATTCCATGTTCATAAGTAGTTCACCGGCAGAATCTGCTTCTGTAATCCTAGCAGAAGGTGATGAGCAATTGGGTTTATGGGTCGTGATCTGGTCTGTCAGTTTCTAGGTCCCCAAGCCCACCTCTTGGGCTGAAAAAAAAAACATAAGAGAAGAATCATTGGCAATATGTTGCCCCAGAAGTTATGCTCTTTGAAATGTCATAGCAGGATATGTTTAGGATGTATTGGGCAATTCAATTGCAGGTACTGATTTAGATGGTTGTATACTAGAGTATACATTAAATATTTGCACATGTGTGTTTTTCTTCGTGTATTATATATGTCATGTGTGCTGTTTCTAACATATGAATACATAAAAAATGGATACTGCCAGTTAGACATGGCAGATAATTACCAGTTGAGCTACTGGGACTAGTGAGTTATTTTGTTCCGTCGTCTTAGTTTCATCGTTTATTCAGCTATTATTGCATTGTCTTTAACTGATGAGTCTATGACTCGAGCTGGTTCATAATTTGAATTTGCTCTTAACACTTGGCAATATCTGTAGGTACATAATTTTTCCAATATCCAGTTCAGTTTTTGTTGATTCTGTATGGCTGATGGCACTGGTAGGTGGGGCATCCCTTCCCTTTCTTTCATTTCCACTAGATCTAGTTCGCTTGGTTCCCCTCTTGAGTTGAATGTATTATTCCCTCTTCATCTGTGATATTTTTTATGGTTCTTATAAAGCTTCCAATTCATTTTTGCTTGTACTTCTTCTGCCCTCTTGATTTTATTTTCAAATAGGGTATGCAGTGGTCCCTAATTATATTGGTTTCTGCTCTTCCCCGGTACCGGTCATACTTTTCTAATAATTCATTTCACTGGCTCTAATTGTCTTGCTCCCCATTGGCTATTGCTCTCCTGCACACAAGTGAGTATATTTTAGACTAACGGAGCAAAAGAACGTGCTAGATAAGCAAAAGTATCTTGGATGCATGAAAGATCTTCTGGGCTCGAAATAATATTTTATAGCTTGTATGGATTATGTAAGCCAAACTGAGTTAGCTGATGCAACACTTCAAAAATTATACTTCCTCCGTCCAACAAAGGATGTCTCAACTTTGTCTAAATTTAGATGATCTAGACGTGATTTATTGTATAGATACATCCAAATTTAGACAAAGTTGAGACATCCTTTGTTGAACGGAGGGAGTAATAAACTAAGTTAAAGTCATGCAGAAGTTGGCAACAATTTAGTTTGGCACAAAAGATATAAATATTCCAGTTGGACCCAGCTTGTTACGTATTTGAGTTAATTTTCTTATTACAACAACAACAAAGCCTTTATTCCCAAACAAGTTGGGGTAGGCTAGAGGTGAAACCCATAAGATCTCGTAACTAACTCATGGTTCCGGCACATGGATAGCAAGCTTCCACGCGGCTCTTTCCATGGCTAGATCTTTGGTGATACTCCAGTCCTTCAAATATCTCTTTACGGACTCCTCCCATGTCAGGTTTGGTCTACCCCGTCCTCTCTTGACATTATCAGCATGCTTTAGCCGTCCACTATGCACTGGAGCTTCTGGAGGCCCACGCTGAATATGCCCAAACCATCTTAGACGATGTTGGACAAGCTTCTCTGCAATCGGTGCTACCCCAACTCTATCTCGTATTATCATCATTCCGGACTCGGTCCTTCCTCTTATGGCCACACATCCATCTCAACATGCACATCTCCGCCACACCTAACTGTTGAACATGCCGCCATTTAGTCGGCCAACACTGAGCGCCATACAACATTGTGGGTCAAACCGCCGTCCTATAGAACTTGCCTTTTAGCTTTTGTAGCACTCTCTTATCACAAAGAATGCCAGAAGCTTGGCGCCACTTCATCCATCCGGCTTTAATCCGGTGGTTCACATCTTCATCAATATCCCCATCCTTGCGCAGGATTGACCCCAAGTATCGAAAGGTGTCCTTCTGAGGCACCACCTGCCCATCCAGGCTAACCTCCTCCTCCCCGTGCCTACTAGTACTAAAACCGCACATCATGTACTCAGTTTTAGTTCTACTAAGTCTAAAACCTTTCGATTCCAAGGTTTGTCTCCATAGTTCTAACTTCCTATTGAGCCCCGTTCGACTATCATCGATTAGGACCACATCATCCGCAAAGAGCATATACCATGGGATATCTCCTTGTATATCCCTTGTGACCTCATCCATCACCAAATCAAATAGATAAGGGCTCAAAGCTGACCCTGGTGTAGTCCTATTTTAATCGGGAAGTCATCGGTATCGCCATCTCTTGTTCGAACACTTGTCACAACATTATCGTACATGTCCTTGATGAGGGTAATGTACTTTGCTGGGACTTTGTGTTTCTCCAAGGCCCACCACATGACGTGTCGCGGTATCTTATCGTAGGCCTTCTCCAAGTCAATGAACACCATATGTAGGTCCTTCTTTTGCTCCTTGTATCTCTCCATGAGTTGTCGTACCAAGAAGATGGCTTCCATGGTCGACCTCCCAGGCATGAAACCAAACTGATTTTTGGTCACGCTTGTCATTCTTCTTAAACGGTGCTCAATGACTCTCCCATAGCTTCATTGTATGGCTCATAAGCTTAATTCCACGGTAGTTAGTACAACTCTGAACATCCCCTTTGTTCTTGAAGATTGGTACTAATATACTGCGTCTCCATTCTTCTGGCATCTTGTTTGCCCAAAAAATGGAGTTGAAGAGCTTAGTTAGCCATACTATCGCTATGTCTCCAAGGCCTCTCCACACTTCAATGGGGATACAATCAGGGCCCATTGCCTTGCCTCCCTTCATCCTTCTCAACGCCTCCTTGACCTCAGACTCCTGGATTCGCCGCACAAACGCCTCCCCATTGATCAGCCCGTTGAAATACTCCCGCCAGCTATGCTTAATCTCCTTGTCCTTCACCAGGAGCTGGTCTGTTCCGTCCTTGATGCATTTGACTTGGTCAACATCCCTCGTCTTCCTCTCTCGGATCTTGGCCATCCTATAGATGTCCTTTTCGCCTTCCTTCGTGCCTAACCGCTGGTAGAGGTCCTCATACGCCTGACCCCTTGCTTCACTCACAGCTCGCTTTACGGCCTTCTTTGCCATCTTGTACTTCTCCATGTTGTCTGCACTCCTATCCCCTATCCAGGTACATGCGTATGAAACAATCTTTCTTCTCCTTAATAGCCTTCTGGACAGCAGTGTTCCACCTCCAGGTATCCCTAACTTCGCTTCTACTTCCCCTGGACACTCCAAACTCCTCTGAGGCCACCTTACGAATACAGGTCGCCATCTTCATCCACATATTGTCCGCATCACCTCCTTCCTCCCAAGGGCCCTCCTTAATGACCCTCTCCTTGAATGTCTGAGCTACCTCCCCCTTGAGCTTCCACCACTTCGTTCTAGCGACTTTCACACGCTTATCCCGCTGGACACGAAGTCGAAAGCGGAAGTCAGCCACCACAAGCTTATGCTGATGGACAACACTCTCTCCAGGTATCACCTTACAATCTAGGAACACACTCCTGTCTTCTCTCCTTGAGAGGATCAAGTCAATCTGGCTACTGTGGTGGCCACTACTAAAAGTCACTAGATGTGATTCTCTGTTTTTAAAGAGGGTGTTATCTATGATCATGTCATACGCTAAAGCAAACCTTAGGACATCTTCCCCTTCTTGATTCCTGTTGCCATAGCCAAAGCCCCCATGCACCCCTTCAAAACCTATGTTAGATGTACCCACGTGGCCATTAAGGTCTCCTCCTATGAAGAGCTTTTTGCCACTGGGTATACCCCTAACCAAGTCCTCTAGGCCTTCCTGGAACTCCCTCTTGGTGTTCTCATTGTGGCCTATTTGCGGGGCATAAGCGCTAATAACATTGAGAACTAAGTCCCCAACTACCAGCTTGACCAGGATAATCCGGTCCCCACATCTCTTGACGTCTACCACTCCAGATTTGAGGCTCTTGTTGATCAAGATGCCTACTCCATTTCTGTTTGGAGCCGTTCCCGTATACCACAGCTTGAAGCTGGTATCCTCTACTTCCTTCGCCTTCTGTGCCCTCCATTTGGTCTCCTGGACGCAAAGGATATCAACACCTCTCCTCACCGCTGTATCAACTAGCTCCCGAAGCTTACGTGGACCCTACGTTCCAGCTACCTAAGCGAAACCTCCTAGGCTCGGTTAATTTTCTTATTAAGCGTAAAAAAAGAGAGTTAATTTTCTTATTTGTCCACTTCAATCATTTGTTTCTCCAGTACAGCACAAAACCTTTTGCAGAATAGTCAGACAGTGATGTAGTTGAAATGTGTGATACCAAAACTAGCCTCCCCTAAGTTACGCATAGAAGGAATTCAGGCTTAAGTATAAACTACTGTAATACTATGGGCAATGCAGTGTTGTACTCTACGCTGGAATGTTTGGGGTATTGACTGCATCGCTACATATGTGATACTGTCTAAAGGCTACGAATTGCCAGTGCCTACATCAGCCAAACTCCTGCCGTTTTTTGAAAATCTTGTATATGTCCAGCATGTTTAGAAGTTATTTTGAGCTGAACATTTCATTTACTTGAGACACATCCCACGCAAGAGCCATTCAGATTCAGATCCTGAATTTCCAAGGCTTAAAGCTCTCTCTGGCAAGTCTAGGAAACAATAACATTTTTAAGTTTAACGATCCCATTGCAACTGTACCTGATTCAGTTCTCCGATTACATTCTCTATGGACAGCTGTCGCTTCTCAGATTACAATGCCATCCACAATCCCTTTCAGCAATTATTACCACTGAATGCAATTGACAATTCAGCCAATTTGTTATACATTTCATTTCAGAGCCAGTTGGTAGTGCATTGAAGGAATTTGTTTGTATATCTTGTAATCATGTGGGCGCACAATACTGAATTCCATACCGGTAATAAACTTTGATGCTGCCTGAAGGGTTCAAGGCTAGAAGTTGCCTCCTGCTTTTTGGCTGAACTTATCCAGTCAGTTTACAAACATGTTTAGGCTTTGCACATTTACAACCCTGCAATTAGTTGAACTATTCATTTACATATCTTCTTTAGATGAAGCATTTAGCTCTTCAAAATTCATTTACCCGGATGCAACCTCAGCAACAATCCATTCAAATCTGATTCTGCTTCTCTGGCTACTTTGGTTGAACATCCAGTCATCTTACAATCATATTAGTCTAAAATCTAATCCATTTTTTACATTCAGGTGCTAAAGTTGCACTCCCTCTATCCCTAAAAAAACTGCTCAACTTTGTCTACATACGGATGTATATAGACATATTTTAGTTATAGATACATTTCAATCTAGAAAAAGTTGAGCAGCTTCTTTTTTGGGATGGAGGGAGTACCACCTTTTTTTTTTCTGTTGAATATATAGATCCACCACTCAATGGCCACACAGGGACAACCATATCTAGTTCCATATTGGCATTTGGCCATTTTTGCACCGTCAATCTGCAGAAGCTACCAGGTAAGCAATTGCCCTGTTGCTAACTTGCTGTTGCTGCCACTGAACAACTTCCTGCTTTTTTCCCCCTTGTACTCCTTTATGTTATAAGGTTCTTATATTATAGAAGTATTTTATCAAAGGAAATATTTGTCATGCATAAAATTTGAAATTTTGAGTCCATAAGAAGGGACATATTATACGTACCAGATTGTTTTTGGAAGAAGGAATCACTGTTTATTATTCTATATTCTTTTCCCCGGTGGCTTAGTTTGTAAAGTACTAGATCTATCATATGTTTTGTAATAGATAATTTTAATTAGTTTTGTGGGATTAAAGTTAATATCATGATGCATGTTTAACAGGCTGACTTAGCTGAATTATTTCAAATTTTTTTCAGGAAAATATATAGTATGCTTGCTGATTGTTGAGTTCAGAAACCAAAAGCTATAGATGATTTTAATGTTGCGCTTTTTATTTGCTAAAGTATATGTTCCATCATTTTGAATCCCAACTGAGAGAAGCAATTTAATTAAGTTTGCTTACTGAACAAATAATCAGAGTTTATAGATCAACATCGCCATGTCAACCTCCAACTGCTGACCAGGAATAGGTTATTTTGTGAATAACTGAATCAAAATCTTGTCTAGATATAGAAAAATATCATGTTTACTGAATGCATAATCAAGGTAATCCATGAGCATTTTAGGAGTAAGCTTGTTAGTGACTGGTGAGGTACTGAGCTTTCCTAATATGGTTTGGGCCCTAGCAACTTGAAATGGTATGAAAACAGTCAAGGCTTAGACCCCCCTGCATCATGTTGACAGCTTATCTATTGTATGTTCACACTTCATGCTGACTAAAAGAAATTTTTTATGAAGGGGGAAGAATACTGTGGTCAGCCAAACTGAACCAGGAGAGCCGTACAGAAATTCTCAGGTGTCACTGTCACTAAGTCAGCACTAGAAAGATAATAGTAATTTAGTTCTCTCAAGGATGCGATGTACGTTACTTCTTTTTCTGTTTGGTCATCGCATCCTTCATGGAGGATTATCACTCGATAAGCTATGTGCAAAACAAGAACCATATCTGCTAAATAGTGAATAGTTACTTCAGAACCTCAAAGCCTTTCAACTTAGCTGGGAGGATGTGGCATTCAGCCTTGGGCAGTCGGTGGTGGCGCTGAGCCTGCCCTCGTACGCTCTCACAGGTACCCTCTCTCTAGCCATCGGAAAGCTTGCATTCCTCCAAACACTGAACCTGACCTCCAGTTGGTTCCAAGGGGACGCCCCCTCAAACATCGGCCGCCTAGTGCATCTGGAGAACTTGACCTGATCGGCTGAGCTACAACTCCTCTTGTATGATCCCTGTCAATCTAAGCTTTTGTTTGAGCTTGATTTCCTTGAGGCTCAGCAACAACCAGCTTCATGGGCGAATTCCTGTTGAGCTCGGCAACATGCTCACAAGCCTCGAGAGGCTCTCACTTAAGAACAACAGCTTGACTGGGGCCATCCCAGTATCACTGTCCAACCTTTCCTCCCTGTACCAACTCGATCTAGCTAAAAATCATCTTGCAGGACCAATCCCATCCAAGTTTGGCAACTTTCAAGGCCTTCAGTTCCTTGATCTCTATGAAAACAACCTCTCAGGTGTGCTTCCGCACTCCATATACAATCTCTCCTTGTTGAAAGACTTCCAGGTAGAGGTGAACATGCTATTTGGAACTATTCTTGCTGATATTAGCAGCACGTTCCCTAGCATCGAAATTCCGAGCTTTTCAGACAACCGATTTAGTGGAGCTATCCCATATTTGCTCTCCAATCTCTCTGCTCTTGTAAAACTTGGCCTCGCAGGGAACCGTTTCAGTGGATATGTTCCTCCCATTTTTGCGAGTTTGCAAGGCCTCACTGACCTGTACTTGAATGCCAACCAGCTTGAAGCAGACTACATGGAGGGTTGGGAGT
The DNA here is from genome assembly GCF_022539505.1 of Lolium rigidum. Lineage (NCBI taxonomy): Eukaryota > Viridiplantae > Streptophyta > Magnoliopsida > Poales > Poaceae > Lolium > Lolium rigidum. The sequence goes on from NC_061513.1 coordinate 312,128,507, forward strand.
TCATCACATCACTGACAAACTGCAGCCAGCTACAGCGTATGGTTCTTGGCAACAACTCCTCCAGTGGCCAACTGCCTACTCAATCACAAACCTGTCGACCTCTCTCCAGAATCTTTATCTTGGAGACAATATAATTTATGGGGCTATTCCATTCAACATTGGCAATTTGGTTGGTCTGAACATATTTGAGATGCGAATACTTCCCTATTAGGCGTGATTCCAGATAGCATTCGGTAAGCTGGAAAACTTGGTTGAGTTAGGCCTGTACAGAACTAGTTTATCAGGCTTCATACCTTCTTCACTTGGAAACCTTACACAGCTGAGTAGGCTTTATGCATGCTATGTCAACTTGGAGGGACCAATTCCAGCAAACGTGGGGAAATTGAAGAATCTGTTTGTCCTTGATCTGTCAACGAATTGACTTAATGGTTCAGTCCCCAGAGAGGTTTTACAGCTTCCTTCAATTTCCTTTTACTTGGACTTATCATACAATTCATTCTCTGGGCCACTTCCTACTGAAGTTGGTAGCTTGGGAGACCTCAATCAACTGATTTTATTAGGAAACCAATTGTCAGGTAGTATTCCGGAAAGCATTGGAAACTGCATGGTATTGGAACGACTATTGCTGGATCAGAACTTGTTTGAGGGAAGTATACCTCAATCTCTGAAGAATATAAAAGGTCTCAGTTTGCTGATCTGACCACGAATAAGCTGTTCGGTAGTATTCCTGATGTCCTAGGTAAATGGTAAGCTTTGTGGTGGAATACCTCAGATTAATTTAGCTCCATGCTCCATACATACTGCAGGAAGGAGCAAAGTGCAGTTGCCAAAATCTGTTATGATAGCTCTGACAGCCACTGGTGCCCTCTTGTTGTTCTTTTTAGTAGTTCTTCTTATTCATTTGATTCATATGAAGCCAGTCAGAGACATAAGATCACATTAACCAGAGCAATCGAGTGACAGTATGGAAGGGTTTCTTACCATGAATTGTCAAATGGAACCAGCGGATTTTCAGAAATCAATTTGCTTGGAAAAGGAAGCTATTGTGCTTTTTATAAGTGCAGTTTATCTGATGAGGATACTACTACAGCTGTGAAGGTGTTTAATATACTGCAGTCCGGGTCTATTAGAAGTTTTGTGGCTGAATGCGAAGCACTGAGAAGGGCACGTCATCTCATTAAAACCATCACCTGTTGCTCAAGTATCAATTCTCAAGGTCAAGATTTCAAGGCTCTGGTTTTTGAGTTCATGCCCAATGGCAGTTTGGAAGATTGGCTTCATCCGAAATCTAAGTCGCCAACCCCAAGCAATACGCTCAGCCTAGCCCGGAGACTAGATATTGCCATCGATTACATGGTTCACAATCATTGCCAGCCACCAATAATTCATTGCGATCTCAAACCAAGCAACATCCTTCTTGCAGAAGATATGAGCGCCAGAGTTGGGGATTTTGGCATATGAAAAATCCTTCCTGATGATACAGGCCAAACCTTGTTAAGTTCAATTAGCTTTGCTGGACTAAGAGGTTCCTTTGGTTATGTTGCTCCAGGTAACAGAAATTCTACTCATATCGTTTTCACTTTGTGAGTCTTCACTTCCAGACTTTCCAATCTTACATATCTTGTAAAAATATACATAAAGGATTCTACTAATCAAGTAAAACCCATGAAATTTAAATAACTGAATACATGACAAGGGTTCTGTTTTATGATTTCTCAAAAAATAAGAACTCTCTGCGATGCTTAAATTCTTGTCATACTAGTGCTTGCCACACCTTCTACTTGCACATGTTTTCATGAATACTTCATACTGATCGATATGTAACATATGGATAATTGTAGAGTATGGCGAGGGTTATGTCGTTTCAACTCTTGGGGATATTTACAGTGTTGGTATACTACTGCTTTCAGATGTTCACTGGAAGGAGCCCTACTGATGACATGTTCAAAGATTCCTTGGACCTGCATAAATTTGCTGTAGCTACTCTTCCCAACAGAGCCATGGAGATAGCCGATCAAACAATTTGGTTACATGAAGAAGCAAAGGACTTGGGTGCTGCCGAGGTAAACATTTTGAGAAGCAGAAGAGCGGAATGCTTGGTTTCAGTGATTGCACTTGGTGTATCCTGCTCAGAGCGTAATCCACGAGAGCCCTGCTGATGAGAGATGCTGCTGCGGAGATGCGTGCTATCAGAGATGCCTACCTCAGCATTCCCACTTCTCTAGTTGGGAATCCGGAAGTCAAAAAGAAGCCACCACCCCCAGTGTCCTGAAACAATAATTGAGGCCATCTTCTCTTACTTTCGAGATATTTAGCACTGAAACTATATGTACCATGTGTGTGAACTGTCACCGAAATGACCTTGCTTCACTAGTAGTCTGAACGACTGTACATGATAAATATATATTGAAGAGTTAAAACATCATTTGGGAAAGAATTACATCACATTCCTGGAGGCACTGCTGTACTTGTATCTGGTAATGTGAGAGATAAGTTTTTTTCTTTTCTTATCTCTCACTGTTTTCCTCTATGGAATACACTGCATCTGAAGGCCTCAATGAAGCCCCATGATGTTTGCAGGACTAGTTTTGCATGACTATTATCTTGATAAGCGGAAGGCGGTTGTTGCATTACGGCTACATAGCAAGACATGTTGCATAGCACTAGTTTTCTTGGATAATTCTTCAGGAGAGTGATCCATCAAGAACGAGAACTCCTGACTCTAAATATTCTTCTCAAGTTTTTATTTTTCTTGCAACATGATATCAGTCTACATTTATGAAAATGAAGAACCTGATGATGCATTCTTAATATTCGGTTGTTTCAATTTCAGATAGTCATTTGCATGCATCTATTCTGAATTAGTATTATGTTACTATTCTTGTTACCAATACATGAACATATATATACTATATTTAGAAAGTTTTCTTCGGACCTTGATACAGAGTTAGGAATATATTGAGGTTTCACTTGGCGAAAAAACAATAACTGAAGCAATGCCTTTTATCCCTGTCTATTTTTAACATCCATCTATCGGTTGAAAGTTATTAATCATGCACATATTTTCTGCTGGATTTACAGATCAATCAAGGAGTGGCCACATACTGTAGGAGCTCATCATGTCTTGTTCAGAACCAGAGTGGTGGCTGTCCACTTCCACACTGCTAATGCTCAGGTATGCTAATGAGCGGGAGACTCCCACCCTCGTGAGGCTGGATCGGGTGTTCGTCACGGCTGCTTGGGAGGGGTTGCATAGCAGCTGCATGTTGCGCTGCTTGGCGACGGTGGTGGCTGACCACTGCCCACTCCTCTTAGACTGTTCCACCAAGTCCACGGGTCCGAAGCGGTTCCAGTTTGAACGCTTCTGGCTGCGGTTGGAGGGGTTCGAGGAGGTTGTGCGGAGCGCCTGGGATGTTGTGGAGGGGGACCCAGACCCCTTCCGGCGGCTCACCGCAAAGCTGAAACGCACGGCGCGTAGTCTGATGAGCTGGAGTGATAAGAAGGTCGGATGTGTCAAACTGCAGCTGATGATAGCGCGGGAGGTGGTCATGAGGCTGGATGTAGCCATGGAATCTAGACTGTTGTCGCCGGACGAGCGGCGACTCAGGGCTCACCTCAAACACGCTTACCTGGGGCTGGCTTCTCTAGAGCGCACCATTGCTAGGCAGCGAGCCAAGATCGCGTGGCTTAGGGAGGGGGACGCCAACACGGCTTTCTTCCACCAACACGCAGCTTATCGCCGCCAGAAGAACGTGATCCATAGCCTGCAGGTGGGAGGCGCGGTCATCTCTGACCATGCGACTATGGCTGAGGCTGCTTTCATCCACTTCGAGGGTCTACTTGGAACCTCGATGGAGAGGCAGCACTCCCTGGACCTGGACTTCCTGGACACCCACTCTGAGGACCTCTCGGAGCTGGAGGCGGGGTTCACGGAGGACGAGATATGGGAGGTGATTCGGCGACTGCCGGCTGGCAAGGCGCCTGGACCAGACGGGTTCACGGCTGAGTTCCTCCAGAAGTGCTGGGGAGTGGTGAAAGGGGACTTCATGGCGGCCTTCGACAAGTTGTTCACGCTGTGCGGGCGTGGGTTCCAGGGCCTTAATCAGGCCTTGTTGATCCTGCTGCCTAAGCGCCCGGATGCGGCGGCGCTTGGTGACTATCGGCCGATCAGCCTTATCCACATCTTCGCCAAACTGGTTGCTAAGGTGCTAGCCACTCGCTTAGCCCCTCGGATGGAGTCGCTGGTGGATCGCAACCAATGCGCGTTCATTCGCAAACGTTGCATCCATGACAACTTCATGTTGGTTCAGCAGACAGCTAGGTTTCTCCACCGGGAGAAAGAACCGCGGGTGATGCTCAAACTTGACATTGCACGCGCCTTTGACTCGGTCTCTTGGGGTTTCCTCATGGAGGTCCTCCGCAAGATAGGGTTTGGACCGAGGTTCCGCGAACTGGTGTCCATCCTCCTTTCCACTGCGAGTACGCGGGTGATGCTCAACGGCGAGCCAGGTCCCCCGATTTGGCACCGGCGGGGCCTGAGACAGGGTGACCCCTTGTCGCCAGCGCTATTTGTTTTGATGATGAACTCGCTCAACAGGATGTTGGCCAAGGCGGCCGAGGCGGGGGTGCCGAGACGCTTAGCGCGGCGGGACTTAGTGACGTCGGTGTCACTTTATGCGGACGATGTGGTGATTTTCGCCACCCGGATGAGACGGAACTGCGGGCTGTCCGCGGTATCCTGGAGCTCTTTGGGCACGCATCGGGGCTGCGTACCAACTTCGCTAAGTGTTCCGTATCTCAAATCGCTTGTTCGGATGCTGAGGCTGTTGGCGCAGCTGAACTCATGGAGTGTCGGCTTGCGCCATTCCCGGTGAAATATCTTGGCATCCCACTTTCTATCGAGAGGCTGACGGCCGCTGCGTTCCAGCCCCTGGTAGATCGTTTGGTCGACAAACTGCCCACCGGAGGGCATCGATGATGCCTAGGGCGGGGCGTTTGGCGCTGATCCGTTCGGTCCTCGCGGCGATCCCTCTCGCATCGGCCGATGGTGCTCGGGCCTCCACAAAAAGCATCGAAGCGGGTGAATAAGATCTTGCGTGGATTCCTTTGGGCCGGTAGGGCGGATGCCAATGGGGGACACTGCCACGTCAAGCGGGCGCGGGTGTGTAGGCCGCTGCGGCCGGGAGGCTTGGGCATCCCGGACCTTGCGCGTATCGCCATCAGCCTCGGGGTGAGATGGTTGTGGAGGATGCGTACGGATCCCTCGCGACCTTGGCGCGGGTTGGACATGCATTTCTCGAACACGGAGCTGGATGTCTTTGCGGCCTCCACCTCCATGGTGGTCGGCAACGGTGAATCTGCCCTCTTCTGGGAGGACAAGTGGTTGGATGGCAGGTCCATCAGAGAGATGGCGCCGGAGGTATACGCTCTAGTACCGAAGCGTCGGCGGAAGACACGCACGGTCCGGGAGGCGTTGGCTGGACGAACCTGGATCCCCGACATAGTTGGTGCACCGAGCGCCCTAGCACTGTGGCAATACGTTCAGCTATGGGGCCGGCTCAGGGACACCCAGCTTGGAGCGGATCCGGACAGGCTGGTTTGGCGGTGGACGACGGATGAACAGTATTCGGCCGGTTCCTGCTACGACACCCTCTTCCAGGGGGCGATCATCTCAGGTTCATGGAAGCTTAACTGGAAATCCTGGGCGCCGCCGAGGGTGAAGTTCTTCATCTGGTTGGCATGCCTTGACAGATGCTGGACGGGGGAGAGACTGGCACGGCGCGGCCTTCCGCATGCGCCGAGATGCCCGCTCTGCGACCAATCTGTCGAGACCATGAGCCACCTGCTCACAGGATGCTCCTTCTCCAGGACGATCTGGTTTGAGGTTCTGTCGTGGATCCGATCCACCTCAGGCCCTCCCACGGCTGAGGGTGACTTCGCGGAGTGGTGGTCGCCGGTGGTGCGGACTACCCCTCGCCAGTCCGCGCAAAGGCACTTCGTCGGTGATCATGTTTACGACATGGTGGATTTGGAAACACCGGAACGCGGTGGTCTTTGACAACATGCGGCCTTCGGTGTCATCCTTGTTCAACGACATCGTGGCCGAGGCGCGGCAATGGGCGGACGCGGGAGCCCGGGGTGTGCGCCAGTTGCTCCCCTAGATTAGTTTTTCTTTTTCTTGGGTCGAGTTGTACGGCGTGGTGTGTCCGTCCTCGGACTTGTACATAAACTCTTCTTTTTCTATCAATGCATCGAAACGCAAGGCTTTTGCGTTTTCGCTTTGTAGGTATGCTATAGGCCTAAAGCTGGCAGTTAACTGCTCACCCCTGCCTTTTTGTGTTACTGCTTAGTCTTTGAATCCATGATAGGGGAACAGTGCTTCAGAACAAGCCATATGTGCGGTCACTTTCCTAAGTAAAAACAAATTCAGAATAACCAGATCATGGCAGCTCCCTTTTTTTTTGACGTAAAACATTATATTAAAATTAAGCTAACAGGCCCGCCTCATTAAAAACCTTCCAGCCCCCTTCGGTACATTGAAAGGAAAAGAGTGCGTCTGAAAACCTGCTGCTTTGGTCTGGATTACAATCAGTCCTAAGACTGTTTTCTAAGAAATCTGGGGGATCATCCCAAGACCTACTCTCTACCTGTGTACAAGCATAGCGTGCACACTCATGAGCTACCTTGTTTGCATTACGACCCACAAAACTAAACTCAAAGGCATGCTCCCCTTCTGAGTCCTTGATGAATTCACTTGACTATGAAATAGTTTCACATTGCTAGATATGTTTTTTTTCTTTTTTGTTTGAGAGGATTCACATGATTAGCTATAGAGATTTGCTCGAAATGGCGAAAGCAAAGAAAATATGTACTGTCCATTTCAGTGCCAGTGAGGGAGAGAACTTTTTTTTTCCTCAGGAAATCTGCAATTAATCAATTAATGTTTGTTTCTGAGTAGTACACTTGTGTGCTGGACTGATCTATTAATTGCAGCCGACTCTAACTAGTTTTCCCTAAAATTAGGTGGGGCCCAGACTCCATTCTCATTGGTGACGTAGGAGGTGCATGAGAGAGGCACCAAGCACAGTCCTCTACTCCGCAGATCAACCTTTGCTTCCTCCTTCTGGTCTCTGGCGTTTGATGGGCACTGTTGACACCAACGAATACACATATGTATGTAAGGTCAGTCCAATAAAACAAATTATGTTAAATGATTATTACTACCTCCATTCCAAAATATAAGCCCTTTTTAGAAAGCTAGCTTTCTAAAAAGGGCTTATATTTTGGAATGGAGGCAATAACAGACTTCAATTTCTCTTCGTACAAATAGAGAGAAAATTAAATGAAGTGCTTAAAGTATATGCGTATGTACCCGTTGTTGTGTTGTCCTGGCTTTCTTATGTTTTGATGATCTCATGTATGGCCCGCTTAAAGTCTGCGTTCAATGAATTTAGTAAAATGATGGTCAGGATGAGTACTATATGCTAAGGTATGTATCAGCATTAATACCATTACTCCACTGACTAGGAATAATTAGCATTACCTCGACCTGGTCTTGAAGAAATTTAATGTAACCGATAGCCTCCATGAGTACTGATGCGGTATCAGTCTGCACACAGTTAGGAAGATACACATGTGAGGGAACAGGAGCAGTTAATTAATGTGTAAATTGTAAATAAATATTTATCGAATTTTATTTAATTGATGATTAGGTGCCCAACTGTCCAGCCGAAAGCCATGAGTGCACCACAAGAGGATGAGTAGATATATAGGATATATTACCCATATATTTATTAAACATTCCTTGGGGCAATACCCGTCGATGATATGTTTCATAATTCATACCATTTTCATTATAAAAAAAATTAGGTATGAAAAAGACTAAACCATGATATGACACATACATGTTGGGTTTTACTGAACATTTGTGCATGCCTTTTGGTGAGGGTTCAAACATAATGTTGGTGAATCGTGATATTTCTGTTTGTCTAACTTGCTTCTGTCTAATTTATCGTTGACATAGCTAACCTTTTCCTTATTTCCGTGGCTATTTTTTAGTTATATATTTTTTAGCGCAACACAGTTCGGTAATAGCAAACAGAACAAAGATATTGTAGGTGGATGGTAATTAAGCAAGCTAGCTTGTTACTACCTTGCCGAAGGGTGAGACGAGTTGCTGAAGTGCAGCAATTCTATCCCCTAGCTTCTCTTTCCTTACCTAATAAAAAGTACAGCACACACATGCATTCAGCTACCTGTTAATTAACCAGCAAGCAGAGATAAACACAAGAGGAGTTGTGAAGTTTTTACAGTAAACGCACAGAGAAGGGGTAAGTAGATGTGACAAGACAAAACAAGACATTCTCTTGGGAGTAGTAGCTAGAAAATTTACAATAATGCAGGTAGAAATGATCAATTACTTAACCAGAGATGTACTAGCTAGGTTTGATTACCTTGAAAGAAGGGATGATATTGTTGTTGTTGGTGGGGCGCGACTGTAGCAGCCGAGGCTTCTTCTTGGAAGATATTGCGACCACTTGCAGTTGCTGCTCGTCGTGGTGACCATGGCCTCCTGATCTCCCAGCTTGCAGTACATTCCCATTTGCGCTCACGAAAGCAGCAGGCACACCCATCTACATGGAACCAGCAACATACATATAATTTCCAATTAATAGCAATTTTTAACTTGCTCAATTATAATACTCAGTTATCTAGTCTTTTAGGAATTTGCATGCTAGGCAATGTATAAATTTTCAAGCACCTAGGAATGCAGGTGCAAACTGGCTACATTGCAATTGCAGTACAGTAAATTGATTGGAACATTGAATCAGTAACATGCACACAATTTGAACAGTTAGTTGCAGATCACTGTTATAACTAATAAAACACCTGCTGGGCAGCAAGCTAAGATGGATGGATGTAACTGCAAGAGGGTCATAGGCTATAGTACTTTTTGGGCCGGCGAGAAAAGATGACCCATGATGCATGTCACTCGATCCTAAAGCTGCTGCATCACCCAGACCAAAAGGCTGCATGCATACGTACTAGCCCTTGCAATTGCACCAACCAGCTGCCGGGCCTAGCTTAATTAGCTACCAGAGAAATTAAGCCACAGACTTTTTCTTCCTAGTAGCTGCTAGATCACCAGTTTGCAGTAAAAGGTCAAAAGAACTTTTTCAGCTAGCTCGTTTAGATCCCCAGCTAGTTATTAGTTTCTGCGTACGTACTTATACCACTGTTGTATCAAAAATTCACATTCAGTCCCACAGTTTTCTACCTCGTAGGTTCCACATTTTACATACATCCTAGCTCTGAATTAGTTCTGCATCTTTATGTAGATCAATCTAGGTTGAGAGGAAGATGGCGCTACGGTACTAGTACTGACCTTGTAGGTGTGGAGAATGGAGGACGGTCCTTGAAGACGATGATGAACAGGAGGAGGGTCATACGCCACATGCTCCTCTGAATATCCCACCAATGGCGCCGTCCCGCCATTACTACGGATTGCCTGCAGGCTCTTGCACAGCCTCGCCGAAGCAGCAGCCATCTCGAATGCCTCGCCACTGCAGCCGGAAGCATGCGCTGCCTGCAGTTGGGAGACGTTGACGCTAGGGAGCACGACGGCGCCATCAACGACCATAGTCTCATCGTAAGCGATTCTCGACACCTCCTCTTTGACCACTGAATCTTGCGATGGCGCCGTCGCCGGCTCTGTGACAGTGCCGCCATAGCTGCTGCTCCATTGGAACCCTAGCTCTTGCATCATCAGCAGCGAGCTTAGCTGATGATGAGGGATTGTTGTCAATGGAGCAGCAAGCAGCTGCTGGTGCTGGTGCTGGCTATGGTTATGAAGGTGTCCTTGTGCTGACAGGAGCGCCTCAAGCTCATCTGAACTCAACTGCTCCCTGCATTCATATATATCCTGATTAGTTAGCTAATGATTCATCAAACACAAAAAATAATTAATTAGCAATGAGATTGGGTATGACAAGAGGAAAAATACACACACCACCTCTAGTAGGAAACCAACAAAATAAGATCTAGTTGCCACACACACATTAATTTGTTTCTTCTTTCCTTCTTTTATTCTCTCTCTGGACTTGTCATCTTGCTGTGCTACAATTCCCTATGCAACCGGGACAACCAGGTGGTAGCAAACAAGCAACCCAGAAGAAAACTCCAAATCCTAGGAATCATACGTGCAGCTAGAGCTGGGAGGGATACGAAGTTGCTAACTCAAATGCCATCACTGCCAAACTTGGCACTCACTTATTTTCTCTAAAAATCAGCAACAATCTATCATTTCTCTCTCAAGCTAGAGGGAAACAACTCTTTATCAAAAACAGCAAATAAACGGAAATAACTTGAAAATGGAAGCTAAAAATGAGCAAAGTTTGGAGGTGCTTACAACATTAGTGGATGGATCCATTGGTGGGCGTGATGAACAAGAGCCGGAGCAAGTGGCGGCAGCAGGGTAGAAGAAGAAGGAGGCCATGGGAGGTCATCTTGCAAGAGGTGATGATCTAAGCTTAGGTCGGAGGTGGAGGACGACGAGGAGGCCATCATGGTGCTATACTACTAAAAGCTAGTAGGAAGGAGATCTTGATGTGCTACTTCCAAGAGGGGAAGAAACTTAGAAAATGTCAGTCAAGCTCTATGACCTTTCTCAAGAACACACTCACACACTCACCCTCGAATGGGAAACTATAATACTACTACTGTTGAGTTTGAAAATGGAGGTGCCCATGAGTGAGCTTTCTCCATGTCATAAGGTTTTCACCCTTTTTATCTCTTGGGTGGTAACTTTTTCTCTCTCCTACCCCTTTGCCCAGAAAAGTGATCTCTCCCTCTCCCATCTGCCAATTACAGGTGAATCATTATAGTAACATTTTTTTTCTGCTAGGATCATATATAGGATCTCTGCCTCTAGATTCCGGAGCATATATAAGCCCCAACAGAACTAGACAGTCTTTCTCGATCTTCCTGGCCGGTGTATTATTACCACCCATATGGCACGCAGATGCAGGTATAAGCTAGCTGTGTCAGCACAGCAGCCAGTACACACATGCAGGTACAACATTGTTCTCCAGAAAAGAAAACGGGTCAAGCAAACTGCCAATTATCAGTCTTGGAAATATCTGTCATTTGTATTTATCCATATAGATGACAGGTTGATGTACATGTCAAATCATGTTGCAAGTAGAAAATTTCCCCGGTTGAAAACCAACCATATATGTGACTGGCGACAGTAATTAAGGTAATGAGATATATAATGGATAATTTTATTAAGGGAGTTTATTTCATGGAGAAATATACTATATCTCAAATTTAACCTAATTAACTAGTTATGTAGGACTACATGTCCTATACCAATTAATTAGTAGAAGTGAAAGTATATAGTTAAAGTTTATCTCAAACAACAACACGGAGTAAACTAACCAGAAGTGAAAGTATATAGTTAAAGTTTATCTCTTTAGAACGGTATAAAACCATGAGTTGGGGTGCCAACTTTTTGTTGAATATACATTTGTGATGCTAATTAACTTTATTAACTTCTTTTCAGTAAATTAAGGGACCAGGAGGGAGTAGATCCCTTTTCTCAGGAAGAAAGATACTTTGTGAGTTGTGGCCTCGGTAATTGTGGTGCATGATTCCTGGCAGAGCAAGGGGTGCAAAAAAGTTGGTGTCTGCTGGGGCTTTTGTCCAGTAGCTGGCTCCCAGGAACAAAATTGGAGAATGCCCAACTTGATGCAGAACTGCCTGTCCTCCAGGCTCCAGCCACCCCAGAGAAATGATGAAAAAAAATAAGAGAAGACTGATTCATCAGATGAGGAGAGACCCACAGCCATTCATGTCATGTCAGATATGAGAAACTAAAGGCAGAAGTGCAAAGTATGGGAAGATGGTGTTGCCTTTCCCTTACAATCGTGTATCTTTTTCACTATGTTTACTAGCTGGGAACTCTACTTTCCACGTGATGCATGTGTACGTGCATACATGGTAGCCAAATTAGGGTTCTCTCCTACATATTCTCTCCTCTCCTGCTTCGCGTTGAAAATGGTTAGTGTGGTATGATGTGGGAAAAAGATCTTTTTTGCATCCAACAGTTCGTATGGTAAGGGCATCCTGGACACTTGTTCGGCGATATTGGGGCGGATCCCCCAGTGGTCGTTAATGCTTGGCGACGAGCAGCAAGCAGACGTCGATGCGTTCGACGGGCTGGTGCGCCCCTTGGAGTACAACAAGGCTGGTCGCCACCGCTAGTGGACGGGATGTGATTTTGACGAGGTCATGGCGTACTACCACGCGGGGCTCTCGTTGCCTTGGCCGCGAGCTGCCGCGCCCGCACCAACCACCAGTGGCACATCTTCTTCGCGGTGGTCAATCTTCCCACGCCTCCCCCGCCGCGACTTCCGCAACGTCGTCTAACATGTGGCACCCCGCGCTCGAGATTGCTTTTGGGCGCCCAAGGTGGAGAAGGCGCCGCTTATCTTCGCTGGCCGAAGAAGGAACCCAAGTTGGATCCAAAATCGGAGCACTTGGCGGAGCCGGTACCGCTGCCTTCGGTGTCGTCTTGCAGGGCGAGGCAATCCCTCCCTTCGACCATGCGCCTTCCCAAGGACGGCGAGTGGGCAGGGCTCACCGCCACCCACCAGAGATCGGTGAACAACCTCTAGCCAATGTCGCGGGAGTCCGCCTCTCGATGGTTGGCCCTAAACTACAACGCCTTTGATCTCTACCGGTGCGAGTAGATCAGGAGTTCACATTTAGGTTTCATATTTCATTTGAATATATGTAATATATCCGAGGATTTTCTATTTTCGTGCTCTCGGTTCCTTAGTTGTACTCAGTTTTTCCCAGCTCCTTAGTTTTTCCTCAGTTTTCCCCAAGCCCTTGTATGAAACCCGCAGAAGGAGCTCAGATGGTAGGATTCCCGTTTAGTTGACCGTTTCGTGCTGACGTGTGGGGCCGCGTCGCGTGGGGCTGGTAGAAAGGGACCGCTTGGGACAGGACGAGACCGGGTTTGGTTGTACGTGAGCAGGAGCTGGGTTCTGTCTCTCGGCCCAAATTGACATCCCTTTTTAAGAGCACCTTTTTCCCCTCTTTCTCTCTGTCTTTTTCACCAAATTATTATCAAATCTAGAAAAGCTTCCTTTTCTATCTTTCTTCAATTATTTGTGCCTTTTGGCCCTCGTTTTATGCCCAATGTGGCAGCAAATCTAGTACTCCCTCTGGTCCATATTAATGATCTCACCAATCTTGGTTCATATGTACTCTCTCTGTGCATGTATATAAGATGTTTTGCTTTTTTCTTTAATTCATCTACTTTAGTTTGTATCTAGTTTAGGTTTTAGTGTGTAGGTTCACTCTTTTTAGTTTGAATGCAGTCCACTCTAAAAACATCTAAACAATCAAGTATAGTAGAATAGAGATTGATAATAGGTAGATAATAAGCTGCATACAACAGCCAAAATAAGGTTCTTAGGTTCTTCACAACACCAACATATTAACAACAACAAAATAAAAAGCTGCTTTGCAGCAGCAGCACACGTCCTGGACTCCACCTACTCCATCTGGCTCCTCCTCCAGTTCTTGCTCCCCTGACCCTTGATCTTGGGCACCTTGGGCTTGATCGGAGGCATGCGCCCGGCGGCGATCTCCACCCACTGGAAGTTGCGGAGGTGAATGCCGAGCTCCTTGTACTTGGCGCGAAAGGAGTAGACGTTCATCGTCGCACCGACCTTGGGGAAGGTCCTTCCGATGTCCTCAGCATGCGTGAGGAGGCAGTTGAAGTCGGTGCCGCCGAGTCTCCTAGTGCAGAAGGGGCACTTGTAGGCACCTTTGGTGAAGTAGGAGGCGAACTGGCCGACATGCAGCCTCCACAGCACCTGCCGAGCCTTGGTGTGCTGTTCCTCCTCGTCGTTGCCGACGTTGCTGCGAGACACCTTATCCATATCAAACGGAAAGTATGAGTGAATGAGTTGCAACATAACAAAGTTAGGAAAAACAGAGGCAACCTCAGTTAGATTGAACACGATTATATATCTACAGGGACGGGGTTAGCGAACCAAAGCTCATGCACAATAGATTTGTACACAACAATGGTTCGCTGAACCCGCCCTGTACAAATTTGTGCCCAACGATTCATCATAGGCAAAGAAACAAATTCCAGATCTGAATAAATTAACCGAACGGCCGAACCCCAAATCTTAACCCCAAATCTTAACTGATTGAGATCACATGATTATTTGCATACATTAACCGAACGGCCGAACCCCAAATCTTAACCCAAAATCTTAACTGATTGAGATCCCATGATTACTTGCATAAATCAAGAAGGGATCAAATCAAAATGGAATAAAATCGGCGCAAATATTAACCCAATACTCATCCTACCTACAGATCGGCACTAATAGTTACTAGGGAACCAGCAAAAATAGGTTTGAAAAAGGAAGGAAAGGGGAACAACAAGGGAGCAAACCGTAGTTACCTCGTTCCAAGGGGTCTTCCATGCAGGTGTCGTAGGGGTTCGCCGGACAGTTGTACGGCACCTCCTCGTAGGGGTCCCATTCCGGCGGGATCTGACCGCCACCGGCGGCAGCCTCCGATGCAACGGTGGGAGCCGCCAATGCACCGGCGGCGGAGATGGCCATAGAGGGGACGGCGTCGAAGACGGAGGCGCCATGCTTAGAGGGGACGGCGTCGAGGACGGAGGACGGATTCACATTCTCCTTGTCCATCACCAGCAGAGGAGAGGGAGAGGGTTTTTTTTTCCTTTGGAGAAGATGATGGGACGTGAGAGACGGCGTTGCATGAGGGAGTGTGAGTGACAGTGAGATAGTGCAAGGAGGCGAACAGTGAGAGACATCTATAAAGGCGAGGGGTCCTAAATGCGACCCGCGTCCTACGCGTGCACGGTTGCACGTTTGCACGTCTTCGACTTCTGCACCGCGACACGCGTCCACGATTACACGTCTTCAACTTCTGCACTGCGACCCGCGTCCTACGCATCAACAATTGCACGTTTTCCACTTCTGCACCGCAACACGCGTCCTCGAGTCTAACCCTCGAAATTTAGATATACTCAGGTATACCCTTGAGTCTTATACTAGCATTTTTTATGTGCTCAGTTTTCCCCTTAAGTGCTAATACTGGCTAGTGCAATATACTCAGTTTTACCCTCAAGTGACTGGTCAATAGAGAGTCAACAAATGAGATTAAGCTATCTAATTGAGTCATTTCATGCGCAAAAAATTCTAAAAAAGATAAAATCATAGTGGCACTTACTCATGCAGTCTTCTTACGCGACCTGCCACGTTGGGAACCATAACAATCATAGATAAATCAAGTTTTACCATAAATTGCCACTTCTCAAATCACCTAGTAGCTATGAAGGTGCATGACTTTCCACAATAAGCCCTTTCCAAAACAGCTTTCCCCAAAACATACTTTGTCTGAATGAGGCCACAATTTTCACACTCATGTATATTTGTATTGCAAATAGTTTGAGGCAGGCCAAGATGGGTTTCATTGTACAAAACACGCGTTTTCCATTTTTTAAATCTCATATTTGAATCCCTTAGTCTGTTTACTACTCACGTGCCGTTGATTTCTTGATACTACTCAGTTTTGCCCTCTCCCTTCACAAATTCTCACAGGGGACGCCCAACTTTGCCCTGATTTGATCGCGGATCGTGCTCGCCGACCGTTGATCGTATGATCTAACGGGCAGGATAACCCCTTTCTCTCTCTAATCTGGGCCACCACCCTCTCTCTCTGTCGGCGGCTAGCTTCCACCCTCTATGTATGCTAAATACCCAGATTTCCACCGGATTCAGCAAGTTTGGTTTTCTGTATTATTTTCACGCACTAAAAATTATAAACTCTTCTAGGCATTGCTTTTCTTTTAGGGGATATAGTTTGGGATATATTTTTGGTTATTTGAAACGTCCCAAAAGTGGTATAATTTTGGTATAAACACGAGGCATACATATTTGTGGGATTTCGGTGAATGGATTATTTATCACCCCTCTAACAATTATCAACTTTCTTTAGCATTCCTTTTCTTTTAGGGAATATAGTTTGGGATATAGTTTTGGTAATTTCAAATGTCCCAAAAGTGGTATAATTTTGGTATAAACATGAGGCATACATATTTGTGGGATTTCGGTGGATGGATTATTTATCACCCCTGTAACAATTATCAATTTTCTTTAGCATTTATTTTCTTTTAGGAAATATAGTTTGAGATATAGTTTTGGTTATTTGAAACGTCTCAAAAGTGGTATAATTTTGGTATAAACATGAGGCATACACATTTGTGGGATTTCGGAGAATGCATTATTTGTCACCCCTCTAACAATTATCAACTATCTTTAGCATTCCTTTTCTTTTAGGGAATATAGTTTTGGTAATTTGAAACTGCCCAAAAGTGGTATAATTTTGGTATAAACATGATGCATACATATTTGGCATATTTGTGGGATTTCGGTAAATGGATTATTTATCACCCCTCTAACAATTATCAACTATATTTAGCATTCCTTTTCTTTTAGAGAATATAGTTTGGGATATAGTTTTGGTAATTTCAAACGTCCCAAAAGTGGTATAATTTTGGTATGGGAGCCCTTTTGGTATAAACACCAGGCATACATATTTGTGGGATTTTGGTGAATGCATTATTTGTCACCCTTCTAACAATTATCAACTATCTTTAGCATTCCTTTTCTGTTAGGGAATATAGTTTTGGTTATTTGAAACATCCCAAAAGTGGTATAATTTTGGTATAAACATGAGACACATATATTTGTAGGATTTCGGCGAATGCATTATTTGTCACCCCTTTAACAATTATCAACTATCTTTAGCATTCCTATATTCCCTAACACGCATTTTTATTTTTGTTGGTAATTTCGTTGAATGCACACACTAACTTTGAAAACAACTACAAGTACATGTAACTGAATAATGGATTTGTAACAAGTGATCCCTTGTAACAACTTCTAGCGCCTGATGAGCAATGATAAGAATCCTATCGCAATTATACAACAAAAAAATAACCAGCCATCAGATTAGCTTGCTTCTTCAACTCGATCAGCTGCCTTAACTGCTTGTTCATTCTTCAGTTCTCGCTTCACTTCCACCAGTTCTACATTGGGAGCATTAGGCATAATCGGAACGGCTCCTCTCTCCGCCGCATTCTCTACAGCAAGTCCCCCCTCCCAACCCCAATAGCGCCAATTGATTCCTGCAATTGAAGCCTCTGAACGTACACATTGATCCACTCGAAATGCCTGCATTTCTTCAGGATCTGAAAACAACAACGTAAACCCTAAATCCCAAATTCGAGAGAATAACAAGAAAATTGAGAGAAAACAGAGCAATTGGAGCGAGATCTAACCTTATCCCCCTCTCTATATGGCAAGCTCTCGCATGCAAGGAACTCACGTCCACGGTTGCCATTGTCATCCGTCTTACAGATCGACCGCTTCAGAGGCTCCTGGCGTGGGCAGTCAGGGCATCTTGTCAATGGCACGGGTCCATACTGCGGCCATGAAGAACATGAGGTCGAAAAGAAACTAGACATCACCCGCCTGCCGAAGAAGGGCTGCCGCTGGTGGAGAAGAAGAACAATGGGGCGCGGGGAAAGAAAGGGGAAGCAATAGCACGGGCACGAGCGCGGGTTGGCTCGGGCTCCCATTTTGCAACGGTCACCTGGGTAAGCTGTGGATCCGGCGCGAGCGACACTCTGTCTATGCCACCTCGGCCACTGCGAGGTGGAACTACCCATACTTTTGACAAATACGAAGAAGCGGTTACTGCACCAGCGCACACCATAATGAAGTTAATAAGGTTAATTGTTTCCAATTCTAGATACTTTTGCTATTTTCTATTTTTTTCCATTTGCCACAACTAACATGTAAACTGCCTTGTAGGGCTTTTCTTAACTCTCAGGACCCTCAGCCGCCCCAGTATGTCGATCCTCCAACAACACCACCCATGCCAAGGATGCCATCGAAGCAAGAATTATTCACACATCTCACCTCATGGAGTAGTACTTTGCCACTAGATACCGTTTTCTTGCACATCGATATTTACAATTGCCATATTTTGCTCAAACATATAGAGTTCGGCTTATTCCAAAACTTTTTTTAGACGTGCTTCTGCCTCGCCCCGCGAGTCACCCACTGTCACTCTACTTCACATAGGTGGTCCTAGCCCTGGTGAATCTGCATCGCCCCGTCACTCACCCCATGGCGAGAGCCGTGAGTCACGCCGACACTCGTCATTGCTACTTAGCTAACTCTTGTATCAATGCAACACTTAGACAAATTTTGCATGAACTTTGACTTGAACAATTCGCAATGCTAAACAGGTGTTGTCTTTCATTTTGTAGTGATGACGACGAAGTGCTTGTTGTGCCAGTGTTCGACCCATTTGTACTATGTGTATCGAACATGTCGTTTTGTATCAAACATGTTGTTTTGTGTCGTGTGAACTTGTTCTATGTGTTATATCATAGTTTGGACTATGTGTTGTATTGAACCTTGTTTGTCGATGCTATATATGGAGATTTAATGACATTTCATGATTACATGTTGATATGTGTATGGATTCGTGATTGGCGATGCTATTCATGTTAATTTTATATTTACATGTATCTTCTAGCCTACAGGCATTTTAAAAACTATACCCACGGCGGCAAACTAGAGAAAAAATAGGTGGACAACTGCGCCGACGGCATTGCCGTCGGCTCAACTACTCGGACGTGGTGCCGATGACATTGCCATCAGCGTAGCTAGCGTGGTGATGACGGCGCAGCAACTACGCCGACGACATTGCCATTGGCATAGCGCCTCCCCTAGGTTGGCCAAGGCGACAAGGTGCGGCGACGGGGTGACCGTCGGTTTCTCGACGCCATCGGCGCAGTTCCTCCAAGGTATGTTGACGGCTTAACCATTGATGTAGCTCGGGGCTCACAACGGGAGAGGCCATTTGGGCAGTTATCACTATTGGAAAATAGGGCTTTCGTGGGAGCCATTTGTCGCGGGCAGAGCCTTTTGTCGCGGCCTTTTGTCGCGGGCCGTATTACGACCCGCGACAAAAGTGGTCGGCACCCCTTTTGTCGCGGGTCGTAATACGGCCCGCGACAAAAGGGCCATGCCTATATATATAGACACGCAGCCAGCCATCCCCCCACCTCATTTTTTCCTTGGTGGTGAAGGTGGAGGTGTATGCTAGCTCATTTTTTCTACATGTGCACAAGAGTTGTTTGATGGAATGCTTTTGAGAGGGATGCCACTTGATTTTATTTGATAAGATTTCTCCTCTTTTTGATCCTAAAAGGTTAGCAACTATTTTCTCGTATATATATGCATAGTCCGTACAATACTAATTTTAGCAAGGTGATTGCATCTGATACATATATAATTGTACTTATGATGCGGATGAGTCATCCATGGATGTACGGTAACCGATGTGCTCCCGCTTTCGGAGAGGGCGTGAATTCTTTCCTGCTTGTGGCCGAGGCCAACAAGTCGAAGCAAGGTTTTATGTGTTGTCCATGTCTAAAATGTAAGAACGAGAAGGATTACTCTTGCTCAAGAGACATTAAGAGCCACCTGCTTCGGTTTGGATTCATGTCCAGCTATAATGTTTGGACCAAGCACGGAGAAGAAGGGGTTATGATGGAAGACGGCGATGAAGAAGAAGATAATGATGACCAGTACTGATCTATGTTCTCTGAATGCGATGATACCGCAATGGACGACAATGAAGAAGAAGGAGGTGAAGAACAGGCATCAGATGATCCTGTTGATGATGATCTTCGTCGGGCCATTTCTGATGCAAGAAGAGACCGTGGCACTGATAAGGAGAGGTTGCAGTTCGACAAGATGTTAGAGGACCACCACAAATTGTTGTACCCAGGTTGTGAAGATGGGCAGAGAAAGCTGGGTAGCATATTGGAATTGCTGAAATGGAAGGCAGAGGTCGGCGTGACTGACTCGGGATTTCAGAAATTGATGATAATATTAAAGAAGCTGTTTCCAAGAAATAATGAATTGCCCGTCAGTACATATGAAGCAAAGAAGCTTGTTTGCCCTCTAGGATTAGATGTCCAGAAGATACATGCATGCATTAATGACTGTATCCTCTACCGCGGTGAGAAGTACGAGAATTTGAATAAATGTCCGATATGTGGTGCATTGCGGCATAAGATCAGAAAAGATGACCCTGGTGATGTTGAGGGCGAGCCACCCAGGAAGAGGGTTCCTGCGAAGGTGATGTGGTATGCTCCAATAATACCACGGTTGAAACGTTTGTTCAGAAACAAAGAGCATGCCAAGTTGTTGCGATGGCACATGGAAGAACGTAAGAAAGACGCGATGTTGAGGCACCCCGCCGATGGTCGGAAGTGGAGGAACATCGGGAGAGAGTTCCCGGATCTTGCAGGTGAGGCAATGAACTTATACTTTGGTCTAAGTACAGATGGCATGAATCCTTTTGGGGAGCAGAGCTGCAGTCACAGCACCTGGCCCGTGACTTTATGTATCTACAACCTTCCTCCTTGGTTGTGCATGAAGCGGAAGTTCATTATGATGCCGAGTGCTTATCCAAGGCCCAAAGCAACCCGACAACGACATTGATGTGTACCTAAGGCCATTAGTTGATGAACTTTTGGAGTTGTGGGCCAAACCAGGTGTACGTGTGTGGGATGAGCACACCGAGCAAGAATTTGACCTACGAGCGTTGCTATTCGTAACCATCAATGATTGGCCTGCTCTTAGTAACATTTCAGGACAGACGAACAAAGGATACAACGCATGCACACACTGTTTAGATGAGACTGAAGGTAAATATTTGGGAAAAAGCAAAAAAGTTGTGTACCCGTACAATCGCCGTTTCCTTCCGCGCAAGCATCCCTTAAGGAAAAAAGGCAAGCATTTCGATGGCGAGGCAGACAATCGTCCGAAGCCTGTCCCCCGTAGTGGTGCTGATATATTTGACATGGTCAAGGATTTAAATGTTATCTTTGGAAAGGGTCCAGGTAGTCGACCTGTTCCGAAAGACGATGACGGACACGCGCCCATGTGGAAGAAGAAATCTATTTTTGGGAGCTAGAATATTGGAAAGTCCTGGAAGTCCGCTCTGCAATCGACGTGATGCAACTGACCAAGAATCTTTGTGTGAATATTCTAGGTTTCCTGGGTGTGTATGGGAAGACAAAATATATACCAGTAGCACGGGAGGACTAGAAACAACATAAAGGACGAAACGGCAATCATCCAGGGAAGTTTGAAGGGCCTGCCAGCTACGCTCTTACCAAACAAGAGAAGGAGATCTTTTTTGAAGCCCTATTCAGTATCAAGGTTCCGTCTGGTTTCTCGTCGAATATAAAGGGAATAGTAAATATGAAGGAGAAAAAATTCTAGAACCTAAAGTCCCATGACTGCCACGTGCTTATGACACAATTGCTTCCGGTTGCATTGAGGGGACTTCTACCAGAAAATGTTCGACTAGCCATTGTAAAGATATGTGCATTCCTCAACGCAATTTCTCAGAAGGTAATGGATCCAGAAACTTTGTCAGGATTACAGGAAGATGTGGTCGAATGTCTTGTCAGCTTTGATTGTTGTTCCCACCATCCTTCTTCAATATTATGACGCACCTCCTCGTTCACCTAGTTGAAGAGATTAGAATTCTCGGTCCTGTATTTCTACACAATATGTTCCCCTTCGAGAGGTTCATGGGAGTTTTAAAGAAATATGTTCATAACCGAGCTAGGCCGGAAGGAAGTATCTCAAAGGGCTACGGAACTGAGGAGGTCATTGAGTTTTGTGTTGACTTTATTCCTGACCTTAAGCCGATTGGTGTTCCTGAATCTCGGTATGAGGGGAGGCTGACTGGACAAGGCACACTAGGAAGGAAAGCAACGGTGTGCAGGGACAAGATTTCTTTCAATCAAGCACACTACACAGTTCTATACAATTCCAGCTTGGTGGCTCCGTACATCGAGAAACATAAGAATGTTTTACGAGAAATAAACCCGGGCAAGCCCCATTCATGGATTACACGTGAACACATGAATACCTTCGGCAGTTGGTTGCAAAGACATCTCATCTTTTCCATCGACACCACTGTTGGCCATGTTGTAGAGCAGTTGTACTTGTTGGCCAGGTTACCATCTTCAAACATATGTACATTCCAAGGGTACGAGATAAATGAGAATACATTTTACACGATCGACCAAGATAAAAAGAGCACCAACCAAAACAGTGGTGTCCGCTTCGATGCAAAAGACGAGAATGGGCAAACCACCACATATTATGGATACATAGAGGAGATATGGGAACTTGACTATGGACCCACTTTTAAGGTCCCTTTGTTTCGGTGCAAATGGGTGAAGCTCAGCGGTGTACATATAGACGATAAGTACGGTATGACAACAAGTGGATCCCAACAATCTTGCGTACCCGGACGAGCCATTTGTCCTAGCCAACGAGGTGGCTCAAGTTTTCTACGTGAAGGACATGTCTAGCAAATCGAGAAAAAGAAATCAACAAAAGAATACATCAACGGAGGAGCCAAAGCACCACATAGTTCTTTCTGGGAAAAGAAACATAGTGGGAGTGGATGACAAGACAGACATATTAGAAGATTATAATAAGTTTAAAGAAATTCCGCCCTTCACGGTGAAAATTGACCCAAGCATCTTGCTAAATGCTAAAGATTCTCCATGGCTACGGCGTAGAAGATCACAACAGTAGATGGCGATGTAAGAATGTATTCCCAAGACAATCTCTACATTTATGTAATAATAAGAACCCTTTCCCCAACACTGTTAGAGGAGACGGAGTCTTTTACGGGCTTGCAGGGAAATTTTTCCGACGAGCAGCTTCCGAAGATGCCGTAGGGCGTGTGCACCAACGACATCTTCGAGAAGCTGCGCCACGGGAGATTTCCCAACCCTTTCCTTCATCCATGTGAATGAAACTGTGCTTGGCTTGTTGATCTGCTTGGAAAGGCGTATCGATGCTCCTTTTATAGGCACGACACCGCTTCTACTTTTTCTTGTTCCTTCGACAGGGCGTCGTGCGCTACATGCTTTATCTCATCGAGCAGTGCGTCCACCCACGCGTCCTTATCCTACCGACAGCTTTAGTCCCGGTTGCAGCCACCAACGGTGACAAAAGATTACCGACACATCCTTATCCTGCCGACAGTTTTAGTCCCGGTTGCACCCACCAGCCGTGACAGTTGTTACCCGCACATCAGCTCCCCAGATAAGCCCCTTCTAGATAAGTCTCCCCAAGTCTTTTGTCCCGGTTGGAGCCTCCACCCGGGATGAAAGTTTCGCGCGCCACTTCGTTCCCGCCTATTTTCTTCCCGCATTCCCGCCATTTTTCCACTATCTACATGTAAGGGGAATCGACTTTTGCTTCCAATATTTGTTTGATCGATCTATATATATATAATGAATGAACGTGTACCACTTCTAGTAGCGTACAAATATATGCAACTTTTATTTTCGAATGAAAAAATGAAATAACAGGCGGTCGGTGGCGGGGGGGGGGGGGTGCTGCACCCCTCAAACCCTAAAGCAGCAGCGTTGTGCGCGCGCCACGTAGAGGGCCTTTTGTCGCGGGTGGTAATACCGCCCGCGACAAAAGGGCCTGTCCCCTGCGCACCCCGCGCCTGCCACGTGGTGGACTATATGTCGCGGGTGGTAAGCGACCCGCGACAAAAGGTGGACCTTTTATCGCGCCTCTTTTGTCGCGGATGGCCACCCGCGACAAAAGGCCCTTACCACCCGCCACAAAAGCCCTATTTTCCACTAGTGTATGTTGATGGCAATGCCATCGGCGTAGCTGCTGCACCGTCATCTCCCTGTCTGTCTAGAATCCCGCCTCGACGGCTACGTCAGGCCGACGATGGAGGAAGACCGTCGGGAGACGGTCCCTACGCTGACGGCCGAATGGTGCAGACGGCCTCATAAGTGCACTGATGGCAGTACGCCGACGGTTGCCGTCGGCACAACATTACGTCGACTGTTTCATGGTATGTGCAAATGGCAAAGGCCGTCGGCCTATCACCGAAGTCCTGTAGTGATGCAAACATACGAGCATATATAGCATCAAGCATGCTAGCAAATGCCTCCTCTAGCCATAAACGGCAGCACCCCCGCGAATTAACAATTTTTTTTCAATAACTTGAAGTAAACTAGGTTTTGTGGCTTAGCCCGAGTGATTTCAAATTTCTAATATGAATAACTTAAATAATATGTGTAGACATCGTTTTAATGGTTTGATTGAAGGGTTATATCCAAAACGTCATCTATTTGTGATGTGGACGGAGGAATTGATGGGGTACTGATGGAAAAGGAATTTATGGAGCAGTAAAAGTAAGTTGTCACCATGTAAATATCGTGATGCCAGTTGTGCACATGTCTAGCTAGGGTAACCTAGATCCTATTCTACCGGTTGCCATTTGCAACAGCCCTGATAGATGCATGTAGATGACAAATAGAAGCACATGTCAATCAACGGTGGAAGCAGCAGCTTGCTTGCCTACCTTTGAGCTGGCCCCCAAAAACAAAAGCCACCGTGGCCTCCGACACGCATAATCAGATCGGGTCTTGTGCTAAGTAAACATCACATCAGTATAAAAAGGAGGGAGATCTACATGCAACTGATCTAAAGCCGATATGAGAAAAAGGCATCGGGAGAGAGAAAAGATTATGGCTTTTCTCAAAAATATACTGATCGGGGGAGGGAGAGCTACATGGTTTTAGGGCTTTAAGCGCCCGCATCGATCTGAGTTCTTTTCAAAAGGACACATAGCGATGGATCTTTGTTGATTGATTAAACGGTTAAACGTACTACCATGGTATGGCTCAAAGGAACTGTTTTTCTGCCATGATTGCAGACTTTTAGAGGTCGACCCTTCCACACCCTCATCATGGCCTAATCATGTTTTTTTTCCTTTCTTAACATTCAAGCTAGGAGTGTACGTATATCCACGTGATTAAACTGTAACCAGTGAAAATTCACTAATCAACTAAGAGACACCATTCACCAGATTATAGTTGAAGCGACTTGACCAAATATGTGTCTTTTCCTGAAAAGGTGGTGAAACCTCGGCCTCTGCATCAATTGATGCACACAACCATTTATTTTGCAAAATTTTATCATCTAAGTTATTATATCACGGATCACAAAGTGTTGAAACAAAATCAAACATCATATACCATGTATACACTATGCAATCTATGAGTAAATCACCATCCACCATGGTTGAAGAAATCATGTATAACCGTCACCAGGCAGTTGCATCTAGTAACCATATGCTCCCCCTCTCCAAAGGAAGTGGGTAAGCCCATTGCTAGATCTAGTGCACGACCAGATAACCTGCAAAAAGTGGCAATATCATGTCTTGTCAAATACAAATTGTTTCGACAATTCTATAATGAACCAACATATATAAAGCTGATCTCCTAATCGAATTTCATTTTTAGTTTCTATTATCAACCCCATTCAAATGATTCCCATTTCCCAAACACATCTGTGATATTGGACGGGGAGGGCATGTTAAAGGTAACGAAAACAATTTGACGCATACAACTGGAAAAAGGAAACAAGATGAATAAATGTTTGGAAACAAGATGAATAAATGTTTAATAGTCTCCTCTCAGTCACATAAACAAATTTTCTTACACCTAGTCCATTTTCATTTGGCTAGTGTGTCTTTGGTGGAGTCTTAAGTTTCCTTAAATATCAACAAAAGAAAACGAGTGTGACCATTCATAAGGGTCATATAGATAGATTTGACTAACACTAGTAGGGAAAACGCTATAGGGGCACACTCATTGGCAGGCACCCATCTGAACGCACACGGCTTCTATTAGTAGTCGCAGGCCGAAAAGTCACACGCGAATGGTGTGCTCGTACTGGCGGCGGACCAGACAGAAAGGCACACGACTACTAGGTGGGGCCTGGCTGTACTCTAGTCTAGAAAGTACCCTGCATCGCGCGCCAGTGGAGGCATGCGACTGCTATCGGCATGCCAATCGTGTGTGCCTTTGCCCGCCCGCTTCCAATATACTGGGCTGATGTACGCGAATCAGGAAAAATACTAGTCGTGTGCCCTATTTTGGGTACACTGGTACTAATCAGCTTAGTAGCCCTATTTTGGGCACCCTACTACTAGTTTCAGGATTTGCACCCCCTCAATGATATCGCCTTTTTAGTTTCGAAAAAATATTATAGAAAATGGTAGAAAATTCAAAAAAAAAAAAAAGAATCTTTCGAGCTGGCCATTTGTTATGTCATCTAGTTTCTGGTTGCATACGACCTACGATGAAAAACAATTTATATGCAAATGTATCTACACAAAATTTTATATCCGATTCAACTCCCTTTGGGCATTTAGAGAATTTTTATATTCCCAAAAATCAAAAAGGAAAACAAAGTTTTTTAATTTCAAATCTAAAAAATCCCAACAAAATCCCTCTCTCTAGTTTCAAGCTTTTTCCTGCTAATCTACCCCTTCTCCACCTTATCCCATCCTCCTCTTCCTCTTCTCCACCTTCTCCCCTCCTACTCTTCCATTTCTCCACCTTCTTCTCTCATCCTCTTCCACTTCTCCACCTTCTCCTCTCCTCCCTTTCCACCTTTTCCTCTTCTCCTCTTCCACTTCTCCTTCTCCCCAAACAAGAGCACCACCTCCGGCGATCAACTCCTCTCCGGTGACGGTGACCGTCTCCTCTCCACCTCTGATGCCCTGCTCCTTCGTGCACATCCGCCCCTGCTCCTCCACCCACATCTGGCGCCCTACTCCACCTCCACCGAAGCCCTACTCCACCTCCGCCGGTGCCCCGCTCTGCCATCGCCAACGCCAGCTCCGACGACCTCCTACTAGCCATATCTCTCGTCAACGCCATAAGGAGACAACATGGACTCATTGCTTTCTTTTAATTTTTAGGGTGTTTTGTGTAAAATCACGTGGACAACTGGGCAATGGTCCCAAAAAAAATTTAAGTTGCAAAAACTCACACTAGCAGCGGACCTGGCAGGCGCACACGACTAGTACTTTAGTGGCAGCGTGCCACGCCCACACGCGACTAGTACCTGCCATACTAGTCGCGTGCCGGATACACACGAGACTAGTAAGACTTGCCACTAGCGATGTACCACTTGCCAACTCTTGTGGTCACTTAGAAATAGTTGTTTGTTAGTTTGAAAAATAACAAAACCATGTTGTTCACGGCTAGGTCAGCTTATCGTGTCTTCTTCCACGACACCACCGCCCTCCCTGGAGCCGCCCATGTGTGGAATTCCTTCGCGCAGCCTCCCTACCTACGTCCTTTGCCCGCTTTGCTCCGCCGCGGCTGAGACAGCGGATCACCTAGCGTTGCACTGTTCTTTCGCCCGCACTATTTAGGACGCGTTTTCTCGGCGTGCTGGGGTGGGGATCCTGACCCCCGGCCCGGACAGCCAACTCTCCACCTGGTGGCCCGACGTGGTCGACCATCTCTCTAGAGCGGATGCAAGAGTAGTCAACTCTGCTATCATGCTTATCTTGAGGCTGCTCTGTTTGGAGCGGAACGCCAGGGTGTTTGAGGACACGCCTCTCCTGTCGATCAGGTGCTCGATGCGGTTCACCAGGAATGGAGGCTTTGGCTTTCATGTAGGAGTGGGTCTGTTAGAGGTGTGGTGTAATGTTCTGGCCACCTTGTGTGGTTTTTGGTGGATGGATATTAGCCCTCTCATGGGTTGTAAAACTTCTTTCTCTATCTTAATGAAATGACACGCGGATCTCCCGCGAGTTCTCGAAAAAAAAAACCATGTTATCACCTTGGCGTAGCTAAGCTAATTTTTTTGAAACTAACTACTGCAGGGGAGCCCCCCACAGCCTTTTATTACTCAAAGCAGAAGTATGTACAATATTTACAAAAAGAACACAACTAGACTCTAACTATTTACAACAAATTGTCAATCCATGATGACAAGATGGGTACAGTACTCTCTTTTACTCTATACTTAAGTAGAGTAATATCAGAAAAGAAACCCTCCTTCCAACTTCTAAAGGTTGGTTGTATATCCTTGAAAATCTTATTATTCCTCTGTTTCCATATATTCCAGCAAGCCAAAATAATAATCTCCACAAAACAGGGACCCTTAAAACGTTTCTTCGTATTTTTCAACATTTCTGGTCCAGAACCTGATGCCCAATTGATTTGTAAGTATATCCAAACTCTGACACTAAAAGTGCATTCAAAGAATAAGTGGGACCAATCTTCCAGAGCACCAGCAAAGCATAGGACACAATTATGATCAGATGTAACTTGCCAATGTCTTCTCCTTAACATATCCTTGGTGTTGATTCGATCATGTAATATAAGCCAAGCAAAGAATTTGTGCTTAGATGTACACTTGCTTTTCCATATCCATTGCGATGGAAAGTGTGAATTGATATGTTGAAAACTCAATCTGTATACTTGACTTGGAACAAAGGCTCCTGATTTATTGCTTGTAATAAGCCATTGATCATCCTGGTCTGAGGTAACTACACCTGCTAACATATGTTGAAGTGTTCTTAATTCAATAGCAGCCTCAGCAGAAATAGGCAGGTGAAAAGCCTGTGCAGGATCAATAATTTGCAATGCCTCTTTTACTGAAATGTATGTGTCTCTTGCAAAAGAAAATAGTCTAGGAAAAATATCTTGTAGTACCCCATCATTCCAATTATCTGACCAGAAAAGGATAGTCTCTCCAGACCCAATCTTGCAATTTGTCAAATGTCTGTATAATTCAAACATTTTCATAATGTTCCTCCACCAAAATGAACCACAAACAGTGACAGCATGTGGTGCTTCTTTATAATAGTATGAGTTCCTTATTAGTTTGACCCAAGGAAGATCCACATTATTATAGAATTTATGGAGCTGCTTCATCATGAGGCACTTGTTCTGAATCTTTAGATTAATGATACCTAAGCCTCCTTTATTCTTTGGTTTGCATACCATATCCCAGGAGGCCAGAGAGTGCACTTTCTCATCATCCTTTCTTTTCCTCCACAAGCAATTCCTTCTGGCTCTATCAATCACATCAATCACTCCATCCGGTATATCCAATGTACTAAGAAAATGAATAGGCATGGATGACAAAACTGAATTAACCAAAATTAATCTATCTCCATAAGACAAGAATGATGCTGAAGCAGTAAGCCTTCTTTCAATTCTATCAGTGAGTGGAGAGAGATCCCGGATTGTTGGCTTAGTTGTGCCCATTGGAATACCAAGGTATGGAAATGGCATGGAGGCAATATTACATTGTATCTGTGCTGATAGTGCCTCAGCTTCTAACTGAGAAATATTTATTGGTATGAGTGAAGACTTGTGATAATTAACTTTGAGACCAGTGAATGCTGTATACTCCCCAAGAACCTCTTTCAATATCTGTAATTGCTCAATCTCAGCAGGTAACATAATAATAGTGTCATCTGCATATTGCACTATAGGGTAGTCATTACTTCCTCTATTTGGAATTGGTGCCTTCAATCTCCCTTCTCTGTATGCATGATTGACATAGCTTTGTAGAAGATCCCCACCAAGAACATATAAAAGAGGAGATAAAGGATCTCCCCGTCTGACCCCTCTTTTGCATAGAAAAGTTTTACCAGGAACCCCATTCAACAGAATTGCAGATGAACCAGAAGAAAGAATCTCAATCACCCAATTAATAAATATTGGATCAAACCCTTTAAGCTCCATTATCTTGATAATAGCTTTGTGTTCAATTGTATCAAAGGCCTTTTCAAAATCTAGCTTTAACACAATAACTTTCCTCTTAGATTTGTGACATTGATGTAGGTATTCAAAAGTCCATGCTAAACAGTCTTGAATAGTTCTACCCCTTATGAACCCATACTGGTTTTCATGAATGCACCTTGTAATTTGAATCTGAAGCTAATTTTGAAGCATAATTAACATTCAGTTACCGTCCCTCTTTATTAGGACAGTTGTGCTAAATTCCATGTCTCACTACAAGAATGATCAAATATTTTCGATATAATCAGCCTAAAACTTATTTCTAGCATATTACAAATCCACAAAGCTGGCATGCATTCGACCGACTAGATGCAGGCACGCATAAACATACACGAATATATGCAAAAAGAAAAGAAATACGCAAGAAATAACACATGCACACGGTAGATTGATGCGTCCTGTTCACTTTAATTTCTTTTCTGTTCCCCACTGGCTATAGCTGCATCCTCTGCACGTTCACAAACCCTGCATGCAGATGCAGATGCAATGCAAGATCGGTATATATATAAGTAGCGATTACCGATCAAGAAAGGCAGTAAAAAATTGTTATGCCCATGCAGATTGCTATGTCACGAAAAGGGTCTATCGAGGAGCTTCGCTTTGTGGTCTTTGTGTTCCTGATCTAAAGTTGATTGAGAACAAGACAAGAAGGGAATATATGCTTTTCGTACAAATGCTAGAACCACACCACTTGTGTACAAGGTGCAAGGATGTATAAAGAAGATTTTTTCTCGATTCCACCCTTTTCTTCTTT
Source organism: Lolium rigidum (assembly GCF_022539505.1). Lineage (NCBI taxonomy): Eukaryota > Viridiplantae > Streptophyta > Magnoliopsida > Poales > Poaceae > Lolium > Lolium rigidum. Next base: position 312,159,091 of record NC_061513.1, read on the forward strand.
TTCTTATTTTTTGCGAAAAGTCGACAGATTGACCTGAACATTACAAATAGATCCAAAGATCACCTAGCAAGGACCACAAGTGCGAGCCGAATGCGCATCACCATCTTGGCCGCTCCATCACCAGAGCCAAATGGACCATTTTTTATCCGGATGAAAAAGATCTGTCGGGGATTTTGTTGGGGAGACGGCTGGAGATGCTCTTAGTACTGGTTGGCACTTTGCATGCAGATCACAGCTGGGTGAGGAAATAGGCAAACCACTAATAACTCTTGGGGTCATTGTTGAGCACATGTCAATTATTTAGACTATGATCCAGTATGCATGTATTCGAGCATACGTGCACAGGTGCACGCCAAAGCCAAATATGTACGAGTATGTGGTTTCCGGCACAAATGATGAGATGAGTGGACGGATGAATCGGGTCTTGTTCTAAGTGAACATCACATCAGTATGGAAAGAAGAGAGCTAGCTAGAAGCCCTAGAACATCGGGAGAAAAAAAATGATACATGCACCGCGGTCCGCGGAAAGGTTTTAGCTTTAAGGGCGGGCATCGACCTGAATTCTTCTTTTCGAAAGGGCATGCATGCATACGGATCGATGGATCTTGTTGATTGATTAAACGGTTAAACGTACTACCATGATAGTATAGCTTAAAGCCACTGTCTTGCTCCATGCATGATTGCAGACTTTTACAGGACCCTTCCACACACTCATCATGGCCTAATCATGTTTTTTTTTTCGTTTTTTTTTTCCTTTCTCAATGTATCAAAAGTAGTTGTACATCTACGTGTATCCACGTGATCAAATTCTAGCTAGTTTTGGAAATTAACGGGTTACCTAATAAACATCGATCAGAGATAGTGGCGGAACCAGAAACTTCCATAGACCTAGGCAAATGTGATTAAGCTGCAAAAGTATTGACGAAACAACTATGGAAAATCACAAATCGCAAGCTTTGCATCGTCAGCAATCCTGGGCAGCTGCCTGGGTTGTAGGGATGCTAGGTCCGCCCATGATCACAAAATTATAGTTGAACCGATATGATCATATGAACAATTGTAAATAAATGTACATAATTAAGCTTGGTACAATCGATCTAGTTTGATCATATTTTTGTAGCGTTATCCTATGTGGCCTGCTTTATTACAAGAGTAATGCATGGAGGCTTCTTTAACTTGTGCAATAAACATTGTCAGTCTCGAAGGATAGCGGCGCGCCAATGGGCACATACACAAGGAGAACCGCGGGGAGGCCCAGATAGCCGCCATGACGAGCGAAGGAGAAGAGGGATATGGAAAAATGGGGGTCACTGTCAATTATTTCTCAATGGACTACCAACGGTCGTCAAAACAAGGTTCTGTCATATTTGCCACGAGTAGAAAACATGCATTTGGTCAGGCACCTTTGGTCACGGCCTTGTCCTGGGCCGGGACCCAAGGCCTGTCCACGTTGCCCTATAAACGTTACAGCGTAAGGCACCTATAGGTCTCGGCTCGTAAGGACCCAAACATCCCGGCTCGTATCCCAAACCGGGACTAAAGGGTTTTGCGGCACGCGGCGCCTGCGGTACCCCATTTAATCCTGGCTCGTATCCCAAATCGGGACTTAAAGTTAAACGGTTCGTTTCCCGTGGAGGCCGATCGCGTGTCGCCATTACTGGTCGCGTCGAAATCGAGCGTCGGTGTGGAATCCGAGCCGCCGGCGCGGCCAACCACTTTTCATCTTCCTCTTCCAATGCTTTATAAGCTCCACCATTCTTCACCATTGCCACACACACTCTCTCCATCCTCATCTCCTCATCCACCATTGCAACAGCTCTCTCCCCTTCATCGATGGCGGAGCACCTCATGCGCGACCCGGCTCGGGTGTACCACCTAAAGGTCGAAGGGATGGCGTTCAAGGTCACGGTCGTGCTCCGTGCAAGAAGGGTGGAGAAGTGGATCCGCAGCGTGAAGAGGGACTTTCTCGACGCCGCAACGACCAAGTGCATCGGCTTGGACTGCGAGTTCCACCGACCCTCGCGTGGGTAATCAGCGCGCCACCGTCCTTCAACTCTCGGTGGGGTCCGAGACATTGGTGTTCCAGATTATTCATGCCGATGAAGTGCCACAAGTGCTCAAGGATTTGCAGGACGGGGACATCAGATTCTGTGGCGCCGCTATCGGCAATGATGTGAAAATGCTAAGTCCCTACGGCATTCATATCACTTCCGCGTACGACCTCCAGAAGGTAGTCCCGAACCCCACCACCAAGCCCATTCCAAGTCTATATGATTTGGCAAACTATACCATTGGGACAAACCTTGAGAAGAAGAAGAAGTACAACAAGAAGAAGATGGACTTTCCCACGCAAGAAAAAGAAGATGAGCTAATTTGTGGATGGGCCAATTATCCATTGAGCTACGAGCAAGTGCACTATGCAGCTCTAGACGCTCGCCTCGGTTTCGAGATTCTAGGAGGCATTGGATGCTAGTTGGCTACAATAGCCATGTTGATCGTCTCAATATTTAGAGAAGATGAGTAGTGGTGGTCTTCTATATTTGTATGAACTATGAATCGATCGTTTCAATATATATGAACTATGTGTCTTTCATATATATGAACTATGTGTCTTTAATATATATGAACTATATGTGTCTTTCGATATATATGAACTATATATGTGTCTTTCAATATATATGAACTATGTGTCTTGAGAGAAGTTCAATTTACCCCCATAAACTTGTCTCAAAGTTCAGCTTACAACCCAGAACTTTACTTTGGTTCAACTTTCAACCCTAAATCCTAAAAACGGTTCAAAATCACCCCTTGCATTTTCTTAAGCCGGTTTTTCTTGTCACGTAATGTATTGTATTGGTAAAATAGTGCGTACATGCATGTATTCTATGTCTTTAACTCTTCATCTTCAACTCTTTATCCGCCGGAATAAAAATGCCTCCCCTACGGCTTGCTGCGTGGTGGTTGCCCCATGCTAGCGGAAGGCTGGGCATGACAGGTGATGTAGAGAGCAGACGCCGGGTGTTATTGTCCGATGCAGGCACCCCTCTGTGATCGTCATGGCCTCGTTCAAGGGAGGAAGACAATCATGATGAGGCATGAGGTGATCATGCGATATGGAGAGATAGGAAGTACATGTATCGTGTATGTTGTATGTTGATGAGTTGGCACAGTATATAGGGACAAAAACCACTAACTGGTAAGAAAACTGGTTCAAAACTTGTCAATAAGGGTAGAAGGTTCAATTCCGAACGGTTTATAGAATTCAGGGTTGATGATTGAACCAAAGTAAATTGATGGCTGTAATCTGAACTTTGAGACGAGTTTAGGGGGTAAATTGAACTTCTCTCATGTGTCTTTCATATATATGAACTATATGTGTCTTTCAATATATATATGAACTATGTGTCTTTCAATATATTCACTCCATGCCTCCTCCTCCACGTCCACATTATATGAATCATATATTCGCTACTTCGCCGCCTTTTTGGCGAAATCCCTCTTTGGCAAAGGAGATACCGGGGCCATGGCCAACCCCGAGATGAGCGTCATATGCAGCGCTTCTACCCCGACATGGAGAACATGATGAACCTTAGCGCCCTGCTCATTCAGCACTTCCGCCGATAGAGAGCGGCAAACCTATGGTGGGTTAGTTACCCAAATTGCTTACCCCCGTCGTCTCACGATGCCTCCGTGCAATCAGATAATGGGCAGTAAGTATTTGGATGCTAACCATATGGCTAGCACCAAGATGAGCGTTATATGCAGCGCGTTCTACCCCGACATGGAGAACATGATGAACTCCTATTATCGTGCATATCAGTTTTATTTGAGGTTAACGGTGAAATAGTCCAGGAGTTGTTGCCTTTTTCGGTGCGTTTGGTCTTCCAGGGAAGAACACTTGGGTGATATATGAATAATGCATATATCATTTAATAATAACAATAAATGAATAAAAAATAATTATTTCATATTCAAATTACTCACATTTTTCTAATAATAAATAATATATTATTTGTCCAATTCCGGTTTATAGATTTTAAGATATTAATTATTTGGCCATATTATATAAATAATGCATATATTATTTGAGAATAATAATAAGAAATTAATAAAACATAATTATTTCATATTCAAATCACTCACATTTTTCTAATAATAAATCATATATTATTTGTCCAATTCCGGTTTATAGATGTCAAGATATTAATTATTTGGCCACATTATATGAATAATGCATATATTATTTGATGATAATAATAAATGAATAAAAACATAATTATTTTATATTCAAATCACTCACATTTTTCTAATAATAAATCATATAGTATTTTTCCAATTCCGGTTTATAGATTTCAGGGTATTAATTATTTGGCCATATTATATGAATAATGAATCTATTATTTGATAATAATAATAATAATAAATGAATAAAACATAATTATTTCATATTCAAATCACTCATATTTTTCTAATAATAAATCATATATTATTTGTCCAATTCCGGTTTATAGATTTCAAGATATTAATTATTTGGCCATATTATATGAATAATGCATATGTTATTTTATAATAATGATAATAAATGAAAAAAAACATAATTATTTTATATTAAATCACTCACATTTTTCTAATAAGAAATCATATATTATTTGTCCAATTCTGGTTTATAGATTTCAGGATATTAATTATTTGGCCATATTATATGAATAATATATATATTATTTGATAATAATAATAATAATAATAATAATAATAATAAATGAATAAAAATATAGTTATTTGATATTCAAATCACTCACATTTTTCTAATAGAATTGATATGGTAGTATTTACAACAAGGTACAATCACATTCGCGGGAGCACAGCTGGAAAGAACCAAGGAGTTAAGCATGCTGAGGGTGGAGTAATGTGCGGATGGGTGACCGACCGAGAAGTGATGATCAAGTCTTCTAGTTGACTACAGATTAAGTGCAATTAGTATTAAAAATTATCCAAGTGAGAGAGTATCAAGTCAAAAAAGGAAAAAAAATAGGAAAATGAAAAACATAATTATTGAAAATAATATTTAGTCGCGGTTGAAATTACGGGCCGGGACTAAAGGTTATCCAGCCCAAACCCTGTATCGCGGCCACGGGCGAGGACCTGGTTGGCAAACCGGAACTAAAGCACTTTACGAACCGCAACTGAATACCCCTAACTCCACTAGTGTGCACTTATATATTGTCTGATCACACAACCAACTTAGCTAGATTCCTTGTTGATAGAGAAATAACAATAGCGAGAAATCACATTGGTATTTATGGCGTAATATATGTAAAATCAATGAACGGTAAGAATCTTGCATACGAGGTTCAACGCAAAGAAACAACACATGCACGCGGTACGATTGTTCGAGCGATCCTTTTTTTGCTTTAAATTGCAGGAAAAACCCAGCATGCAGATGCAATGGCTAACTGGCTAAGTATCGATTATTTAGGCAGTTAAGAAATGGTTTGTGCCCATGCGGCCATGCCAATTGGTAGCTATATCACAATAATGGTGGATTGAGGAGCTAGCATTGTGGTCTTTGTGTACCTCAACCTAAAGGTAATTCAGAACAATACAAGAAAGAAACATATGCTTTTCATGCAAATGGTACACCCACACCTCTTGTGCACACGCGCATAGATATATATGAGCTGTCTTTTTTCACTATTTGAACCCCTATCTTGATCTTCCATTTACGGATGGCAATAGGGTAAGCTGATCGTAATACATGACTTTTCCCCTCTTATCAAAAAGAAGGAAAAAACAATACCAAATGGGGAGGAACTCTCGGCATATTTTTCTAGAAGGCTGAGAAACTCAGTTGATATATTCTTCCACACCGAGGATTGAAGCCGGCTGACTTGTATCACAAGAAAGTGACCCTTCCATACTGAGCAAGCGTTGCGTTCTTAGAGAACAAAAGAAGAAGACTATCTCAACTTCTAGTGCATATAGACTTTGGCTAGGTTATGTTTTGAATATTATATTTTCATGTAATTCGGTCAATGAACCCCTAGATGTGTTGCGAACTAACTCTAGAACGATGTAACCGTGACTTGATATTGATAAAGGCGGCGTGGTGGCTTTCTCTCAATTTCTTTTTATATTGCACGTGCTTTAGCTTGACACTTTCTTTAAATAAAAAAGGGAGTCCCTTAACTAACACACCTATTTTTATTGCAAAATATAAATCCTTACAAATAATACATATTTTTATACAAAGACCATGAAGACCGCTATGTCGCACCTATGTAGCACAAATCCCATTGCTAGCCACCCATCCATATCAGCTAACAAATCGCATGGTACATCTGTAAATGGCAAAGACCAGTAAGAGCATCTCCACCGGTGCCTCTCCAAATAGGCGTTGACAGGCGTCGGCACTACCGTATGGGGGGCGCCGGCACAACATCCTCTATTTGGGGATGTTGTTCCCACACCGGCGCCCCCCATATGACTGCCGGCTAGCATCTTTTGAGCAGAAATTTGGTGCCGGTGCTCCCAATCGAAGCCCTTAAGGGCATCTCCACCGGTGCTCCCAATAGAGCTCCCAATAGCTCTATTGGGATTCTAGTGAGAGAAAGCGTCCGCACCGGCGCTCCCCAAAAAGCGCCGACATGTTTTGGAGCCACATAAAAGCGCCGGCACTCGCGAAAGGATCCCTATGTTAAGGGCTTCAATTGGGAGCGCAGGCACCAAATTTCTGCTCAAAAGATGCTAGCCGACCGGCGTATGGGGGGGCGCCGGTGTGGGAACATCATTCCCAAATAGAGGATGTTGTGCCGGCGCCTCCATGCGGTAGTACCGACGCCCCTGCCGGTGCCTATTTGGGGAGGCACCGGTGGAGATGCTCTAACATAGGGATCCTTTCGGGAGTGCCGGCGCTTTTATGGGGCTCCAAAACATGCTGGCGCTTTTTGGGGAGCGCCGGTGCGGACGTTTTCTCTCACTACAATCCTAATAGAGCTATTGGGAGCTCTATTGTCTATTGGAAGGGCCGGTGGAGATGCTCTAAATCATGTTAACTTGATAGTTGATGTGTTGAATGAAGCTCGAAGAAGCGTGTAATACTGCTTGCCAGACACGGTGGAAAATATACATCCCAACTTGGTGAAGACATTCTAGCTAACATCATCTCTCCTTGGTTATTCTAATCTACATTGAGTTTGAAATTAACGGACGAGTAAAAACCTCAGCCCCGTGTACACATAGCAGATAATAGTGTCATTTTGAGCTCTTGGACCATGATGCGCCTGAGTCCCACCGTGTCGCGCGTCGTTCGCTTTAACCCAGAGAGGACACAGGCAAGGCACGGTGACAACCTCGATCGATCATGTTGTTGTTTGCCTTTTTCTCATCTCGATCACCTGCAAGCAGACGCAGGAGACCCGGCCGTATACTCTAGCTACTCCATGCATGCTTTTTTTTCTTCCGGCAGGTGACATGGACACGCGTGCAGATATATTTGCAGGTGGTGTCACATCCATGCATGCAACACAAATATAGCCGTACTGTCCTGCATGTGTATACTCCCTCCCTCCCTCCCAAGTAATTGTATGTTCACTATATTTACACAAAAATATCAGCATATGTGATATTGAAATACTACATACTACATTATTGAACGATATATCAAGATGAATCTAACGATATTAATTTAGTGTCACAAATACTACTCCCTCCGTCTATAAATAGATGTCTAAGGTTTGCCTAAATCTATTAGACATATCTAGACACTAGATAGCAACTAGATATATCCAGATTTAGACAAATCTTAGACATCTTTTTATAGACAAAGTAGTACTAATTTTTCTACGGAATTAGTCAAAGTTAATGAAATTTGATGATGGAGGGAGTGTAGATAATGTGTGCACTCAAAAGTCCGCATTTGTAGCAAGAATATGTCCCCTATGCAGCCTACCCTCTATATATGTACACAGAAATAAACAACACAATACAGTGTGTTTTTATTCTGTATATGTGCGAGCATGTAGGACTGGTTAACTGATGTGCGTCATTGCGTAATGTGTACTCGATCACTAACATGAGTACAAGAGAATGCACCCAAGAGGCCAAGAGGGGCCGGGCCGGGGCCAAGCGTGCAAGCATGCATGGCGGGCGGTACATGCTTTTCAGGTTGTCCATCGAACACTGTGTCACCGTGGGACCTGATCACTGCACGCTTCACTAACCCTTTCTCCTGTTTTCCTGTAACATTCCAATCTTCCAACTTCTATCTTCACTCCTTCAGGCAAATTTTAAAAGTCGACCGTAGTAATATTATTTCGAAAAATAAAATGCAACAGCTGAGAATTACAGTGAGGGCATCTACAACATGGGCGCTACAAACGGGCGCCAGGCTCTTTTCCCCCGCCGTTTCCTTCGATTCCCGTCGATTCTGGGATTTTGCTTTAAGTCGCTGCCTTTTCTGTCGTCGATGCTTAGCCAAAAAAATATTCGCACATGCGTATTCCGGGGACGTTGGACGTTATCAGTGGCCGCAACTTTCCTACCGAATTTCATGGGCCGGCGAATCTTGGCCCAAAAAATCATCAGTTAAACAACCGATTCAAAGCAAACAACCTCAATCAGCTCGTTTTTGTTCCTCTGCTTGAACAATCAGCCAACACATTATTTGACTTTTACAAATAGATCGCGATTACCGTAACAAACAGCTCTAGATTGACCGCTAAAAATAGTTTTTTGTCCGGGTCATAGATACAAGCTGCCGCAAAAAAAAGATTGGGAATGGATCAAACTTTCCCATTAGCCACACGCCTGAAATTAAATTGAGAAAATAATGCTTTTTAGAAAAAAAAATTGACCTCATATTTTTCACAACCACTCATTCTTTGGTACTTGAATATTGACGGGTTCATTCATGCAACGAAGCTATCTCATGGTGTTGTCTATATATAATCCTTTCCCTGCCTTCTATTGGTGCACACATTCCACACATATTTGTGCACCAGATAGTTTGGAGGGGGATACATTTCTGGATTTTCGTATTGGGAGCCGGTGGAAGTGAACCAGTCACCGTCGAATGAATTCATTGGAGAGATAGAGGGCGTGTGTGCACAACTATGTGTGGAATGTGTGCACCAATAGAAGGCAGGGAAAGGATTATATAGAAAACATCATGAGATAGCTTCGTTGCATGAATAAAGCCCGTCAATATTCAAGTACCAAAGAAAGTGTGGTTGTGAAAATATATGATGTCAATTTGTTTTTCTAAAAAATATTATTTTTCTCAATTTAATTTCAGGTGTGCGGCTGATGGGAAAGTTTGATCCATTCCCAATCTTTTTTGCGGCAGCTCATATCTACGACCCTGACAAAATCTATTTTTTACTGTCAATCTAGAGTTGTTTGTTATGGTAATCACGATCTGTTTGTAAAAGTCTAATAACGTGTAGGCTGATTGTTCCAGTACAAAAAAAAGCGAGCTTATTGAGGTTGCTTTGAATCGGTTGTTTAACTACTGATTTCTGGGCCAAGATTCACCTGCCCCTGAAATTTCGGTAGAAAAGTAGCGGCTGCCGATAGCGTCCAACGTCGCTGGCAAGCAAAATAAAATCCTAGGATCGATCGGGAATCGAAGGAAACGGCCACGGAAAAGAGCATGGCACCCGCTCGTAGCGCCCGTGTTGTAGATGCCCTCATAGTTCAAATTGGCTAAAACCACAAAAATCAAATAAGGCTACGAGTATCTGCTCTCTAGTGGTGTAATTTATGAATAACAGATATCACATAAAATTCCACAGTAGATGTATCATACTGTCATGTCTTACCAATACTCTCATATCTCACATAAAAACATCATGTTGGAGTTATAAATTAAGTATCCAATACTCCAAGTTGAATATTAAATTTAAAAGTTTTTTTCGAACGGGACAAAAGCTTTGTCCCAATCTATTAATTAGGGAGATGTGTTTGGACAAAATATTCCGGACAAACAGATATACAAATAAATACAAAGGATTACCCTCCTGGCATTATTTCATCCAAATGCTTTGCACCCGCGGTTACCCACAAGCGGGCTTCCCTCTTAATTTTATCTAATGTCTTACATCAAAAGCTCATGATCAGGCCAATGTAGTGCGGTGGATAAATATGTTATGTCAAAGTCTTAATGTTGTATTTTCCCCTATTTTTAATATACTTATTCCTCTGCTCGGGATTCATTTTTGTATGGTATGAATTGATTGTTGTTCAACTTGTTAAAACTCTTTGCAACACACACAAAAAACTGCGTGTAACTTTGCCCGATGCCTGTCTAAATGCAGATGCAGCAAATGTGGTGATTAAGATAGGGGCGGTATAGAGCCTATGTGCTCCTAAGGATGGGATGCACAGTTCAGCATAAATTAGCAGTTCGTGGATTCTATTCCCGCCCCGAATGCACAAAGGGTACGTATCAACGTCTATACCGGCGTCTCCTATGTATATCCAGGGAGAGGATCAATCAAAGAGGAAAAGTTTCTCCATGCAGCTAGCTAGGATAAACATGACTATGATACAGATTAGGGGCATACTCGTACTACCGAGTGTCCAAGTGGTCATGGCTTGCTTTATGTTCTGATATGTGATTCGTCTCAAAGATCGCCTTCCCGTGTCTAGTTGTTCAGCAAGCCGAATCACATTGAAGATGGCCGTGGCCTCAACATGGAAGGCATCAGTAACTGTATTTCTAGGCTACCTCAGAACCACATACAGCATGACATTTTGTACAGCAACGTGATTGTCTCTAGTATATAACCCCATATCTTCAGAACAACTTCTACGCAGAATTTTCAATCAGTCCCCTTTGCAGATCTTGTCACTATAAGAATATGCTACCGCAAAGGGTGTTCAGCTTTGTGAAGCAACTAAGAAGCCAGAAATCGTTCAAAATCGTTCCGCCGTGGTCCAATACTTATGTTTGGATCTAGAAACGGAAAGAGACAGTCGAGGCTAGCTAGGGCAAATGTGCATGCGAACCTGATGCCGAGGCTAGCCGGTGGTGCTACCGGAGACGACGGTTCGGCGCGTTGCTGCGTATGCTTCCTCCGGCCATGGATGCACGGCCCCTCTGCCAGTACCGGTGGCTCCGACGACTAGAATCGCCGCCTCGTGCGTCTGCGCCCATCCACAGATGCGTCCGTTCGAGCCGAGGGGGACGGCCAGTCCTATACACCGACCAGGTCGGTGCCGATGCGGGTTGCCGCACACCCTGGTCGGGTATTGGGCCTGGCCCATTACCGTTTTTCGCTTTCGTTTTCTCTTTTTATTCTTTTTTTCTTTTTCCGTTTTCTGTTTTGTTTTCTTTTCTTTCTGTTTATTTTTTCTTTTGTTCAAATTGGAAAAGTCCATATTCGAAAAATGTTTAAATTCGAAAAACGTTCAAATTTTAGAATTACTAAAATTCGAAAATTGTTAAATATGAAAACTGTTTAAATTCAAAAATTGTTCAAATATGAAAATCGTTCATATTCGAAATTTGTTCAAATTTGAAAATTGTTCTAATATGAAAATCGTTCAGATTCGAAAATTGTTCAAATATAAATTTTGTTCAAATTCAGAAATGTTCAAATTCGAAAATTGTTCATAGAAAAAAAATACATTTTTGTTCAAATTAAAAAATGTTCAAATCTGAAAATGTTCAGATTTTTAAAAAGTGATTTCTTTTTAATTTATTTTTAAAAAAAATTTACAAATGTTCAGGTTTTAAAAAAAGATTCTTTTAAAAAACAAAACAAACAACAGAAAAAAAAGGAACGAAAAAGAAAAAACCGGCTTACCTGATATTGGGCTGCGCGGCCCAGTTAGTAATCCGGGGCGCGCGGGGTGTGCGGCGACGGCTTCGGCACCGACCAGCTCGGTGGATAGCATCTCCCAGGGGGACACCGCGCGACCTTTCGAGCCCAATCGCCGGAAGCCGAACGACGAGAACTGGGCCGACAGTCTCGGCCCAATACGGCCCGAGCACAAGTGGGCCTGAGCTGCAGCAGCCGCTCAAGAGAGAGGCTTCCCTTGAACGGAAGGGAAGGTGAGGCGAGCCGCCACCGGAGAAGACGCCGGCTTCAGCTAGCCACCCACCGCGCTTTCGTCTCCAATATCTACGGCCTGGCTTCTCTGCAAGGTCTGCGCTCTCTGCTCTCTCTATGGCCTAGACCCTAGCCTCATTTTCGCCTTATTGATTCATCCTAGATGCGGTGCCGAAGCCAAGGCCCAAGGAACCCTGTAACAGTACTGGACTTTGATTTGGGCTGGTGATTATTGAGCTGAAATTAGAGTGCTCAACATGCGATGCATCCCCACGAACTGATCTGTAGATCGAATGGAACATACATTGATCTTTCGGTGTACTGGTATTATTTGTTGGACATTGTTTTTACTACTAGTATACGTCACCTTTTCAATCTCGTATTCTGGAGATGCTTGTGTTTCTCACAAAAAGTTTCGGCTGCAGGGAGATGCACTGGTCAGAAAGAAGTTTATGTTTCTACTAACTCCATTCCTTAATAGAATCTGTATAATTTTTTTGAGAAGTCAGACATTGTCAAGTTTGGCTAAGTTTATATGAAAAAAATCAAAATTTATAATACTATGTAGATACAATATGAAATGTATTATATATGGTATCTAACGATATTAATTTGGCATTGTCAATGTTACTACTTTTTTCAATAACCTTGGTCAAACTTTACACTATTTAACTATGGACAAAATTGATATGTCTTGTTTGAGGACCGGAGGGAGTATGAATATAAGCTGTTTATATGGTTGTGCTATTCTGATTCTTGAACATAAAAAACCACTGATGACATGGATTGTGACTCCTCAGAAATCATAGTGTAAGGTTTGTTTGATACTAGTTGCTAGGTTTGTGTTGGTTAATTTGGTGTATCGTTTCTTTGTGAGCAAAGACTGTTTTTGTTTCTGCTTCACATGTCTAGTTATAGCCATTTCCCTGATGCAATTGTGGTCTTTCCTGTTTGATGCTGTAATAATAAAGAAGAATCCACCTAAAACCAACCTACAAATTACATATTTTTACAGCTGCATGATAAGTGTTGATACAACTATACAAGGCATATATTAAATCTAAAAACATGCGCGTGCTTGTTCACGAACCAGATCCATGGTTCTAACATGCTATCCATATATTTCCTTTTCAGTTCTTCATTGGATCGTCTTTCTAATTTCTTTTCTTGGATTTTTTATATTTTGCAGAGATATTGCTATAATGCAAAACCCTACCAAACTGTATGTCGCCTCTGGGTCCACATAACCTGTTGTGTCTGGGCTGCAAGGTTGGGCAGACCTCCCAGCCGCTTCACTCCATTCTTGCTCTGTCAGGATCCTTCCATGACCTTCTTGCATTTGCTGCAACCTGCCGCCCTTCGTGTGTTGCATTCTCCTCATACGCATCCAAATCTACATTGTGTGTCAAATTCCCACCTCTCCTTGTCCCATTCAATGCCTTTGCTACTCACTATTATTCATGGTGATGAAGTTGTGTAGTTCAGTTCTCTAAGAGATTATGGTAAGGAACTGACTACTTCAAATCATGGCTCAAAGTTCTATTTGTCAGCAACACCTAGCACAGAAGGTGGAGAAGAAGAACCAAAGCAACACCTGCCAACATTATACTGGTGTTATGATGCTTGCACCAGAGGATTTCTAAAGGGATGTAGGCCATTCATTTGTATTGATGGCTGCCATATAAAAACCAAATACAAAGGAGTACTTCTCACATCTGTAGGAGTAGATCCTAATGATTGTATCTATCCAATAGCAATGGGTTTAGTGGAGGTTGAGTGCATAAGTTTATGGGAATGATTTTTGACAACACTTAAAGAGGACCTGAATATTTCCAACACTTCTAAGTTCACTATCATGAGTGATATGGTAAATTGTTCTACCCTTTGGTCACTTATCCATTCACTACATGGTTCATGTTGTACCCTTTGGTCACTTGTCGACAAGTGTCGTACCCTTTGGTCACATCTCGAGTCTCGAGAGATGTGACCAAAGGGTACGACACTTGTCGACAAGACATGCATGACTTGTCGACAAGTGATCAAAGGGTACGACACTTGTCGAGAAGACATCCATGTCTTTAGTAACATCCATGTTGTTCTGGAGATGCCCTAAGGACATGTCTAGCTGACCGACGCATTTGAGTGTCCGTTGTCTGTTTGCGTCCGCTCGCGGATGTCATGCGGCACAGGATGACCGTTTGCGTCGGGGATATCTCCAGCGGTGCGGACCCTTTTTTAGCGTAAACATCGTCAAAGTCGTTAATGGCGGTTTAACGTCCCATCGTGGCCTGCCGCCGGCGATTACTGGTTCCGCGCGACGAAGATTGTTCCCGCGCTTGCCCACCAGATTGGCGCATTTCGCGGGTGTTTCTGTTAGAGATATGCCCAAGAGGCAATAATAAATGGTTATTATATATCTTTGTGTTTATGATAATGTTTATATATCATGCTATAATTGTATTAACCGAAACATTAATACATGTGTGATATATAGACAACAAAGAAGTCCCTAGTATGCCTCTTAAACTAGCTTGTTGATTAATGGATGATTAGTTTCATAATCATGAACATTGGATGTTATTAATAACAAGGTTATATCATTATATGAATGATGTAATGGACACACCCAATTAAGCGTAGCATAAGATCTCGTCATTAAGTTATTTGCTATAAGCTTTCGATACATAGTTACCTAGTCCTTATGACCATGAGATCATGTAAATCACTTATACCGGAAAGGTACTTTGATTACATCAAACGCCACTGCGTAAATGGGTGGTTATAAAGGTGGGATTAAGTATCCGGAAAGTATGAGTTGAGGCATATGGATCAACGAGTGGGATTTGTCCATCCCGATGACGGATAGATATACTCTGGGCCCTCTCGGTGGAATGTCGTCTAATGTCTTGCAAGCATATGAATAAGTTCATAAGAGACCACATACCACGGTACGAGTAAAGAGTACTTGTCAGGAGACGAGGTTGAACAAGGTTGAACAAGGTATAGAGTGATACCGAAGATCAAACCTCGGACAAGTAAAATATCGCGTGACAAAGGGAATTGGTATCGTATGTGAATGGTTCATTCGATCACTAAAGTCATCGTTGAATATGTGCGAGCCATTATGGATCTCCAGATCCCGCTATTGGTTATTGGTCGGAGTGAGTACTCAACCATGTCCGCATAGTTCACGAACCGTAGGGTGACACACTTAAAGTTGGATGTTGAAATGGTAGAACTTGAATATGGAATGGAGTTCGAATATTTGTTCGGAGTCCCGGATGAGATCCCGGACATCACGAGGAGTTCCGGAATGGTCCGGAGAATAAGATTCATATATAGGAAGTCATATTCCAAGTTTGGAAATGATCCGGTGCATTTATGGCAGGTTCTAGAAGGTTCTAGAAAAGTCCGGAAGAAATCACCATGGAAAGTAGAGTCCCGGAGGGACTCCACCTTGCATGACCAGCCAACCCTAAAGGGGAGGAGTCCAAGGTGGACTCCCCTAGGGTGGCCGGCCAACCCACCTCAAGGAAAGGTGGGAGTCCCACCTTGGGTAGGACTCCCTCCTTGAGTAGGTTTCCCACATATGGGAGGTTTTAGTGTTGGGGTCTTATTCGAAGACTTGGACTAGAACTCTTGGTGCTTCCACCTATATAATGAGGGGCATAGGAGAGGGGGCTGATCACTTCAAGCCTCAGCCTTGGCCGCACCCCTTAGAGGGCCGGCGCCCAAACCCCCTCTCTCCCCAAACCCTAGCGGTCTCTCTCCTCCACCACATCCCGCACGCTTAAGCGAAGCTCCGCCGGATTTCTCCACCACCACCGACACCACGCCGTCGTGTTGTCGGATTCAAGAGAAGCTACTACTTCCGCTGCCCGCTGGAACGGGGAGGTGGACGTCGTCTTCATCAACAACCGAACGTGTGACCGAGTACGGAGGTGCTGCCCGTTCGTGGCGCCGGAAGCGATCGTGATCAAGATCTTCTACGCGCTTTTGCAAGCGGCAAGTGAACGTCTACCGCAGCAACAAGAGCCTCATCTTGTAGGCTTTGGAATCTCTTCAAGGGTGAGAGTCGATACCCCCTCGTTGCTACCATCTTCTAGATTGCATCTTGGCTTGGATTGCGTGTTCGCGGTAGGAAATTTTTTGTTTTCTATGCAACGTTTTCCTACAGTGGTATCAGAGCCGTGTCTATGCATAGATGGTTGCACGAGTAGAACACAATGGTTTTTGTGGGCGTTGATGCTCTTGTTGTCTTTAGTTTGAGTACTTTGCATCTTTGTGGCATAGTGGGATGAAGCGGCTCGGGCTAACTTTACATGACCGCGTTCATGAGACTTGCTCCTCGTTCGACATGCAACTTGTATTGCATAAGAGGCTTTGCGGGTGTCTGTCTCTCCTACTATAGTGAAGATTCAATTTACTCTTCTATTGACAACACTAGTATCACCGTTGTGGTTCATGTTCGTAGGTAGATTAGATCTTACTCGAAAACCCTAAACCACGTAAAATATGCAAACCAAATTAGAGACGTCTAACTTGTTTTTGCAGGGTTTGGTGATGTGATATGGCCATGATGTGATGATGAATATGTATGAGATGATCATTATTGTATTGTGGCAACCGGCGGGAGCCTTATGGTTGTCTTTAAATTTCATGTTGAGTAGTATTTCAAAGTAGTTGTAATAGTTGCTACATGAGGTGAACAACCATGAAGATGGCGCCATGGACCTTGACGCTACGCCGACGATGATGGAGATCATGCCCGTTGATGATGGAGATCATGTCCGTGCTTTGGAGATGAAGATCGAAGGCGCAAAGACTAAAGGGCCATATCATATCACATATGAATTGCATGTGATGTTAATCCTTTATGCATCTTATTTTGCTTAGAACGCGACGGTAGCATTATAAGATGATCCCTCACATTAATATCAAGATAATAAAGTGTTCTCCCCTCGTATGCACCGTTGCACGGTTCGTCGTTTCGAAGCATCTCGTGATGATCGGATGTGATAGACTCAACGTTCACATACAACGGGTGTAAGCCATGTTGCACACGCGGAATACTTGGGTTTGCTTGACGAGCCTAGCATGTACAGACATGGCCTCGGGACAACGGAAACCGAAAGGTTGAACACGAGTCATATGCATGATATGATCAAAATGTTGATGTTCACCATTGAAGCTACATCATCTCACGTGATGATCGGTTTTGGTGTAGTGGATGTGGATCGTGTACCACTTAACAACTATGAGGGATGTTGTGTTAAGTGGGAGTTCATTAGTAATTAGATTAAAACATGAACTAATTATCATAAACATAGTCTGAGTAGTATTTTGAATTAATTTTGTAGTATTGGCAACCGTTTTCTACCATGCGCTAGTCTTGTTATTGAGATAGAAATACTGTTAAAATCTGACAAGAAACTTTACGGACTGGTACCGTATTGTTAAAGAATCAAGAAATGATTAAGTCCTATTGCAAACTTTTAGTAAACCTCACATTGTTGATTCAAAGAGCTATGGTTTCAATTAGTATCTAAAGTTATCTTGTCTCCGTGAAACTTGAAGTTCAAATCTGTTTGAAAAGTAAGGAGCTGAAAATTTAGTTTTCAGAAATAATCAAGGTATGAGATATATGTGATATCTAAGACCTTATTGCAAGATGATAGAATATAATTTGGTGAGACTACATGAACTCATAAGTTTTATGGGAATGTACGAAGGTTGAAGACGCAAGGCGTCCCAATCCTCCAACTATTGGGGCACTAACAATATTCGCATATCCATGAAGTGACCATCCTTAATATGCACCGTTGCTAAGACTCGTCGTTTCGAAGCATCACGTGATTATCGGGTGTTATAGATTCTACGTGTGCATACAACGGGTGCAAGCCAGATTTGCACATGCGAATACTGAGGTTATACTTTACGAGCCTAGCATGTACAGACATGGTCTCGAAAAAGTCTTCATGATATGATAATATTATGGGTGAAATTGTTCATCATATTAAAAGGTTACTAATAGTAAAATCCGGAACACTTGTCATATGATGATCAACTTAAAAATAAGAACCTCGAGGTTATTGGTATTTGACCAACAAACCTAGAAGTTATTGATGTTGAAGTGTTTTTCTGAATAATGAGGAAAGCTAAAAGAGAAACTACAAAAACATTATTGGCAGAAAGAAAGAAAAGACTAGAAAGTCTAGCTCATGTGTATATAAATGATATACATGTTATGATTGTATTCCTAGTTAGGTCACACTATGAAATTCTTGGGTATTAGTACTATATTGGTTGGTATGAAGTGTCATACAAAAACAACGCAATACAAGAATTCAATGGCCTAAGTGATCGACAAGGAATATGATAGGAATGCACGCTCGGAACAAAAATAAAGTGTTATTATGTTCATCATTGGCATTCTATCTAGCCCTTAGAATTTATAATAAAGAACTTAATAATTGTTATTTTGCTCTGGTCAAATGAAAACAATGAGTTGTTTAAATTATGACATTACTCCATGTAAGTTATTATAAATCTTAATGGTGAAACACACATACATAACACTGACGCTACAATGCCATAAGGCAAATGATTTGAATTCCACTTATTTGTGGAACCGCCATTTAGGTCATGTTGGAAAGGAACGCATGAAGAAACTCCATGCAAATGGATTTTTGGAGTCATTTGATTTTTTGAATCGTTTGACGCTTGCAAATCTTTTCTAAAGAGAATGACTAAAATACCGTTCATAGGCCAAGAGTTGAACGGGCAACTAACTTAGTGGAAAAATACATGATGATGTATGTGATTCACTGGGCATAGTTGTGTGCGGGAGATTCTTCTACTTCATGAAAACTTCCAACAATAAATTGAGTATATATGTATGGATATATTCAATAAGGAAGAAGTTTGAAACATTTGAATGGATTCAAATAAATTTCAGCATGAAGTGGAAATCATCGTAATAGAAAAATCAAATATCTATGATTGGATCATGGTGGAAATATTTGAATTACGAGTTTTAGCGAACATCTAAGAGAGTCATGAAATTATTCTACAACTCACATTTCTTGGAGTATCATAATGATGATGGATTATCCGAGAGATGTATCCAAACCATGTTGGATCAATGATGATATAAAATATTGATGCCATTATATTTTTGTGGATTATGCTTTAGAGACTACCGCTTTTACACTAAATAGAGCACCATCATGATCCGTTGAAATGACATCATACGAGTTATGACATGGGTATGAACCCTAATAGTCTTTTCTTAAATTTTGGTATGCATAGCATAAGTAAATAAGTTTACAACCAAAATCGGACGAATGTCTTTGTTGGTTATCCCAAAGAATTGATTGGGAATTCTTCCCACGAGACAAAGATAAAAGTGTTTGTCAATGTTTCTTATTTCCGAGAAATTGTTTCTAGTGAAGTATTTGAGTGGGAGGACAATATAATTTGATAAGGTTTATGAACCTGAGCATAATGATCAGAGAGCGCAGCATCGGAATTGGTTTCGGAAGCGGCCACAACGATCATGGCTCCCATGACTACAAAGTGTTTTAGTCATGGAGATCGAAGTACATATTGAACCTTGTAGGTATGGTTTACTTTGTGATCAAATAAATGATTTGTGGACAAAGAATTGATTTTGAACAATGATAAACCAACTACAAACAAAGAAGTTATGATGAGCCACGACTCGTTAAAATGGCTATACGCCATGAAATCCAAGATAGATAAATACTTTTTGAAAGTAAATGGATCTATAGAATTGATGGACTTGGATGAAATATCCTTGAAGAAGCTCGACTTGTCGAAAAGTTGTTTACGACAAAGTTCAAAGAGTTGACTACGATAAGATTAGATCTTCCGTAGCAATGCTTATAGTCTTGAGGATTATTCTAGTAATCGCTACATATTTCTTTTATGAGATATGCTAGTAGGATGGCAAAATACATTACTTAACAGAAGTGTGTAGTAAAGGTGTATACAAGATACAACCAAGAGTTTTGCTGGTCCGTGAAGTGAGTATCACGGAGTGAGTATCACGGAGTTGGAATCTTCAATTGGATGAAGTGAGTATCACGGAGTTGGAATCTTCACCAGATGAAATAGTCAAAGAGTTTTTTGATTTCCTCAGAGACGATGGAGAGGCTTGCATTTGCAAGAAATTAAGTGGGAGCGCTGAGACATATTTATAATACTTTATGTAGATGACATATAGTTGGTTATAAATAATGTAATTATATACTTGATTAAAAGGTTTCATTGAGAAATTAACTTCAATGAAAGGATATGGACTGAAACATATCTAGTGTCAAGATCTATGAAGATAGATTGAAACACAAAATAAAGTTTAAATCAAAGTACATAGAATGGATATTGAAATAGTTCAATATAGAAATATTAAGAAAATATTCTTATCATGTGAAGTTTTAACAAGACTTGAGTGTATCTGACACTCAATGAGTAAAAACACATGAGTGATTATAGATCACGAATAATATGTACACAATCAGATGTCATGTGCTATAAAGTGTTATGAGCATATACCACAATGATTCATATGATGATCATTGGACGACAGTAAGAATATCCTTGAGTACTTAAGAAGAACTAAGGATATATATATATAGTTTTGTATGGGGTAATGACAAACAAATCGCTGTAAAGTGTTGCACCGATATTAGTTTGATCACATATAAAAATAAAATTTAAATCTCAAATTAGGCTAAGTGTTATTTAAAAGGTAGCACAATGCTAGATTTAGAAGAGTTCTAAATATTGTGACGGATTCTACAAAAGAAGGCAGAGTATGTCATTGTTTTGACAATGACATAGGATGTTAAGTCAAGAGGTTCTTTGAGAACTTGGTGTAGTTCCGACAGAGTCAGAACTTTGAAGCTATATTGTGTGTGACAATATTAGTGACATATTTTAGACCGCGGAATTAAGATTCCACCAGAAGACCAAACATATTTAATGCCGACTCATTTGGAAATGAGTGATGCGTTGAGACGCAAATGAATTACAAAATACATACGTTTCTGAACATGTCGGATCCGTTGACTAAAAACTTCTCCCGTGAGCAAAACATGATAAAGCACCGGAAGGCCAAGGTGTTATATCTTTACATATATAAACTAGATTATTGACTCTAGTGCAAGTGGGAGAGCTGTTGGAGATATGCCCAAGAGGCAATAATAAATGGTTATTATATATCTTTGTGTTTATGATAATGTTTATATATCATGCTATAATTGTATTAACCGAAACATTAATACATGTGTGATATATAGACAACAAAGAAGTCCCTAGTATGCCTCTTAAACTAGCTTGTTGATTAATGGATGATTAGTTTCATAATCATGAACATTGGATGTTATTAATAACAAGGTTATATCATTATATGAATGATGTAATGGACACACCCAATTAAGCGTAGCATAAGATCTCGTCATTAAGTTATTTGCTATAAGCTTTCGATACATAGTTACCTAGTCCTTATGACCATGAGATCATGTAAATCACTTATACCGGAAAGGTACTTTGATTACATCAAACGCCACTTGCGTAAATGGGTGGTTATAAAGGTGGGATTAAGTATCCGGAAAGTATGAGTTGAGGCATATGGATCAACGGTGGGATTTGTCCATCCCGATGACGGATAGATATACTCTGGGCCCTCTCGGTGGAATGTCGTCTAATGTCTTGCAAGCATATGAATAAGTTCATAAGAGACCACATACCACGGTACGAGTAAAGAGTACTTGTCAGGAGACGAGGTTGAACAAGGTTGAACAAGGTATAGAGTGATACCGAAGATCAAACCTCGGACAAGTAAAATATCGCGTGACAAAGGGAATTGGTATCGTATGTGAATGGTTCATTCGATCACTAAAGTCATCGTTGAATATGTGGGAGCCATTATGGATCTCCGGATCCCGCTATTGGTTATTGGTCGGAGTGAGTACTCAACCATGTCCGCATAGTTCACGAACCGTAGGGTGACACACTTAAAGTTGGATGTTGAAATGGTAGAACTTGAATATGGAATGGAGTTCGAATATTTGTTCGGAGTCCCGGATGAGATCCCGGATATCACGAGGAGTTCCGGAATGGTCCGGAGAATAAGATTCATATATAGGAAGTCATATTCCAAGTTTGGAAATGATCCGGTGCATTTATGGCAGGTTCTAGAAGGTTCTAGAAAAGTCCGGAAGAAATCACCATGGAAAGTAGAGTCCCGGAGGGACTCCACCTTGCATGACCAGCCAACCCTAAAGGGGAGGAGTCCAAGGTGGACTCCCTAGGGTGGCCGGCCAACCCACCTCAAGGAAAGGTGGGAGTCCCACCTTGGGTAGGACTCCCTCCTTGAGTAGGTTTCCCACATATGGGAGGTTTTAGTGTTGGGGTCTTATTCGAAGACTTGGACTAGAACTCTTGGTGCTTCCACCTATATAATGAGGGGCATAGGAGAGGGGGCTGATCACTTCAAGCCTCAGCCTTGGCCGCACCCCTTAGAGGGCCGGCGCCCAAACCCCCTCTCTCCCCAAACCCTAGCGGTCTCTCTCCTCCACCACATCCCGCACGCTTAAGCGAAGCTCCGCCGGATTTCTCCACCACCACCGACACCACGTCTTCGTGCTGTCGGATTCAAGAGGAGCTACTACTTCCGCTGCCCGCTGGAACAGGGAGGTGGACGTCGTCTTCATCAACAACCGAACGTGTGATCGAGTACGGAGGTGTTGCCCGTTCGTGGCGCCGGAAGCGATCGTGATCAAGATCTTCTACGCGCTTTTGCAAGCGGCAAGTGAACGTCTACCGCAGCAACAAGAGCCTCATCTTGTAGGCTTTGGAATCTCTTCAAGGGTGAGAGTCGATACCCCCTCGTTGCTACCATCTTCTAGATTGCATCTTGGCTTGGATTGCGTGTTCGTGGTAGGAAATTTTTTGTTTTCTATGCAACGTTTTCCTACAGTTTCACGCGCGCGGAAAACAACCTGCACGGCAATGTTTCCCGCCCCGCCATGGCTATATATTGTGGAACACCGGCGGGGATGACGAGCACACCTCAACCAAAACCTTAGAATCCATCCATGGCCGAGCACAACCTTAGCTGGGATCAGGTTATTCAGATGTGCCGCCAAGTCCACCCGGAGGAGAACGAGCAGCTAGCAGCCGACGCCTTTCAGGTCGAGCAGCTGGACCTGGAGGCGACGGAGGCGGAGGTGGGAGGGCGCGCGCTAGAGCGTCAGCGCCTCTTAATGGCCACCAGGGCGGAAATCACCGATGCCATAGCCGAGCTCGCCGAGGCTAGGGCGGCGCTCGTGGAGGCGCATCGGAGATGGTGGTGCCTCCTATGCCGGCGGCCCCACCCGCGGATGCCGTCATCCACGACATCACCGACGACGAGGAGGACGTACCCAGCCGCTTCGAGTGCTCCGGTGACCACAACGTTCTGCTCACGTAGTTCGAGACCCTAGTTGGGACCCAGCGCCATCAAGCTTGGGCAGCGGAGGAGGAAGCCCACAGCTATGCGGTTGCCATGTCTTGGGGGTGCATGTGCTCCGACCTGGATTCGCTCGCACGGAGGGGACCTTCTCCCGCGCGGGTCGATCAGGAGAACCGGGAGTTGGCGGACGCCATCGCCGGTAGGGACGATGCGGTGGTGGCGGTGGCTAGGGACAGAGCCCGCTACCACGCCCACATGGCGGCTGTGGAGGCGGCGACGACGAAGGAGGCGGCAGCAGCCAAGGCGGTGTTGGCGGAGGTGGCAGAGGAGGCAGCGATGAGAGTCCAATGGGACTCCTCTCTGTTCGAGACCCTCGAACGCCGCAGCAAGCAGGACCAGATGTCCGATTGCCGGCGTGCGAGCGCACAAGATTGACTCGACTAACCATCTCCGTAAAGATGGTCTTTTGGCCAATCAATTGTAATGAAGAAATATTTTGCTCACCTAGTCACTGTCTAGCGGCTCCGATTGCAACCAACACGGTCACTTTACGCGACCATAGCGATGAAAACCTGTCACATATTTGGACCGTGTTTGCGTCGCGTCGTACGGGCCGATCACTTTGTGTCGCCCACTGACGCATTTTCGACCCGAGCGAATATAAACGGTCGCTTAGCTTCCGTTTGGTCGCCCCGTTAAAGATGCTCTAATCAATACAGACCAACGCGTCGATCTAAATCGAAATCCCAAACATGTAAATGACGTCCGCGGCAAAAGAGTGCAAGCTGGTGGAGAGCGGGGGCCAGCTGACAGTTTTACTGTACGCAACACAAAATCCAGACTAGCAGCCGCACACATTCACGGTTCTGAATACAAACGACACCACTACTGGTTTATTATTCCAACGCATGCAATACATTTGTCGATCAACAAATGTCTGAGAACAATTACAAGATTACACAAACAAACCCAAACATTTTTATGTTATACTAATATCCATAGGGATCTGTAAGGGGGCCAACGGTTTGCAGCAGCTAGTTTTCCTGTGACCAGTCACTCCACAGTTGCTACATCTTTGCTCCTGCCTTTGCTTCTTCGGCAAATCTCCTCTGCTTGGACATGTGGTGCTTTTGTGTCCTTTCCCCCTGCATATCTTACAAAATCGAGAACGCTTCTCTGTAACCTCGTACAGTGGCTTGTCGCGTCCGGTCGTTGGCATACACGGCCGCTTCCTACGGTTCGGTGGGCTAACCGGTGCATCCACCGTTGCTCTCTCAGTCAGGCCCAATCCATCCTTGACCGCTGCTAGACCAGCCAGTTCAACCTTCGCAGCAAGTAGAATGTCCATCCCCCGTTCAAACGCAGCCACATTGCTATCACCCAACTGCACTACCTCAAGAGCACTGAGGTACAAGGCGGAGTGCCTGAAAGAAGATGATGTCTTCGACCCCTGGTCTTTTTGGTAGTGCAGTAAATGAGATGGTAAGTTATCCCTCGCATCAACCGTCCACCTCTTGACAATGTGAAATTCTGGGATACGCTGCACGTCTAGTGCCATCATCACCTGCAAGCCAAAAAAAAAAAAAACACTTCACTATCAGGGTTTATCTGTACAAGTGCAAAGCTTCTAGTTTGTTCGGCATTCAGCGGATATCTACTTCACACGGTACCACCAAGCAAAAAAAAAACGGGGGATCAACCTTTAAGATGTGACAGCAGACCATGCCCATGTGCTCGAACAACCCGCACTCGCAGCTAAACTTGCCACGGTCAGCAGATACGGCGACGGTGTATTCAATTTTACTCCACCTCTCACGGGCTTCACCATTGACATGCCTCACAGCATAAATTCGGCCCTGCATTTCCTCAACAAGTATGTACCTGCCAGCTTTGTACATGAAACCCTGAAACATTTCGAACATTGTCTTGGTGTACACCTTGCTTGCATGTTCCTCTAGCGGTAGGTTGTACCTCAGCACCACACCGCCCTGACGATAAAAAGAAAAAAGCCGTCAACTCTGAGTACACGACAACATAACTGTCAATGAGAAATCAATTGAAAAAGCAGTACATCTCACCATACGCGTCCGCTTCTCCTGGAATCCCTCCTCCGACTCCCTGTCAAACTGGATTTTCATGTACTGCTTAACGAATAAGTTCATCGGGCAGCCCGGCGGGACGTAGCCTTTGAGAAGATGGTTGGCACTCTCACTTCGTTGAGTGCTGGTCATCCTCGCACAGAACTTGCCACTGAAGTAAGGCTTGGCCCATTTGTGACGAACCTCAAAAATTTGAGCCATGAATGTGTTGTTCTGTAGCTTGTACTTCTCCACCAGAATATGCCAAGCTGATTCGAACTCTTCTGCTGTCAGCATGGCATTTAGGATCTTGTGAAATTCCGGTTGGAATTCTCCACGTTTTGTGTAATGAGCCCCAAGACTCTCCTTAGCCTTGCGCAAAACGTGCCACTTGCACCACCGGTGTGTTGTACCAGGCAGTACTTGGTGAATTGCGACCTCCATGGCACGCGCTTGATCTAAGAGAGCATGGAAAATAAACATATGCAAATAAGGAAAATGGATAGGTTTATAAGAAGAAGGTATGATCTGTCCATTCAATTTGGGGACAGCAGACGGCGAAGTGAGCAAGCCATACGGATTTTACGCGTACCGGTTAGTATAGTCTGTGGATGACGGCCACCCATCATCTTCACGAATTCACCTGAACACCCATTTGAAACTACCAATCTTCTCTTCCCTCATCAGAACACCCCCCAGGATGATGCTCTGGAAGTGGTTGTTAACCCCAACGAACAACCCAAACGGCATGTCATACAGATTGGTCCTGTATGTTGTGTCAAATGTAATTGCGTCCCCAAAGTTGCGGTACTGTAGCTTGCTCCGCCCATTAGACCACAACAGAGTCTTGATTTTACTTTCCTTGTCCACTTCCACCACATAAGAGAAGTCTGGGTCATCTGCACCAATTTGAGAGAACACTTCCATTGTCTTCCGGACATCATCGTCGGCCTGCTCTCTGGTAAGTTTTCCACAGAAATTCCGCAGGCACCTCTTCGTGAAAGGGACGTTCTCCATCCTGGCAAACAAGCTGCCAATGATGCTATACACTTTGCTGAGATTAACATTGTTCTCCCTAAGCTGCTTAACCAGATCCCTCGTGTACTTGTCTATATGCTTATGCGACGGGCAGTGGAGCTTCTCCGCACATGTGCCTAGCATGGGGTGGTTGTGAGACACCCGGTGTTCAGTAACAAACCAAGCATGGTCGTCGGTCCTCAGTAACCGAACGAGTGCAGGGCAGTTTGTTCGATTCGACGCACTGTTGTCCCTCACTGGCTTGCCCTGTTGACGGAATAAATAAAAAATAGTGGGCTCACAGGAAATTATGATACCCCAAATGGACCCGCGTATGAACACAAGGTGCGGCATGCTCAATTCAGTACGGTACGTAAGTGGTAAGCCTAATCTACTTAAATGAATATAATGGGAGGCATGAACTAACTTACTGAGCATCCACAAACTATTTCTTGCATGCACTTGGATCCCCGGACGTTATGCCTACTCTTGCCATATCTTATACCGAATCCGATCTCCCATGAATACATGTTGTAGAATTCATAGGCTTCAGCGAGAGAATCGAACACGGTGCCCATCGTCGGGTTAACAATCACGTCTGTCTGTCTGGCAGCGAAGCCACGCAGAGATGCGTCTAGAGCAGTGACCCTCCCCACCGATGGAGGTCGCTCGTCCGGGACTGCAGGTCCCCGAGGCCTGTGGAGTCAAGATGACGGGACAAAAAAGATATTCAATAACAGTTAATCTTTGCCATAAGCCTATTTTTTATTACTACCGTACGATTGTTATAACCGAACACAACGCCGAGGTAAGCTGACATGTGCGAGGGTTAGCTGAAGAAATCAGGCGGCCGACCTGTCTATCCATGTGTGAGCATGGATTTAGAAAACAACAAACAATTGGTACTCACAGGTAGTAGCTAGTTCAAGGAAAGGGAATTAGGACACTACAGCCTAAATACGTACAAAACAGAGTGCCAAAAACTTAGTCCATGTTCAGAAACTCTATCATTGTTTGTCTGGACAGATTATTACATGAACATGAACTGGCCGGGGATCTAATACAGAAAACCGAGCTACAGCAATGGAACACCGCGTTCACATTATTCAAGAAGGGTGTACATAATTTCTATATACTGGGATCATCACAGGCATAATGTTGGAGCTGTGTGCAGAAATTACCTTCGTTTCCAGCCTGCTGGTACCGCGCGAGGTGGCAACGATGAAGTAGCAGCGTCCCTCACCGGCGGCTGGATATGCGCGGGGGGAGTCGCGACGGCCGCCCTCCATCCTACAGAAACAGAACCCACCAACGGCCGCTCGCCACCGACGGCAGGCCGTGTGGGGAGCGTTCCTTCTCCGGCTACCGAACTCTGGACGGAGGCTGCGAATACCGCCGCCCGAGCCGGCCCATCCACGGAAGGAGGGGAAGGAATGCGACTGCTCGGTCCTCCACCTACCAGAGCCCCCTCCGGCAGGCAAACTCTGATGCATTCTTGCCCGTCCGTCAAGCAGCTGACCACCAAAGCCTGGGCGCCGTCGACGGAGACGGAATCAGCCACGGGGGGTGCCATCCTGCTTCCCCCAGCTGAACCGGTCGGATCTGGACCGGAAGGGCGGCCCCGCTTCTTGATCGATCAACACTGAAACAGCAGATCAGACATTTCTGTTGCAGCAGCTACCTGTCTCTACGGCCTACGGGCGTTTCTTGCTTGTAGCTAGCGAGGTTCTCCGGCGGCGCAGGACGGTGCTCAGAGGTGGTGGCTGGCTCTGGGAGATTCATTGGGGTAAATACTACTCTAATTAACTTTTACGAGCCGCCATGTACGCCATGTACGACTTTCGGCCATTCTTCCTCGTACGACCCCACCAGAATGCGGCGTACCGCCTGCCTATTCTCTTCGTAAGACTAGCCACAATAAGAGTATTATAAGTAGTATCATGCATACTATGTTGGCAAAAACCAATGTGGCACACCAATTAATGAGGTGAGAGATGAAAGTGGTATATGATACCATATCATAGCACGTAAAACTAGAAAACTTAATGGCAAACACATCATGTACACACATTTACATTTAGATTCTACAAAACATTAAATATGATGATATTATGATACACTATCTTATGATACTATGCATTGTGGGGTTTGTATCATAAACTAGTATCATGTGCATGATACCAGTGTATGATACTCCCCATTGTGACTAGTCTAATACTAGTAGATTAGTCACAGTGCATAGTATCATATAGAAGTATCATGCTGATACTACTACATGTTACTATCTCCACAATGCATGGTATCATATACTAGTATCATAGTCTCCATATATTAATTGTTTTATAGAATCTCAATGCAAATATATGTACAAGATTTACTTGACATTATTTTTTCTAGTAGTATGTGCTATGATACGGTATCTACCTATGATACTAGTACACTCTCTCTCATCCTTAATTGCACTGCCACATCAGCATTTTGCATGCATGGAATGCATGATACTACCTATGATACTCTCATTGTGGGTAGTCGTAGAACATAGGAATTCTTTTCGCTGACGTCACGGCTCGGATCACGATGTTGCATGTGCGGGTGGATATCCCAGCTCAAATACCCGGCGGTTCATACTCAGGCTAGTCATAATGCTAGTATCATAGCTAGTATCATGCACATTGGTCCACAAAAATGCTGATGTGGCAGTTAATTAAGGAGGAGAGAGGAGATTAGAGTAACATAGGTAGATACTGTATCATATCGCATGTCACGAGAAAAGTTAATGTCAAACAAATCTTGTGCACAAATTTGCATTTGAGATTCTAAAAAGCAATAAATATAGCATGACTATGATACTACTTCATGATACTAACCACTATAGAGATAGTATCATATGCATGATACTACTACATGATACCTACCACTATGATCAGCCTCACATCTCTTTTCTTATTACGAGACTACAAATAACAGTCACAGGGGGTCGATACATGTTTAGATGTTTAAATACTAACAATAGGTAACACTAATGTTTGTTTTTTTTTAGACTAACAGGGAGTGCTTCCCAGCTCCATTTTCATTGAAAATGAAACATAACAGCGTTTTTAATAACAAGGTAATAAAAAAGGATCCAGCCCACCAGCTAGACTGTCACAGAAATCAACAGGATCAGGATCAGCACGACAGTTTTAACCAGCTAAACCAAACTCAGAGAAACCCACCACATCTATGATATATGCAAGCTAAACGCAGCAGCCTCACACCAGGAAGCCAAGCCTCATCATATCACCACATGAATGATGTTAGATTCCTCCGGGCGCTTTAGCAGGTAGGCTTCGGAGGCGCACCCCTGGCGGAGAGAAGTCGTAGATGATTTCCAGGTCGAGATCCAATCAAAGGACGTGCACTTCAGTCCGGCATCAGCGACGGTATCATCTTCAGTTTTCTCACCAGGGCAGCTTTGAAGCTTTTCACCAGACCCCACTCTAGATTTTTGAAAGGGATCTGCCAATTCCTTAGGTATGACAGGATTAGCCCCCACACCTGTTTCATAGAAAGTCAAGTTTTTCTGTTAAACACCATGTGGTTCCTATTGTTCCAAATGCTCCACATAACAGCAGATGAAACAACATTCAACTGCTCAAATCTCTTATTGCAAAGCCATTTGGCTGCAAGGGATAAGTAATCAATAATTTCTACATCAAAAATCTCTTGCACAACAGCCCAAAGCAATCTAGATACTAGGCAGTCAAAGAATAGGTGTTTAACAGATTCTAGCTCACTACAAAGCTCACAAACCAAAGGTTTTTTTATACACCTATGTCTAAGGTTATTTCTGGTCATGATCTTATTTTGAGAAAACAGCCAGAGAAAAATTTGCACTCTAGGTGGGATTTTAAGATCCCAGAAGGCAAAAAAACTGGTTGAATTCCTCTAAAATTAATGACAGCATATAGAGATTTCGAGGAATAAACACCTTTTGATTCATATTTCCAAATAGGTTGGTCCTCTTCATCGGAAAAAGTAATAGTTTGTGCAATCTCTACTAACTCAAACCACATTTCCATCATGTGTGGTGTAAAAGTTCTCCTAAATTCACATTTTAGTTGTTGCCCTGATTAACTACAGAATAAATGTCCCAATATTTGGTAGACAAAGGTGCATTTCCAAACCAGGTGTCTTCCCAAAGTCTAACAGTTCTACCATTTCCTATTTTCTTTTGGGACTAACCATAATTCTGAATAGTTCACCGCCTTACTATTCAGCTAGCAATTGTGAAATGTCTGGTGCTTTTTCTTTCCGAGAGTACACGAGAAAGCACGCTTTCTTTAATTAGAAGAAACGGGACGCGACAAGATGTTGCTCGGGAATAACAAACAAGGACAAGGCACACACTAGCGGAAGAATCTGATCTTCAAGTAATCACACAGCTTCGAGTGCACGATGATCTAACAGTTACCTGAAGTATTTTACTACAACGCTGCGACCTCTGCGCTCTACGTAACGATGAAGCCTTCTGCTACCCATGGATCAAGCATGGATCGGGCCCCGTAATTACATTACCGCTAGAGGGGAATGAGGTGTAATACATATTCCCGACTCCTCTCATGTCTTTTTTTTGCGAGGGAAGGATCTGATTGCATTATCTAAGTTTCTTACAGAAAAGTCCAGGAAAAAAGAAAAATACAGATAAGCCCTCCTGGACCCTGTCGTCGTCTCCGCCGAGCACGACGCCACGCCGGCGAAACCTGCCGCTCATCCTCCAAACCTTGGACTGGGAGGACCCCCGAACGGCCAGGGAGTCGAACGCTCCTCGGTGCGAGCACCTCCACCATGCAAAGCGACCGGCGACGGCAGCTTGGATACCTGCAAACGAAACTTCCAGATCTTCGAAAACCGGAGCCATCACTACTTGGTCTCCGGCACGGGGAAAGCACGCACAGCGCCTCCAACGAGACGCGGGCGATACAGGGACGGCGGATCCAAAGCTGGCCTCCACCGGAGCACCAACGCCAGAGGAGAAGACCGCCATCTTCAAAAGCCACTCCGGCCACGCCTCCATCTCCGCAGCGCCGCCGGCTAGCACCCTACTGCTACCTACGCTATATACACGCCGGGATCCGGCGATTCCCCATCCTCCCGCCGCCGGAGCGGCCGCCGGAGGGTGAGGAATCACACGGATCGCCGGCGGCGAGGTGGGAGCAGAGGAAGAGCCCAAGAAATCGCCTCCTTTTACTGTAGCGATAGGAGGGGAACGGTCCAAGCTCGTCGACTTCTCTCATGTCTAATTAGCCACGAACACATGCAAATATACCAACATAAACCGAAGTGAAACTGCATGACTACTCGTACCCTTTTCTCACTCTGCACACATCAATATATAGCTGAACCGAATCATACCTCGGGATGTATTGACATCTCAATAAATCATGAAGATATCAAGATATGGTCGATGGTTTACACATATCTGTAGCTAGAGAATATGAGTAACTAATATATATCACTATACGGCTCTATGTACACCACTCCAAATATGGATTTAAAATAGAAAATGAAATAGTTGTACGACCTTCAGTTAAATCCAGCTAGAGCTTTTTTTTGCGTGACTTCGTAAATCTCACCAAACAAAGCTAATATTGCTCCCTTTTTAAAACAATTTTTTATCCATAGTTCATGATAAATTAGCTACTACTCCTCCTCTCATAATATAGTGCATATTTATTTCTATGAAAGTCAAATTAAACTAACTTTAACTAAACTTATTGAGAAAATTTATATCTACAATATCAATTGTATACCATATTAAAAAAATATTTCATGGTGTTTCTAATGATATTATTTGATAATCAAGATGTTAATATTTTCTTATATAAATTTAATCAAACTTTACTTGGTTTGATTTTTATAAAAGCTAATAATACGCACTATATTTTGTCATAGAGGGAGCATACCTACGTATGCATGTGGCCAACTAGTTATTTCAGAGTTTTGGTTAATTTTCTATTGATAGTTAGGTCATCTTCAGCGGGGCGAGCCAAATGGTCCTGAGCTATTCGAAATGGTCCGCTCGGAGTACCAACATAAACAGTTTTTTTTAAGCGGACGGGCCAACGTCAACTCAAGTGGCACCTTCGACATCTTCAAACCCCTTCTTCTAGTTATATTCAATTTGCACCTCGGTCTATAATATTGATTGCGTCGACTATGACGGCTACTTTGATCGCGACGACTATGACGAGAACAACACCTTTAAATGGTGACGATCTTTACATATTTTTGTTGCAAATTCTGGTTGGGAGCGGCCTTTAAGAGGCACAGCTGGGAACGGACGCCCCTCTCTCCCCCCCCCCCCCAACCACTTCCCCAAACTGCGGAAGCACCTTGCGGCGTCCCTCATTCGCCCGATCCGGCCCAGAAGATGATCTATCTCAAATCCACAATTGGAGTTGCCCTATAGGCTAATCCAATGACTGGGTGTGTGGCTACCACCCATGGCCGGGACTTACAGCTGGTCCCATGATTGATTTAGTTTCCTCCTAAACATTTTAGTTCTTCTTAAGTTGGGGCATAAGCACCCCGGCCTCACATCCCCTTTTATTACGAGGTTTCAAACTACAAATCACGGTCACAAAGGATCAATACATGTTTAGCTGTTTAAATAGTAACAATATGTAACACTAACACTAAGGTTTGGGAGTAACATTAATTCTGAAATAGTTCACCGCCAGCAATTGTGAAATGTATGTGTTTTTTCTTCCCAGGAATACACGAGAAAGCATGTTTTCTTTTATTGGAAGAAACTGGACGCGACAAGATGTTGCTCCGGGATAACAAACAAGGAGAAGGCAAGCACTGCCGGAAGGATCTGATCTTCAAGTAATCACACAGCTTCGAGTGCATGTTGATCTAAAAGTTACCTGAAGTGTTTTACTGCAAGGCTGCGACCTCTGCGCTCTACGTAACGATGAAGCCTTTGCTACCCATGGAGCAAGCATGGATCGGGCCCCGTAATTACGTTACCGCTAGCTAGAGGGGAATGAGGTGAAATACATATTCCTGACTCCTCGCATGTCTAATCAGCCACGAACACATGCAAATATACCAACATAAACCGAAGTGAAACTGCATGACTACTCGTTTTCTCACTCTGCACACAGCAATATATAGCTGAACCGAATCATACCTCGGGATGTATTAACATCCCAATAAATCATGAAGATATGGTAGATGATTTACAGCGATGGTGGTGATGATGCACTAGTGGAAAACAAGGCTTTCGTGGGGGCCTTTTGTCGCGGGCGAGCCTCGATCCGCGACAAATGGCCACGTCGCCCCGAAACCCTCTAACTCTTTCCATTGCATGTGAACCCTCTAACTCTTTCCATTGCATTATATACTAATATGCCTTGTGTCCATAGAGATGACGTACTACGTCGTGTTCGAGGGGCGGGTTCCATGAGTGTACGAGGAGTGGGAGGAGTGCAAGAAACAGGTGCACAAGTTCAGCGGCAACTGCTACAAAGGGTACCCGACTAGACACGAGGCGGTTTCCAAGTGGAGGAAGTACCAGTCGAACAAGAGCAAGATGAAGATGAAGACCTTCCTTGTGCTCTCGCT
Source organism: Lolium rigidum (assembly GCF_022539505.1). Taxonomy (NCBI): domain Eukaryota; kingdom Viridiplantae; phylum Streptophyta; class Magnoliopsida; order Poales; family Poaceae; genus Lolium; species Lolium rigidum. The sequence continues at coordinate 312,193,329 of NC_061513.1, forward strand.
CTTGCTCACCATCGTCGCGGCGGTACTTGATACGTCTCCAACGTATCGATAATTTCTTGTGTTCCATGCCACATTATTGATGTTATCTACATGTTATATGCACACTTTATGTCATATTCGTGCATTTTCTGGAACTAACCTATTAACAAGATGCCGAAGTGCCAGTTCCTGTTTTCTGCTGTTTTTGGTTTCAGAAATCCTAGTAACGAAATATTCTCGGAATCGGACGAAATCAACGCCAAAGTTCCTATTTTCATCGGAAGCATCCAGAACACACGAGAACCGCCAGAGAAGAGGGCCAGGGCCACCAGACCATACCCCGGCGCGGCCAAGGGGGGGGGGCGCGCCCCCCTAGGGTGTGGGCCCCCCTTCGACCTTCCTGCGCCGCCTCTTCGCCTATAAGAAGCCCCTGGATCAGAAAACCCTATGACGATTGACGAAAACCACGAAAACCTTCCAGAGCCGCCGCCATCGCGAAGCCAAGATCTGGGGGACAGGAGTCTCTGTTCCGGCACCCTGCCGGAGCGGGGAAGTGCCCCCGGAAGGCTTCTCCATCGACACCGCTGCCATCTCCACCGCCATCTTCATCACCGCTGCTGCTCCCATGAGGAGGGAGTAGTTCTCCATCGAGGCTCGGGGCTGTACCGGTAGCTATGTGGTTCATCTCTCTCCTATGTGCTTCAATACAATAATCTCATGAGCTGCCTTACATGATTGAGATTCATATGATGATGTTTGTAATCTAGATGTCATTATGCTAGTCAAGTGAGTTTTACTTATGTGATCTCCGGAGACTCCTCGTCCCACGTGTGTAAAGGTGACAGTGTGTGCACCGTGTGGGTCTCTTAGGCTAGATTTCACAGAATACTTATTCACTGTTGAATGGCATAGTGAGGTGCTTATTTATATCTCTTTATGATTGCAATGTGTTTGTATCACTACTATCTATGTGCTACTCTAGTGATGTGTTATTAAAGTAGTTTTATTCCTCCTGCACGTGTGTAAAGGTGACAGTGCGTGCACCGTGTTAGTACTTGGTTTATGCTATGATCATGATCTCTTGTAGATTGCGAAGTTAACTATTGCTATGATAATATTGATGTGATCTATTCCTCCTACATATGCATGAAGGTGACGAGTGTGCATGCTATGCTAGTACTTGGTTTAGTCTCGTTGATCTATCTTACACTTAAGGTTACTAAAACATGAGCATTATTGTGGAGCTTGTTAACTCCGGCATTGAGGGTTCGTGTAATCCTACGCAATGTGTTCATCATCCAACAAAAGTGTAGAGTATGCATTTATCTATTCTGTTATGTGATCAATGTTGAGAGTGTCCACTAGTGAAAGTGTAATCCCTAGGCCTTGTCCCTAAATACTGCTGAGTTACTACTGCTTTTTTACTGTTTTACTGCGTTACTACTGCTGCGTTACTACTGCTACATTACTACTGCTTGTTTACTGTCCTGGGCAAAGCACTTTTCCGGTGTCGTTGCCGTTGCTACTACTTATTCATACCACCTGTATTTCACTATCTCTTCGCCGAACTAGTGCACCTATTAGGTGTGTTGGGGACACAAGAGACTTCTTGCTTTGTGGTTGCGGGGTTGCATGAGAGGGATATCTTTGACCTCTTCCTCCCTGAGTTCGATAAACCTTGGGTATCCACTTAAGGGAAACTTGCTGCTGTTCTACAAACCTCTGCTCTTGGAGGCCCAACACTGTCTACAAGAATAGAAGCTCCCGTAGACATCAGTACTCTATTTCATCCTAGTGTAGGCGGCGGCCGGTGTCACTTCATTTGTATCTAGAGATGATGAACTTAATTAATTTGCATGGATTATGAGTTGTATGGAGCCATATGTATAACTCGATCGAGATCTAAGTAATGTGATGATGTATTATAATGTTGCTATGTTATATGTGTCCATATTATATCTGTCTATATTATATCTGTATATAACCTGTATACTGTGTACAATATCTGTATAAAACCAGTATAATACACCAGGCATCACAAAATCGAGTATACCTGTACATTGTTCTGTGGCGCACCAAAATATAATTCTGTGGCGCACCTATTTCTGTGGCGCAGTTGGACCATATGTGCAACGGAACCTCTTATTTCTGTGGCGCACCACCTACAGTGCGCCACAGAAACCTTAATTATGTGGCCCATGGGCCGGTGCGCCACAGAAACCTTATTTTTGTGGCGAAGTTTCTGTGGCGCACCGATCATGCACCACAGAATCATTTTTTGGTGCGCCACTGATGAGGCTTTTCCTACTAGTGGCATGTTGCCACTCGTCTACTCATTGTTGTCCTATACCGTCTCCCCTTCGCAATGATCACCTCCACAAAGACCCTTCTCCTCTAACCTAGAGTTCCCTTGCTCATGAGCACACCTTCCCAAGGATCCATCTCCACTGGTCCTAAGGTCCTTTGCTGCCTCCTCTATTCACAATTCCCCGCGTTTTCCATTCTCCGCCCTAAGTAGATCTTGGATCCATGGAGGGAGTATCATGCATCGCAGCTCGATTTGACACCGTCGAGCTTGGAAGAGACATCAAATACTTCACGACGATAGATCTATGTTTGCCCGATGCAGCGTCCGTCTAGCCGTATTCGTAGACAACAATCATGGGCGCCATATTCGGCGGTGTAAATCAAGGGTGTTTTATTTTTGCGATTTGGATGTTCCATCTGTTGTTCTTACATGCTGCAAGTTCTTATATGTCTTTTTATCAACTAACAAACGACTTGTTGTCTTGACTCTGGGAGTCTGCTACAAATGTTTCGTTCATGTAACACATGTTTTTAAGGCTAATATCCGCGATGATGTCTCTGAGCAGTTAATTATTGCATGCACATATTTTACTGCCACATGGGTATGTATAAATTGCTGCAACGTTTTTGTGCATTTTTTACATAACTTTTGACGCCTAGTGCAACCCTTGGTGCATTGGTTCTTATCTCTGCCTACTCCCTCCGTTCACACATCTCACATGTAGGTGTAGGTGTACCTGATCCAGGGTGAGTGTTTTTTGATGTTTTGGTGTCCCAACTCGGCTGTGACCTTATCAGTCTTGTACAAATATACTGTCTTCCATAAAACTAAGGTACGGCTAGGCAAACTCTTCAAAATACAATTATCTCACATTATGGGTTTAGTTTGACTTAATACCTAAGAAAAATATCAATATCTATGATATAATATCTATGTTATTAGAATCATTATGAAGTATATTCTTAAAATACAAATTTTGAATTGACAAAACCCAAAACGCGAGGTAATTACAAATTGAGGGAGTACTAAATTATGTTGGACATGGCAGGAGGAACATGCATACTCCTACCTATTTCACATTAAGTGCGTGGATTGACACATTCATGGTGGTATCCAGATTCTCTGAAATAAAGGAAATACTATCCCAAAATAAAGGAGAGATACATGGGGGAAAAAGTGTACACTCAACAAAAGTAATGCAAGGCATATATAGGGGAGAAAATTAATACTCCCTTAGTTACTTCGATATCTACAAGCCAATAATTTAGAATAAATTAAAGTTCAGGGTCACAATATCTATCTCTACCATGGTAGTATATATAACTTGAGCAGAGCTGTCGGCGATTGCCAAATGGTGTAATAGAAGATTAAATAGTCTTGCTAATCTAATAAACGCGGCAAGGTATTCCTTCAAAAAATAAAAAATCTACATGCATTGTTCCTTATCTCTAGCAAATTCTCTTGGACATGTTAGATGGAACACATAAACCTATTTCACATTAATTGTGTGTATTGGCACATTTATAGACGTACCCATATTTTTTGAAATAAAGGAGAGATATCCAGAAATAAAGGAGAGATGCAGTGAAAAAGTTTTGACGCCCAGCGCAACCAGGGATGGAGCTAGGAGTGCTAGTTGGGGCCATGGCCCTCCTATGCTAGATAATTTCCTGAAAGACACCCTAAAATACATGCGGATTGATCCCTAAATTTCCTAAATATTGCATATGTGGCCCCCTCCAAGCAATGTAATGTTCAGTTGGCCCCCTCCACCCGGCCTCGTCCCCGAGCGCAAGCTACGTGCATTGTTTATTATCTCTACCGACTTCTTTTGGACATGTAAGGTGGAACACACAAATCTATTTCACATTAATTGTGTGTATTGGCACATTCATGGTGGTATCCAGATTTTTCTAAAATAAAGGAGAGATATCTGGAAATAAAGGAGAGATAGGAGTACATGGAAAAAGTGTGCCACGGATAGTACTACACTCAACAAAAATAATGTAAGGTAGAGATAGGGAAGAAAATTAATACTCCCTTCATTACCTCCATATCTGCAAGCCAATAAATTGGAATAAAATAAAGCGCCCGGTCACAATATCTCTCTCTACCACGGAGTATATAACCCGAGCAGAGGCATCGGCCATTGCCAAAAAGACAACCGACACGAGAGACAGAGCGAGCCACCGGCCATGGACACGGGGCTGGAGATCCCCGGCGAGGTGCGATGCCGAGCTCCCCGTCCTGGCCCCGCCAGGCCGCCCCACGCCGCGCCGCACGCTCTACCTCTCCAACCTCGACGACCAGCGCTTCCTCCGCTTCTCGATCAAGTACCTGTACGTCTTCCCCGCCGCCGCCGCCGTCCCGGCCGCCGCTCTCCGGGCCGCGCTCGCCGACGCGCTGGTGGAATACTACCCTCTGGCGGGGCGGCTCCGACACGGCGACGAGGAGGGCAAGCTGGTGGTGGAGTGCAATGCCGAGGGGGCGCTCTTCGCCGAGGGCTCCCTGCCGGGGCTGGCGGCCGATGACTTCTTGCGAGGTGGCGGAGCAAGGCCGCACCGGTCGTGGCGGAAGCTTCTGCACAGGGTCGACGCCCACAGCTTTGTCGCCGTGCCTCCGCTCGTCGTCCAGGTCAGTGGTATTGCCACTCGCTCTCTGCTCTCCATCAATTAATTAATTAATTTTTATTGCTCTTCAGAATTAATTTCTCTTTGGAGAAAATCATTCATTTGATGCGTACAGTAGCAAGTTTTCCCTCAGAAAGAAACCAAGGTTTATCGAACCAGTAGGAGCCAAGAAGCACGTTGAAGGTTGTTGGTGGCGGAGTGTAGTGCGGCGCAACACCAGGGATTCCGGCGCCAACGTGGAACCAGCACAACACAATCACAGTACTTTGCCCCAACGTAACAGTGAGGTTGTCAATCTCACCGGCTTGCTTCGTAAACAAAGGATTAGATGTATAGTGTGGATGATGATGATTGTTTGCGAAGAACGAGTAAAGAACAATTGCGAGTAGATTGTATTTCAGATGTAAAGAATAGGACCGGGGTCCACAGTTCACTAGTGGTGTCTCTCCCATAGGATAAACAGATGTTGGGTGAACAAATTACAGTTGGGCAATTGACAAATAAAGAAGGCATAACAATGCACATAGATATATCATGATGAGTACTATGAGATTTAATCAGGGCATTACGACAAAGTACATAGACCGCTATCCAGCATGCATCTATGCCTAAAAAGTCCACCTTCGAGGTTATCATCCGAACCCCTTCCGGTATTAAGTTGCAAACAACGAGACAATTGCATTAAGTATGGTGCGTAATGTAATCAACACAAATATCCTTAGGCAAAACATCGATGTTTTATCCCTAGTGGCAACAGCACATCCACAACCTTAGAACTTTCTGTCACTGTCCCGGATTTAATGGAGGCATGAACCCACTATCGAGCATAAATACTCCCTCTTGGAGTCACAAGTATGAACTTGGCCCGAGCCTCTACTAGCAACGGAGAGCATGCAAGAACATAAATAACATATATGATAGATTGATAATCAATTTGACATAGTATTCAATATTCATCGGATCCCAACAAACACAACATGAAGGATTACAAATAGATGATCTTGATCATGATAGGCAGCTCACAAGATCTAACATGACAGCACAATGAGGAGAAGACAACCATCTAGCTACTGCTATGGACCCATAGTCCAGGGGTGGACTACTCACACATCGATCCGGAGGCGATCATGGCGATGAAGAGACCTCCGGGAGATGATTCTCCTCTCCGGCAGGGTGCCGGAGACGATCTCCTGAATCCCCCGAGATGGGATTGGCGGCGGCGGCGTCTCTGGAAGGTTTTCCGTATCGTGGCTCTCGGTACTGGGGGTTTCGCGACGAAGACTTTAAGTAGGCGGAAGGGCAGGTCAAGGGGCGTCACGAGGGGCCCACACGCTAGGGCCGCGCGGCCAGCACCTGGCCCGCGCCGCCCTGTTGTGTGGCCACCTCGTGGCCCCACTTTGTTTCCTCTCCGGTCTTCTGGAAGCTTCGTGGAAAATAGGACCCTGGGCGTTGATTTCGTCCAATTCCGAGAATATTTCCTTACTAGGATTTCTGAAACCAAAAACAGCAGAAAACAACAACTGGCTCTTCGGCATCTCGTCAATAGGTTAGTGCCGGAAAATGCATAATAATGACATATAATGTGTATAAAACATGTGAGTATCATCATAAAAGTAGCATGGAACATCAGAAATTATAGATACGTTTGGGACGTATCAGTACACACCGAGTTGTTGCCATCACTTGTTCACTTTCAGATAGACCAGAAGAAGCTACCAAGGTGACGATACATAGGTGTTGTCAGAATATGGTCACTTTATGATCGATTTGTGATAGCATTGAATGGATACTCTGGAGAGTTGGGAGCACATAACATGAGTTAGCTACAACATAATTATCATTAGAGTGCGCTCACATTGGCGAAGAATGGAAGGGGACTACAATTTCCATCTGGAGTCATGTGAAGTCAAGGAAGTAGCAGTAGATCTCATGAATAATGGTTCTAGTCCGGTACAAAAATGTTCAAGCATTGCAGCGTCAAGATGGCGAAGGTCATATTTGCTAACGTGGAGATTGTTGAGATATGTGTCGAATATGTGTACGAGTAGTGCTACAATTGGACTTGTAAATACACACAATTTTACATGTTCGAGCCCAACTTTGTAACCTGGCCTTATTTAAAGGTACAAGGAGTAGGCAAAATAGACTAGACGAAAGTTATATGTTATGCATAAAATTGATTCTCGGGGACGGTCTAGCGACCGTGGCAAGGGCGCTGGACTGGTGTGGCGTTTATAGATCTAACGTGTCTGTATACCTCAGAAGACTTGTCTTAATGGTACCATGTTAGTACTAGGGGAGGAGTGCTCGCAAAGCATACCCCATAGATGTAGGCGTTCGCCGAACTACGTAACCAAATTTCGGTGTCGTTTGCTGTGTGATTGCTTGTTCTCGGTTGGCCCCTCCAACGCTAACGGTTTTCTTTTGTGAAAATAAAATAATTGAAGTGTATTTAATGTAAGGTAAATAATTCACTACAGCCAAGTGATCGATGTCATTGATCAATCATCTCGTCCCATCGCCCGCGTGGTCGTTATGCTCGTCAACTCACCTAGTAGTCTCGCATGTTGCCACTCGTCTACTCATTGTTGTTCTATACCATCTCCCCTTCGCAATGTTCACCTCCACAAAGACCCTTCTCCTCTGACCTAGAGGTCCCTTGCTCATGAGCACACCTTCCCAAGGATCCATCTCCACTGGTCCTAAGGTCCTTTGCCGCCTCCTCTATTCACAATTCCCTGCGTTTTCCATTCTCCATCCTAAGTAGATCTTGCATCCATGGAGGGAGTATCATGCATCGAAGATCGATTTGACACCGTCGAGCTTGGAAGAGACATCAAATACTTCACGAGGATGGATCTATGTTTTCCCGATGCAGCGTCCATCTAGCCGTATTCGTAGACAACGATCATGGGCGCCATATTCGGCGCTGTAAATCAAGGGTGTTTGATTTTTGCGATTTGGATGTTCCATTTGTTGTTCTTACATGCTGCAAGTTCTTATATGTATTTTTATCAACTAACAAACCCGACTTGTTGTCTTGACTCTGGGAGTCTGCTACAAATGTTTCGTTCATGTAACACATGTTTTTAAGGCTAATATTCGCGATGATGTTTCTGAGCAGTTAATTATTGCATGCACATATTTTATTGCCACATGGGTATGTATAAATTGTTGCAACGTTTTTTGTGCATTTTTTACATAACTTTTGACGCCTAGTGCAACCCTTGGTGCATTGGTTCTTATCTCTGCCTACTCCCTCCGTTCACACATCTCACATGTAGGTGTAGGTGTACTTCATCCAGGGTGAGTGTTTTTTGATGTTTTGGTGTCCCAACTCGGCTGTGACCTTATCAGTCTTGTACAAATATACTGTCTTCCATAAAACTAAGGTACGGCTAGGCAAACTCTTCAAATTACAATTATCTCACATTATGGGTTTAATTTGACTTAATATCTAAGAAAAATATCAATATCTATGATATAATATCTATGTTATTAGAATCATTATGAAGTATATTCTTAAAATACAAATTTTGAATTGAGAAAACCCAAAACGCGAGGTAATTACAAATTGAGGGAGTACTAAATTATGTTGGACATGCCAGGAGGAACATGCATACTCCTACCTATTTCACATTAATTGGGTGGATTGACACATTCATGGTGGTATCCAGATTCTCTGAAATAAAGGAAAGACTATCCCAAAATAAAGGAGAGATACATGGGGGAAAAAGTGTACACTGAACAAAAGTAATGCAAGGCATATATAGGGGAGCAAATTAATACTCCCTTAGTTACTTCGATATCTACAAGCCAATAATTCAGAATAAATTAAAGTTCAGGGTCACAATATCTATCTCTAATTCTCTACCATGGTAGTATAACCTGAGCAGAGCCGTCGGCGATTGCCAAATGGTGTAATAGAAGATTAAATAGTCTTGCTAATCTAATAAACGCTGCAAGGTATTCCTTCAAAAAATAAAAAACCTACATGCATTGTTCCTTATCTCTAGCAAATTCTCTTGGACATGTTAGGTGGAACACATAAACCTATTTCACAATAATTGTGTGGATTGGCACATTTATGGACGTATCCGTATTTTCTGAAATAAAGGAGAGATAGCCCGAAATAAAGGAGAGATGCAGGGAAAAAGTTTCGACACCCGGTGCAACCAGGGACGGAGCTAGGAGTGCTAGTTGGGGCCATGGCCCCCCTATGCTAGAAAATTTCCTGAAAGACACCTTAAAATACATGCGGATTGAACCCTAAATTTTCTAAATATTGCATATGTGCCCCCCTCCAAGCAATGTAATGTCAGTTGGCCCCCTCCACCCGGCCTCGTCCCCGAGCGCAAGCTACGTGCATTGTTTATTATCTCTACGGACTTCTTTTGGACATGTAAGGTGGAACACACAAATCTATTTCACATTAATTGTGTGTATTGGCACATTCATGGTGGTATCCAGATTTTCTAAAATAAAGGAGAGATATCTGGAAATAAAGGAGAGATAGGAGTACATGGAAAAAGTGTGCCATGGATAGTAGTACACTGAACAAAAAAAATGTAAGGCATACTAGATAGGGAAGAAAATTAATACTCCCTTGATTACTTCCATATCTGCAAGCCAATAAATTGGAATAAATTAAAGCGCCCGGTCACAATATCTCTCTCTACCACGGAGTATATAACCCGAGCAGAGGCATCGGCCATTGCCAAAAAGACAACCGACACAGAGACAGAGCCACCGCCCACCGGCCATGGACACGGGGCTGGAGATCCCCGGCGAGGTGCAGTACCCGAGCTCCCCCGTCCTGGTCCCGCCAGGCCGCCCCACGCCGCGCCGCACGCTCTACCTCTCCAACCTCGACGACCAGCGGTTCCTCCGCTTCTCGATCAAGTACCTGTACGTCTTCCCTGCCGCCGCCGCCGTCCCCGCCGCCACTCTCCGGGCCTCGCTCGCCGACGCGCTCGTGGAGTACTACCCTCTCGCGGGGCGGCTCCGACACGGCGACGAGGAGGGGAAGCTGGTGGTGGAGTGCAATGCCGAGGGGGCGCTCTTCGCCGAGGGCTCCCTGCCGGGGCTGGCGGCCGATGATTTCTTGCGAGGTGGCGGAGCAAGGCCGCACCGGTCGTGGCGGAAGCTGCTGTACAGGGTCGACGCCCACAGCTTTGTCGCCGTGCCTCCGCTTGTCGTCCAGGTCAGTGCGACTGCCACTCTGCTCTGCTCTCGATCAGTTAATTATTTTTTATTGCTCTTCGGAATAAATTTCTCTCTGGAGAAAATCATTCATTTGTACACTATATTTATTCTTCAGATTTTTCTTCCAGTGCATGCAACGCTTAATGCATCATATAGTATGTAGGAATAAGATTGATTTCTGTTGTAGTAGGCTTGTAGCTGCTCCTGCATGATTTGGCAACAACTTAAGGCATAGTTGATGGGTAGTACCTTGAAGAACAACTTGATTGTGGTTAATAATGTGGAAAATAGTCACTTTTTCCCGAAATGGGGGAGCCCCAGCCGGAAAATAGTACTAGAGCAACCATTAAAGGAACTTGCTTTTTTAATCGAGTGGGAGCAATTGAGATTGTTGCTAGGTTATGTTATCGTCTGGGTCACTAAATACGTGATCAGGTTGAGACCTCCAGATACAGCAAAGCTAGCAGAAAAGCAGGGGAGGATAGGGTTAGGAGAGCCCAACTTTTCCCAAAAGCTCCGATCTTTCCTTTTCTTTTGTTGGCACACTTTCAAATCCACTTGCATTTTGTCAAGTTTATCATGATTAGTGGTGCTAGCTAGTAGATATCCATCCATGCATGATCTGATTTTCTCAAAATATGCTATTCTAGATCAGAATAAGATCTCCAGAAGCAATCTTCTCACTTTCAATCCTCGTGATATTACTAGTATATATGTAGACCTTGTGTGAGTGAGCATCAGCATCATTGATCCCCTTGGTGTTCTAACTAGCTGTTGAAAATGATAGTTGAAAATGAAAGTAGAATCTGATTAAACTGTTTCTTCTCCTACAAAGAATCTACTAGTACTACCCTCCACTGAAGGCAACACTGATGCTTCTTTCACTGTGGCCTGTCCTAGCTCAAATTGGATTGTCACGGATTGAATTAATTAGCTCCAGATTTTTTTTGTCTGGTACCACTCTCGTAATTTGTAGATTGTGATCTGTTTATGATGATGTAAAAGTTGTCTCTCTAATTTGGTCTAGTAATTTGCAAGGAAAAAAATAGCGCGCTATAACAAAATAGCGTCGGCCGAAAAATATGCTATTAGCGTGCTATAGCGCGCTATAACAAAATAGCGTCGGCCGAAAAATATGCTATTAGCGTGCTATAGCACGCTATAGCGCCGAAATGATGTAGTGTGGGCTGTCTAAAAACGCTATAGCGTGCTATTAGCGCCGAAATAGCGCGCTATTTTTTTCCATGGTAATTTGTATTACGGAATAGTAAATTGTTTGCTAGTGATGGCATCGCACTCTGCAATGCCCGACTGACTGACTGACAGACAAGGACATGGATGGCTGGCATGGCATGCAGGTGACACACCTTGGCTGCGGCGGCATGGTGCTGTGCATGGCAATCAACCACTGTCTCTGCGACGGCATCGGCACGGCGCAGTTCCTCCACGCCTGGGCGCGCGCCGCCCGAAGCTCCGGCATTGCCGGAGACAACCCCGTCGTCCACGACCGTTGTGCCCTGCGCCCGCGATGCCCGCCGCGCGTCGAGTTCGCGCACCCGGAGTACCACTGCCACGACGCCGCCGCAGACGACGGCGCGTCCAACCTCCTCGCGCATCTGCTCGGTCAGCCGTTGGCACCGGTGTCGCTCACCTTCTCGGCGGCACATCTCGCGCACCTCAAGAAGCAGTTCCTGCTGAAGCGCTGCACGTCGTTCGAGGCGCTTGCGGCGACAGTGTGGCGGGCCTGGGTGCGCGCGCTGGACCCGCCGGCGCCACTCCGCGTGAAGCTCCTTTTCTCGGTGAACGCCCGGCGACGCCTCACGCCGGAGCTCCCCGACGGCTACTACGGCAACGGGTTCGTGCTCGGGTGCGCGGAGTCCACGGCGGGGCAGGTGGCCGCGGCGGCACCCATGCCCACGGTGGTCAGGCTGGTGCAGGAGGCCAAGGAGCGCGTGGACGACGCCTACGTGCGGTCCATGGTGGACCTCCTCGAGGAGCAGCGTCGCGGCGTCGACGGCGGCGCGAAGCCCGACCTGTCGGCGAGCCTGGTGATCTCGGCGTGGACGCGGTTGGGGCTGGAGGACCTCGACTTCGGCGCCGGCGCGCCGGCGCACATGGGCCCGCTCACCAGCGAGATATACTGCGTGTTCGTCCCCGTCGCCGGCGACCCCGGCGGCGTCACGGTGCTCGTCTCAGTCCCGCAGGCTGCCACTGACAAGTTCGAGCATTACTGCTGCAACCCCATGGATGCCGCTGGAGTGGCAGAGACGGCCGGTGCCATGGCAGCCGGCAATGGCATGCTGGAGCGCGACGAGAAGCAGCAACCGTGTCATGGACATGAGATCAAGATCGATTACTAATGACATATAGATAATCTCATCTTGTAGCTGGAAACAAGGATGGGTCTGTAAATTTTCTGTGCTTGGAATTGGAAGACATATTCAAATCTTATCGTCTCATCGATCGAAAAAATGAACATGAAGAAGAACATTACAATGCAAACATCTATCTCTTTTGGGGGCTAAAATCTATCTAATCATATGCAAAATTGCCAATCCAATAATGTGAATCAATTAATCTTTATCTATTACAGTATTTCTGAAACAGATGGCAATCATATAATGTGGATCAACCAATCTTTATATCTGTAAATTTCGAAACACATTAGTTAACGCAAAATTAAAGTGGGAGAACGAAGCTTTGCTGATGATTGGACTGATAAAACATGACGGATCCATCATCTTTGCATCAAATCAAATCCTTTAAGCCTTTTTTTGCTTTTGCATTATTCCACCGACCACCACGAGCTACACTACACTGCACACCGGTAGCTACGAAACAAATCGGTCGATCGATGCAGGTCAAAGCGATCCGGCAGGTTCTTTATGCTCCAATACTACTGGTTCGGATGAACAATGCATCTATCCATTTTGTTTTCTTCCTTCCCTATGGAGTAGTACAAGGTCAAGGTGGTAGCTTTTGCAGATACTTCAATCAAATGTGCTCCAGCTATAGCCTTTTCGTACCACCTTGCTACCTAGCGCACCCGTGCAAGTAGTACTAGAAATCCCCACCGGTCCGACGTATTTTAAACATAATTTATATATGTTTTCTTCCTTCACATGTTTGTTAGCGTCCACCGCTGCCGATAATACTGTTTTTTTTTTTACCACAGTGGTATGCGACATGTATTAATTTGGGGACGAGAGAAATGAGATGCTTTAGATGTGGCTGGCATATGGGCTAGACGGGGCATGTGACGGATACAGGGATGCGCGGATAGTGTCCGCCAGACCCAAATTTGATCCAAAATTAGCCCACAATGAGTCTAAGTGGATAGGCCGGTCATTTCGAGTCTAAGTGGATAGGTCTTTACTTTTTTTTATCCGCGCAGACCAAAGCAAAGCAGACACAAAATGTCCGTTCGGGGTGAGCCGCCGGAAATGCCGTTAGAGCATCTCGAGCAGATGATTGTAGATGTAAAATAGCTACCATATACATCACCTTGGTAAAAAAAACAGCTCCATCATATGACGTAGATATAAAAAAAGGCCCCAAAATTTTACACCGTGATGCAAATTTTTGCACCATGCGATCCAAATATACATCACTTGAGAGGTGATGTATGGTAAATCAACAGTCACACGGGAGCTCCAACCGTTTTGTCGTTTCTGCACACCCCACCCACGCGAGCTTCCACGCCGCTGTCGGCCAAATCCGACCTAGTCGTGCCAGATGCCGTAGGGAATCAAGCCGTCGTCGCTCCCTGTCGACCATCGGACCCTGCCTTGTCTCGCCAAACTCGTCCCGCGGCTAGAGATAGCCGGAAACACGCAGGCGTCGAGGTGAAAATCCATCGCCCGTCGGCATGATTCCGTCTCGTCGCGGCCATCGCTGGCCATCTCCAGGGCCAGTGATCACTGGTGACCTTCGATATGCCATCTGCGAGCTCCCGCGCGGTCGAGTCTGGCCGGAGTGGGCGGGTCACTGACCGGCTCCACCTCGCGCGAACCCGGCGTCCCACCGTAATTTGCTGGCCTCGCTCCGCCTCTCCGCCTCCACCAACGTAGCTGAGATATCGTCGGCATCCAGCTCATATGTGTAAGGATCGTATGCCGCACCTAGAGGGGGGGGGGGGTGATTAGGTGCTACCTAATTTTTAGTTCTTTTTCAATTAAGTCCTAACACAAAGATAAATTCGCTAGATATGCAACTATGTGAATTTACCTATATGACAACATATACAACTAAGTAAGATATAGCTAGCCAAGATATAATAGAGCTAATAAGGATAGAGGTAACCGAGAGTGGAGCACGCGGAGACACAGAGATGATTCCCGTAGTTCCTTCCTTTTGAGGGGAAGTACATCTACGTTTGGAGGAGTGTGGTCGCCACGAAGGCCAGACCAATGCCACAAAGGGCTCACTCAGGTCTCCTGTGAGCAACGCCACAAAGGCCTAGCCCACTTCCACTAAGGGATTTCCTCGAGGCAGAAATCTGGCCTTTACAAGGTTCTTGGGGCACACATCCACAACCAAATTGGAGGCTCCCAATATCTGTAACAACACAACAACAACAAGAACAAATCAACCACAAATAACTAGAGTTTCCAAACAGGAACACTAGCAGAGGGGCCCTCAACAAAATGAGGGGGAAATGCAAATCGCTTTGGTGAAGATGTAGATCGGGGTCTTCTCCTTCGATTCTCCAAAGCTCAAGAGATTTGGGTGGTTGAGGGAGGAGATCTGATGATTTTCGAGTTCTTGGTGGCTCAGCAATGGTGGAAGAAGACTTGAAGGTTTGAGCGACTTTTCAAGGTAGGGGAAAGGTCCTATTTAGACCACCATGCAGAATCTGCCTGTTGGAGCGTCTTCAGCGGTATTGACGCTGAAAATGGGCGGCACTACCATTCCTGGCACGAAGTGTAGCTTTCAGTCGACGCAGCGGTTTCCAAGGGGTACTGCCGCCAGTGACATCGGTAGTGCCGCCCGAGGCAGCGGAACTGCCGGTCTTCAGCGCGGTAGTGCCGTCGATCAGACGAAGTGCTGCCAGGGCAGGGCAGCTGCAGTGCCGCCAAGAGCAGAGGCAGTGCCGCTTGAATTTTGGCAGGAGCAAACAGGGTAGACTTTCTGCAACACTTAGCAACTCATTAAACAATCGCCGATGTTGTTGTCAAACACACAAAATATTACTCCCTCCGTTCCTTTTTAATTGACTCAAATTTAGTACAAACTTGTACTAAATCTGAGTCAATTAAAAAAGAACGGAGGAAGTAGAGGTCATGAAATTCTCTTTCAATATGCCTCACCGACCACGCATCCACCTACCGCTGCTAACAACTGGTTGATCCCCAATTATTTTTCCGAGTCGCCAATATATCCCGAGCGCTACTTCAGTCGCCGGTTTCGGATTGGGATGGAGTTGTTCAAGTACATTGCGGAGTCGGTGAAATTACACGACATTTTGTTCGAGCACTACAGGAATGTGGTCGGCATACTTGAACATGGCACATTCCAAAAGATTACAAAGCTGATGATCACATAAAGATCATACATGGAGAGATTGATAGACCACATAGCTACCGGTAAAGCCCTCAGCCTTGTGGAGAACTACTCACTCCTCATCATGGGAGTCACCAACGGCGATGAAGATGGCGGTGGAGTCGATGGAGACGGCTCCGAGGGCAATTCCCCGTCCCGGCTGGGTGCAAGAACAAAGACTTCTGTCCCCCGGATTTTGTCTTCGGTGGCGGAGCTACAGAACTTTTTGTGGACGGAGGCTTGTTATAGGCGGAAGGGCGAGGTCGGTGGAGGCCAGGGGCCCCACACCACCCCTTGGCGCGGTCAGGGCCTGGGCCGCGCCAAGGCATGGTCTGGCCGCCCTGTGGCCCCTCTTCGTCTCTCTTCCGGACTTCGTCTTTGTTACGGAAAAATAAGATCTTCCGCTTTTGTTTCGTCCAATTTTGAGAATATTTCCTGTACAACTTTTCTAAAATACAAAACAGTAGAAACAGGGAACTGAGAAGCGTTGGTGTAAGACAAGTATGGAGCATCAAAAATTATAGATAGGTTTGCAACGTATCGATAATACTAGCCGACTTGAGAAGCGTTGACGACGACACCAGGACCCGGTTCATGAAGAGGCGCGCCGAAATTCGCACTTGTCTAGCACCATGGCCTCCTTTTGGACTTCATACGATGTTCTGGCCTTATTGTGCCCCTTTTGGGCTCCATTTTGCGCCGTAGCATGTGCAAAGTGTGATGAACTTATTTCGGACCTCAATTTCAGCCAATTTTGAACTATAATTTCGTGCAAATTTGAGGCTAGAATCCGTTTTCTGAATTTTTCGAACCTAAACTGGGCCGCGCCGAAAATGCGTTCACCCGTTGGAGTCACCTCCGACGCAAACAGACGCATGATTATTTTCGCAACCGCGGACAACATAAATCGACGCACGGGAACATTTTAGCCGGCCGGAATGCGTCGTCCACTCGAGATGCCCTAATCACGTTGCTGTCTGCGTGTCAACCGTTGATGGCAGAGCAGATCGAGTTTTTTTTTGATCGGTTGGAGTAGGCCTTGCTCTGCTGTGTAGTCTGTACTCTGTTCTGCCCGGCGCAACAAGCGCGCCGCGACAGCTCTCGTCCTACCCTTCCTCTCCCATTCACGCCTGCACAGCCGCAAGATCCGCCACCGGTTACACCGGTGCTGCCTGCGCGTGCCTTTCCTCTCCAGCGCCGACCTTCCTCCTGCCTCTCCCTCCCGCCGGCGCTCCTCCCCGCCTAGCATCGCCGTCCTCCTCCTTCCGCCCGGCGCCCCCAAGCTGCTCGCCGAAACGCCACCAAGGCCAAGCGGATCCATGGCGCAGGCCAAGCGGTACGTGCTGCGCCTCTTCATCTCGCTCAAGTACGTGACGGCCAACGTGGTGGACCGCCAGAGCGGCCGCGTGGTGGTCACCGCCTCCTCCGTCGAGAAGCCCCTCCGGGACGGGCTGGAGTGCGGCCGCGCCTGCAACGCCAAGGCGGCGGCCGCCGTGGGCGAGGTGCTCGCCATGCGCCTCAGGGTCGACGGCCTGGCCAGCGAGCCCATCCACGCCGCCGCCGAGAAGGAGGTCCAGAAGAAGGGCTTCAAGAACCGCACCAAGGTCTGGGCCATCCTCAACGCGCTCCGAGACCACGGCGTCAACCTCCGCGTCGACGACGACGGTGACCACCGCCGCCATGTCTGACGGACCCACAGATATCAGCAGCAGTGTTCAGTGCGTCCCGCAACTCTACTTCTACTTCTGCTCATCTTGCCTCAAGCCACTCTACTTCAGTAGATATTTAAGTGTATTCTGCTGATGTGTTGCAAGGTCACGACTGGATTTATTTAGCTTCTATGTAAACAGAACAAACCATGAATCAGATTTTTGGTTAAGTGTAGATGATATGCAGTGACAAATATACCAAATGATCAAGCAGTGTCACTGGCTCGCTACTATAGTGGCATAGAAATTTACACCCCATGCCCATGGCTGCTTCACACTTCAAACAGCAGTACATCAGCACATGAAATCTCAGGAAAGTTATCATTTTGCATACTAATAACAAGGGTTTACACCGACCATACAGTGATCAAGTTTAATAGCGAAACCATGAACTGGATAGGCTCAGTCAAATAGCGAGCAACCGAGTGATTCAAGTTTCTCGTACGCTTTGAGCTGACTCAAAGCACTATCTAGCAGAGTCTTCTTGCTACTGCTGATCACTTCCCTGGACTGTCTGAGCTCATACTTGGCCACAGTCAGCTCATTCTTCAGGTTCTTGATTCTCAGCGTATCCCTGGCCTTCTCGAGATCCCTGATCTTCTCTTCAATCAGATGCACATCCTCATGGTCAGACCAAACTCCTGATGGTGCTAGAGCACAGGACAGGTTATCTGGTAATGGCGGAGCTGAAGGTGCAGTGTGCCCCATTCTTGAACTGCTTCCCAAAACTAATATCATTTTCTGCAAGCAGATAGTGGTTTAATTAGAGCTGTGGAAATAGGACCTTTTCGTCATGTTCTGTTTTTTACATGGTTTTTTTTCCCAATACCTTGTCATCATGTTCTGTTTCATACAGTTTGATATTTGTCCTATTTATGTAGCAAGCACACAGTACACATGATCACTGTGGAAATAGGAACCCAGACACTCCCTGAACAGTTTAAAAATGCCAGCCATTCAAGTTCACTGGTTGGACATGCAGATTTGTGGGTATTTTTACATGGTTTTTGTCCCAATACATTTCATCATCCTCTGTTTCATACAGTTTGATCTTTGTTCTATCCTTCTAGCAAGCAGACAATACACATTGATCACTGTGGAAATAGGAAACCAGTCACTCCCTGAACTGTTAGAAAACTGTCAGCCGTTCAAGTTCAGTTTTTGACATGTAGATTTATTAGTTCTTACATGTTTTTTAGCCCAATATCTTCTAAGACTATTACTTCATGCACTTTGATCTGTGTACTAGTATCAATCTGCTAAGCACACATCACGCATGATCCTTCTTGCCATTTTCCAGTCATTTGTAAAATCAACATCACAGTAGTGCCCTTCATTCAGACTTAGTAGAGGAGGGATACATACCTGTTTATGATTTTCAACTGGTGGATCAGGGCAGAAAATCTTGACATCTTTCCTTGTCCTCCTCCTCAGCCACTGGGAAACCTCTGCGGGGTTCACCTTCCCTGCCAAAGCCACAACCCCAGTGTCGACATCTCCCACCGATGTCTCGACTCCTGTCGAACCAAAATTCAGGCAAAACGACCAAGAACACAGCTGATCAAAATATTCTCAGAATGAACAAAGAGGGGTCTGGGAGGCTCTGTGTACCCCTGAAGCTCCCGATCGAGGCCATCGCCTTCTCAACCTTGCTGACGCACCCCATGCACCGGCACTGCATGTCGACCTGGAGGCTGAACCGCCTGTTCTCGGCTCCCTCCTGCGAAGATCCAAAGCTATCTGGTCAGGTATGATGGGAGCAACAGAACCCATGAATAGATCAGAGAAGATAAAGTTGAGAGCTTCGTCACCGTTGCCATGGCTGGGTTCAGACTTGAGAGATTTCAGGCTTTGGTTGCGTGGGGTTTTGAGGAGGTCAAGGGTGGTTTAAATACACGTGTGATCAGAGCCGAGTTGCTGGTAAACGTGTGTCATTTACTGCTGATTAAGAGGATTTGGATGCCGCGAAGTTCCATGCATGCGGTGTTGTGATGAATCAGAAGAGGCACTTAAAAAACGAAATTTTAGGATTATCGCCCTATTCACATTAGGCAATCAGCGTTTGAGAATAGAGATCACGTGTTTCCATTAACTTAATTAATTGTACTTCTTGACTACGTATGCATTTTTTTTTCTCATAGACTAAATTTTGTACGTATGCATGACCCGCGATAATGGTGACACGAGATTCCACTTTGAATCGTGTGATGAGACTTTCACTTTGTCGACTCCGATCACACGTGTGTTAAAGCCCCCCACACAACCAAAGCCTGGAAACTCTCAAGGCTGAAGTATTTTGTCTTTGAGAATCACCTGGTGCTTTAATTGAAATTTTAAATATTATTTATTTTTCTTTAATTTTACAAATATTACGTGATTTTGATTTTTTACAAAAATATTATACCGTTAGGCTAGGCTAACCCAACTAGTACCTTTCAGGATAGACAAATCCGACCAGCCTAGATTCTGTGGGGCCCTCATGTTTTTTTTTTGAATAAAGAGGGGCACTAGAGGCGCCAATTTCATTCAACTCATAGGCAGTTTACAACATGAATTATGAGATCTTGTAAGTTTATCTGAGAAACTGCAGAAAGATAAGGACAATTTACATGACTATGAGTTGTAGAGGAGCAACTAAGAATAGGCTTAGACATGGAAAGTCTAAGAGCCTTGTGAGCAATGTTGTTTAGATTTATGCCAATATGGAAGATAGAAGCTTGAGAGTGCAACGCTTTGAAAGCTGCCACTTGCCGTCTGATTTCCCGGGGGACCTGATGAAGAGAAGGACCTCCTGTTGAAGTTGTCAAAGCCAAACTTTTATTATCTGTCAAGAAGGAACATCCTTCCAGGTTCAGAGCTGAAGCCACGCCGCCAGCAGGAGGGCTTGAGACTCTACCTGAAGAACTAAATTAGGCAAAGGAATGGTGGCTTGAATCATAAGTCCACCTCTTTCATCGTGTTCATTGATTTGACAGTGAGTTCCAATCCCAGCACATAATGGTGAAGGCATTCATGTCTTCTTGTTTTCTTTAAAGGCTGCAACCGAGAATATTAGAGTTCATGTGAGAGAGGATAAAGTCTCGATGGTACCTCCATGCCTTTTTTGTGTGTGTTGCAATTGATCGAGTTCCTTCCCTTTAACTTGCGTGTCCGATTCCACAGCCCTAGCATGTTTGTTAACTTTGTTAACCTGTAAATCGTTGCTTAACTCTAGATTCAAAGTTAAAGGGTTAGCCATATGATAGATTTGACCAGGGTGACCTTGGATTTTTTTTAAATAATGCATCATTTCTTGATTTCCAAAGGCACCACATGAAGGTTAGAATATATGGAAGATTTCCTTGAGGGTGATCCATAATAAGAAGATTTGAGATAGCATCATCGATAGAGTTTGTATTTAAGACAATAAGATCTACTCTTATGTAGCAATGCTGGATAAACCAAGCAGCTCTTGCAAAATTGCAAGTGAAGAATAGATGGTAATCTGTTTCTTCCATGCCACACCTGCAACAAAACTTGCTAATGTGTTTAGAATATTTACCTGCCTTTGTACTCGCTGGAATGGATCTCCTGAGAATTCTCTATCCAAAAGTCTGAATTCTTGGAATGATCTGCTTGCTTTTACAAATCTGTTTTAAAAGTTGTATGGTGGTTGGATTTACTTGTCTTGGAGTTGGCTCTCCATTGTCCTGCATATTCTGAAGACAAGCTTTATAAGCACTTTTAGTATTGCATTTTCCTGTAGGTGCGAGTTTCCAACAGAGAATATCTTCATCTTGGGAACAAATGATAGGAGTGTTTTTTATTTTGTTGGCCAACGGTTCAAGGAAAAGAGTATCGATAAGATGATTGTTCCAAGAGCGTTTGTTTGGGATCCAAAGATCATTAATTTGGGCATCATAAGAGAAATTAGCAGGTTGAATGATGAGACCATTGTAGATATCAGACCAACCATCACACCACGGAGTGCTCCATATAGATATGTTTCCTTGAGTAACTTGATAGAAGCAATGTGTCTTTAGAATGGGAAGCATTTTTAGAATAGAAGCCCAGAAAGCATATTTGGGTATATTAGAGTTTGGACGCCAAATGGAAGAATCTGGGAAATTTCATCGCTCAGCAAGAAAGATGTCATTCCATCCTCTTGTCGCGTGGAGCCGTATAGCGGCGCCAACGCCCTCCCCAAGGTAAATAATCATTGTCCTTTCTACTATTTTGTCGACTGCTATATTTTTTAACACTTGTCGACTGCTATTTTGCTGACTTCCCTGGTGTGACTTACTGCCGATATATGTTTTTCCTTGTAGAAACATCAAGTTTCATCCTCTCTTCCCCCTCTCCCTGAAGGAAGGAAAATTGAAGAACGGACCGTCGTCACCGACGAAAGCCAGGGCACCTCTCGCCCTGAGAGCGAAGTTGCCGGTTCTCACAAATCCGCGGCTTCCTCTGAAAAAGAGATTGAATCTGAGGCCTCCGAATCTACGCAATCTCTTCCATCTGTTGTTTCTCCGACAAACAAGCGGAAAAGGGATGAAGTCGCTGATTCTGGCACCTCCAAAGCTGATAAATCTCCTCTCGAGGAAACTGCACCCGAAGGGGAGGAAAAACCCTTCAACCCTTACGATGATGCCCTCGTCAGCTCGTAAGTTTCTGTCGCCTTTTTCTTTTGCACCCGATATTTTTACTTGGTTCGTTTTTTATATGTTTCCTTGGTGTACAGTGGCGACGAGGAGGAAAATCCTCCTGTTGACGTGACTGCTCGAACGAGCACATCTCGTACATTGGTTATCTCCGAGGCTTGTCCTGAAGCGGACGAAACCTCGCCTCCTCCACAGAATACAGGACATCCGACTCCTGCCGCGAGCCCCGGTGCCTCATCGCCGAAGAGAGCAAGGCTTGAACTAGGCAAAGAATCGAGTCTTTTAACTGGTAGCTCTGCAACTCCTTCGCTGGACGATGTAAGAACTTGTTTTCCCTATGTTGATTTGTTGTCGAACTTCTTCCCCATGCCAATTTTCTCATCCGTGCTTGATTTCAGCCTTTGATGAAGGAGCTTATCCGTCTTCGTACCCAATTCATCGGGTACCGCGATTATGCCGACAAATTAAAAGGTACTCCTTTCTTTCTTCTTTCTCCTTTGATGGATTGGTCCTTGCTGTTTTTGCCGTAACATTGCTGTCTTTGTTTGCTAGAATCCCTTTCTGAATCTACTAAGCGTGCTGATGACCTTGTCGCGAGGCTTGAGCAAAGCAAAAAAGCTCGCCAAAAAGCTGAGTCTGGCGCTGCCGCTGTCGAAGGTCCTCGAAAAAGACTTCATGATGCGGAAAGTGCCCTGAGCGAGAACATAATCCGACAAACTGCTCGCGAAGAAGAAATCAGTGCTCGCTTGGAATCGCAAAATCGGCGTTTTGTTAGTAAGTGTTTCAATCCTCTTGATCCTTCGTGAACCTTTGCCTTGCTTATGCATTTGTTGACAACCCGAATTTTGTTTCAGCAGGGAAAATGCACCAAGATTTTGATCTTGAGAATCCTGAAGACGATCGCCTTCTTGACGCGCTTTCACTTCTTGAAATCCATGGAGACGAATTGTGTCAAAGCATTGCTGATGCCAAGTCAGTATTTTCTCGTCTGTTCCCCTACTTCTTCGCGAAGAAAGAACAGCCCGACACCTTCGCTGCACTGGCCAAGCACTTCATCCCTGAAGAAGATCTTGGGCTAGGTCTCCGGCAAGAGGGCTTGAAGATTGGCGTGGAAGGCACCATTGCTTTGGTTGCCGAAAGCCAAAAAAATGTCGACTGGACGAAGGTTGGCGATGTCAAGAAGATGGAGACGAAGAAGTTGCAATCTTTGATTAAAGCTGCCAAGCCGAACTCGAAGAAGATCCTCTCCTTCCTTGGGTGCAAACTATTGGAGATATGCCCAAGAGGCAATAATAAAAGTGGTTATTATATATCTTTGTGTTTATGATAAATGTTTATATACCATGCTATAATTGTATTAACCAAAACATTGATACATGTGTGTTATGTAAACAACAATGAGTCCCTAGTAAGCCTCTTAACTAGCTTGTTGATTAATAGATGATCATTGTTTCATAATCATGAACATTGGATGTTATTAATAAAAAGGTTATGTCATTGTATGAATGATGTAATGGACACACCCAATTAAGCGTAGCATAAGATCACGTCATTAAGTTATTTGCTATAAGCTTTCGATACATAGTTACCTAGTCCTTTCGACCATGAGATCATGTAAATCACTTATACCGGAAGGGTACTTTGATTACATCAAATGCCACCGTGTAAATGGGTGGTTATAAAGGTGCGATTAAGTATTCGGAAAGTATGAGTTGAGGCATATGGATCAACAGTGGGATTTGTCCATCCCGATGACGGATAGATATACTCTGGGCCCTCTCGGTGGAATGTCGTCTAAATAGCTTGCAAGCATATGAATGGTTCATAAGAGACCACATACCACAGTACGAGTAAAGAGTACTTGTTAGGAGACGAGGTTGAACAAGGTATAGAGAGATACCGATGATCAAACCTCGGACAAGTAAAATATCGCGTGACAAAGGGAATCGGTATCGTATGTGAATGGTTCATTCGATCACTAAGTCATCGTTGAATATGTGGGAGCCATTATGGATCTCCAGATCCCGCTATTGGTTATTGGTCGGAGAGAGTTCTCAACCATGTCTACATAGTTCACGAACCGTAGGGTGACACACTTAAGGTTTGATGTTGTATTAGTAGAACTTGAATATGGAATGGAGTTCGAAGTTTTGTTCGGAGTCTCGGATGGGATCCCAGACATCACGAGGAGTTCTGGAATGGTCCGAAGAATAAGATTCATATATAGGAAGTCATTTTATAAGTTTGAAAATGATCCGGTGCATTTATGGAAGGTTCTAGAAAAGACCGGAAGAAATCACTTTGGAAGGCGGAGTCCTGAAGGGACTCCACCTCCCATGGCCGGCCAACCCTAGAGGGGTGGAGTCCCAGGTGGAGTCCACCAAGGGTGGCCGGCCATCCCCCTCATGGAAGGGTGGGAGTCCCACTTGAGGTGGGAATCCCACCTTGGGTAGGTTTCCCTACACATGGAAGGTTTTGGGTTGGGGTCTTATTCGAAGACTTGTAGTCCAACACTTGGGGGTTCCACCTATATAATGAGGGGCAAGGGGGAGGGGGCCGGCCACACCAAAGCCACCACCTTGGCCGCACCCCTTGGAGGTCGGCCACCCCCTCTCCCCAAACCCTAGCCGCCCCACTCCTCCACCTCTCCCGCAACGCTTAGCGAAGCTCCACCGGAGATCTCCATCGCCACCGCCACCACGCCGTCGTGCTGCCGGATTCAAGGAGGAGCTACTACTTCCGCTGCCCGCTGGAACGGGGAGAAGGACATCGTCTTCATCAACACCGAACGCGTGACCGAGTACGGAGGTGCTGCCCGATTGTGGCACCGTCAAGATCTTCTACGCGCTTTTGAAAGCGGCAAGTGATCGTCTACCGCAGCAACAAGAGCCTCATCTTGTAGGCTTTGGAAATCTTCAAGGGTGAGTCTCGTTCATCCCCTCGTTGTTCCCGTCTTCTAGATTGCATCTTGGCTTGGATTGCGTTCTCGCGGTAGGAATTTTTTTTTTCTATGCAACGAATCCCTACAGAGTGGTATCGAGCCGTGTCTATGCATAGATGGTTGCACGAGTAGAACACAATTGTTTTGTGGGCGTTGATGCTTATGTTGTCTTTAGTTTGAGTACTTTGCATCTTTGTGGCATAGTGGGATGAAGCGGCTCGGGCTAACTTTACATGACCGCGTTCATGAGATTTGCTCCACGCTCGACATGCAACTTGTGTTGCATAAGTGGCTTTGCGGGTGTCTGTCTCTCCTACTATAGTGAAGATTCAATTTACTCTTCTATTGACAACACTAGTATCACCGTTGTGGTTCATGTTCGTAGGTAGATTAGATCTCACTCGAAAACCCTAAACCACGTAAAATATGCAAACCAAATTAGAGACGTCTAACTTGTTTTTGCGGGGTTTGGTGATGTGATATGGCCATAATGTGATGATGAATATGTATGAGATGATCATTATTGTATTGTGGCAACCGGCGGGAGCCTTATGGTTGTCTTTAAATTTCATGTTGAGTAGTATTTCAAAGAAGTTGTAATAGTTGCTACATGGGAGAACAATCATGAAGACGACGCCATTGACCTTGACGCTACGCCGACGATGATGGAGATCATGCCCGTTGATGATGGAGATCATGTCCGTGCTTTGGAGATGAAGATCAAAGGCGCAAAGACAAAGGGGCCATATCATATCACATATGAACTGCATGTGATGTTAATCCTTTTATGCATCTTATTTTGCTTAGATCGCGACGGTAGCATTATAAGATGATCCCTCTCACTAAAATATCAAGATAATAAAGTGTTCATCCTTAGTAGCACCGTTGCCAAGACTTGTCGTTTCGAAGCATCTCGTGATGATCGGGTGTGATAGAATCAACAAGTGCATACAACGGGTGCAAGCCAGTTTTGCACATGCGGATACTAAGGTTGCCTTGACGAGCCTAGCATGTACAGACATGGTCTCGGAACACGTGATACCGAAAGGCAGAGCATGAATCATATGATTGATATGGTGAAAACTTTGAGTGTTCACCATTGAAGTTACATCTTGTCTCGTGATGATCGGACTTGGTGTGGTGGATTTGGTTCGTGTGATCACTAAGACAATTCGAGGGATATTGTTTTGAGTGGAAGTTCACCTAGATTTTTAATTTTTTTGAATTAAAATTTGAACTCAATTTGTCATAAACTTAGTCTAAACTATTGCAAATATATGTTGTAGATATGGCGTCCCCAATCAATTTTAACCAGTTCCTAAAGAAAGAAAAGCTTAAGAGAAACGGTAGCAACTTCACCGACTGGTTCCGTCATGTGAGGATTTTCCTCGCCGGTGGAAACCTGCAATATGTGCTTGATGCACCGCTAGGTGACCCTCCTGCGAAACTGAAACCGATGAAGTAAAGAATGTTTACGAGACTCGGAAAACTCGGTACTCTCAAGTTCAGTGTGCCATCCTATGCAGTCTGGAAGCCGATCTTCAAAAACGTTTTGAGCACCACGATCCTCATGAGTTGGTCAATGAGCTGAAAGCTATCTTTGAAACTCATGCGGCCGTGGAGTGCTATGAAGCATCGAAACACTTCTTCAGTTGCATGATGGAAGAAGGTAGCTCCGTTAGTGAGCACATGCTCATCATGACTGGGCATGCAAAGAAACTCAGTGACTTGGGAATAGTGATTCCTAACAGACTGGGATTAATCGTGTCCTTCAATCACTGCCACCTAGTTACAAGAACTTTGTGATGAACTACAATATGCAGAACAAGAACAAAGAGTTACCTGAACTCTTCGCCATGCTGAAATCTGCTGAGATTGAGATCAAGAAAGAGCACCAAGTGTTGATGGTCAACAAGACCACCAGTTTCAAGAAACAGGGCAAGTCTAAAGGTAAATTCAAGAAGGGTGGCAAGAAAGCTGCACGCCTCCTGTGAAACCTGAGAATGGCCCTAAGCCTGATGCTGAGTGCTATTACTGCAAGGAGAAGGGACACTAGAAGCGTAATTGCTCCAAGTATTTGGCTGATCTGAAGAGCGGCCTTGTCAAGAAGAAGAAAGAAGATATATCTGATATACATGTTATAGATGTTTATCTTACTGGTTCTCGTACTAGTACCTGGGTATTTGATACTGGTTCGGTTGCTCATATTTGTAACTCGAAAAGGAACTAAAGAATAAACGAAGACTATTGAAGGATGAAGTGACGATGCGCGTTGGAAATGGATCCAAAGTCGATGTGATCGCTGTCGGCACACTCCCTCTACATCTACCTTCGGGATTAGTTTTAAACCTCAATAATTGTTATTTTGTACCCGCGTTGAGCATGAACATTATATCTCGGATCTTTTTTAATGCAAGACGGTTATTCATTCAAGTCTGAGAATAATGGTTGTTCTATTTTTATGAATAATATCTTTTATGGTCGAGCACCTGAAAAGAATGGTTTATTTCTGTTAGATCTCGATAGTAGTAATACACATATTCATAACATTGATGCTAAGCGAGTTAAATTGAATGATAATTCTACTTATTGGTGGCACTATCGTCTTGGTCATATTGGAGTGAAACGCATGAATAAACTCCATACCGATGGATTACTTGAATCACTTGACTTTGAGTCACTTGATAAATGTGAAGCATGTCTAATGGGAAAAATGACTAAGACTCCATTCTCTGGTATTATGGAGCGAGCTACAGACTTATTGGAAATCATACATACCGATGTGTGGGGACCAATGAGTGTAGCCTCGCGCGGTGGTTATCGTTATGTTCTAACCTTCACGAGATGATCCGAGTAGATATGGGTATATCTATTTCATGAAACATAAATCCGAAACTTTCGAGAAGTTTAAGGAATTCCAAAGTGAAGTAGAAAATCAACGTAACAAGAAGATTAAATTTCTACGATCTGATCGCGAAGGTGAATATCTGAGTTATGAGTTTAGCATGCATTTAAAGAAATGCGGAATACTTTCACAATTGACACCGCCGGGAACACCTCAACGAAACGGTGTGTCCGAACGTCGTAATCGAACTCTCTTAGATATGGTTCGTTCTATGATGTCTCTTACTGATTTGCCGTTATCATTTTGGAGTTATGCATTAGAGACAGCTGCATTCACTTTAAATAGGGCACCATCTAAATCCGTTGAAACGACACCGTATGAATTATGGTTTAATAAGAAACCTAAGCTGTCGTTCCTTAAAGTTTGGGGTTGCGAAGCTTATGTAAAAAGTTACAACCGGACAAGCTAGAACCCAAAGCGGAGAAATGCGTCTTCATAGGATACCCTAAGGAAACTATAGGGTACACTTTCTATCACAGATCCGAAGGCAAAATCTTTGTTGCTAAGAACAGAACCTTTCCTGAGAAAAAATTTCTAACTAAAAAGAAGTGACTGGAAGAAAAGTAGAACTCGACGAGATTACTGAATCTTCTCTCGTTGATCAGAGTAGCGCAGTGCCGGAAGTTGTTCCTGTGCCGCCTGCACCGGTTACAGAGGAAGCTAATGATAATGATCATGAAACTTCAAATGAGATAGCTACTGAACCTCGCAGATCGACAAGGGAACGTGCCACTCCTGATTGGTATGATCCTTGTCTAAATGTCATGATTGTGGACAACAATGATGAAGACCCTGCGACGTATGAAGAAGCGATGATGAGCCCAGATTCCAACAAATGGCAAGAAGCCATGAAATCCCAAATGGGATCCATGTATGATAACAAATTATGGACTTTGGTAGACTTACCTGATAGCCGCAAGGCTGTCGAGAATAAATGGATTTTCAAAAGAAAAACAGATGCTGATGGTAATATTACTGTCTATAAAGCTCGACTTGTCGCAAAGGGTTTCCGACAAATTCAAGGTGTTGACTACGATGAGACTTTCTCACCTGTAGCGAAGCTAAAATCTGTGAGGATTTTGTTAGCAATAGCTGCATTTTTCGATTATGAGATTTGGCAGATGGATGTCAAAACGGCGTTCCTTAATGGATACATTGAGGAAGAGTTGTATATGGTACAACCCAAAGGTTTTGTCGATCCTAAAAATGCTGACAAGGTGTGCAAACTTCAGCGTTCAATTTATGGACTGAAGCAAGCATCAAGAAGTTGGAACCGACGCTTTGATAAGGTGATCAAAGACTTCGGGTTTATACAGTGTCATGGAGAGGCCTGTATTTACAAGAAAGTGAGTGGGAGCTCTGTAGCGTTCCTGATATTATATGTAGATGACATATTATTGATTGGGAATGATATAGAACTATTAAGCAGTGTAAAATGTTATTTGAATAATAGTTTTTCAATGAAAGACCTTGGTGAAGCATCATACATATTAGGCATCAAGATTTATAGAGATAGATCAAGACGTCTAATAGGGCTATCACAGAGTACATACCTGGACAAGATTCTAAAGAATTTTAGAATGGACGAAAGTAAGAAAGGGTTCTTACCTATGTTACCAGGCAAGGTCTTGAGTAAAACTCAAGGACCGGCTACGGCAGAAGAAAGAGAAAGGATGAGTAAGATCCCTATGCCTCGGCAGTAGGCTCTATCATGTATGCCATGCTATGTACTAGACCGGATATAGCACATGCTGTTAGTTTGACTAGCAGATATCAAAGTGATCCAGGAATGGAACACTGGACAGCGGTCAAGAATATCTTGAAGTACTTGAAAAGAACTAAGGATATGTTTCATTGTTATGGAGGTGACCAAGAGCTCGTTGTAAACGGTTACACCGATGCAAGTTGGAACACTGATCCTGATGACTCTAAGTCTCAGTCTGGGTACGTGTTTATATTGAATGGTGCTGCAGTAAGCTGGGCAAGCTCGAAGCAGTGCACGGTGGCAAAGTCTTCAACAGAATCGGAGTACATAGCGGCTTCAGAGGCTTCATCAGAAGCGGATGAAGAGGTTCATTGTAGAGCTCGGTGTGGTTCCTAGTGCATTGGACCCACTAGTCATCTACTGTGACAACATGGGTGCCATCGCCAATGCACAAGAACCAAGGTCACACAAGAGGCTGAAGCATATCAAGCTGCGTTATCATTCGATTCGCGAGTACATCAAAGATGGAGAAGTAAAGATTTGCAAAGTACACACTGATCTGAATGTAGCAGATCCGTTGACTAAAGCTCTCCCTAGGGCAAAGCATGACCAACACAAGAATGCCATGGGTGTTAGGTACCTTACAATGTAATCTAGATTATTGACTCTAGTGCAAGTGAGAGACTGTTGGAGATATGCCCAAGAGGCAATAATAAAAGTGGTTATTATATATCTTTGTGTTTATGATAAATGTTTATATACCATGCTATAATTGTATTAACCGAAACATTGATACATGTGTGTTATGTAAACAACAATGAGTCCCTAGTAAGCCTCTTAACTAGCTTGTTGATTAATAGATGATCATTGTTTCATGATCATGAATATTGGATGTTATTAATAACAAGGTTATGTCATTGTATGAATGATGTAATGGACACACCCAATTAAGCGTAGCATAAGATCACGTCATTAAGTTATTTGCTATAAGCTTTCGATACATAGTTACCTAGTCCTTTCGACCATGAGATCATGTAAATCACTTATACCGGGAAGGTACTTTCATTACATCAAACACCACTACGTAAATGGGTGGTTATAAAGGTGGGATTAAGTATCCGGAAAGTATGAGTTGAGACATATTGATCAAAATTGGGATTTGTCCATCCCGATGACGGATAGATATACTCTGGGCCCTCTCGGTGGAATGTCGTCTAAATAGCTTGCAAGCATATGAATGGTTCATAAGAGACCACATACCACAGTACGAGTAAAGAGTACTTGTCAGGAGATGAGGTTGAACAAGGTATAGAGAGATACCGATGATCAAACCTCGGACAAGTAAAATATCGCGTGACAAAGGGAATCGGTATCGTATGTGAATGGTTCATTCGATCACTAAGTCATCGTTGAATATGTGGGAGCCATTATGGATCTCCAGATCCCGCTATTGGTTATTGGTCGGAGAGAGTTCTCAACCATGTCTACATAGTTCGCGAACCGTAGGGTGACACACTTAAGGTTTGATGTTGTATTAGTAGAACTTGAATATGGAATGGAGTTCAAAGTTTTGTTCGGAGTCTCAGATGGGATCCCAGACATCACGAGGAGTTCCGGAATGGTCCGGAGAATAAGATTCATATATAGGTAGTCATTTTATAAGTTTGAGAATGATCTGGTTCATTTATGGAAGGTTCTAGAAGGTTCTAGAAAAGTCCGGAAGAAATCACTTTGGAAGGCGGAGTCCCGAAGGGACTCCACCTCCCATGGCTGGCCAACCGTAGAGGGGTGGAGTCCCAGGTGGACTCCACCAAGGGTGGCCGGCCACCCCCCTCATGGAAGGGTGGG
This sequence comes from Lolium rigidum, assembly GCF_022539505.1. Classification (NCBI taxonomy): domain Eukaryota; kingdom Viridiplantae; phylum Streptophyta; class Magnoliopsida; order Poales; family Poaceae; genus Lolium; species Lolium rigidum. The sequence continues at coordinate 312,224,740 of NC_061513.1, forward strand.
AGTCCCACTTGAGGTGGGAATCCCACCTTGGGTAGGTTTCCCTACACATGGAAGGTTTTGGGTTGGGGTCTTATTCGAAGACTTGTAGTCCAACACTTGGGGGTTCCACCTATATAATGAGGGGCAAGGGGAGGGGGCCGGCCACACCAAAGCCACCACCTTGGCCGCACCCCTTGGAGGCCGGCCACCCCCTCTCCCCAAACCCTAGCCGCCCACTCCTCCACCTCTCCCGCAACGCTTAGCGAAGCTCCGTCGGAGATCTCCATCGCCACCGCCACCACGCCGTCGTGCTGCCGGATTCAAGGAGGAACTACTACTTCCGCTGCCCGCTGGAACGGGGAGAAGGACGTCGTCTTCATCAACACCGAACGTGTGACCGAGTACGGAGGTGCTTCCCGATTGTGGCACCGTCAAGATCTTCTACGCGCTTTTGAAAGCCGCAAGTGATCGTCTACCGCAGCAACAAGAGCCTCATCTTGTAGGCTTTGGAAATCTTCAAGGGTGAGTCTCGTTCATCCCCTCGTTGCTGCCGTCTTCTAGATTGCGTTTGGCTTGGATTGCGTTCTCGCAGTAGGAATTTTTTTGTTTTCTATGCAACGAATCCCTACACAAACCAACTCCTTCCCCTAGCTCGACAAAGCCGGAGGTCAAGTAGACCATCTTGTCCTTGTCTTTTGTTTTGTTCTTTTTCTTTTGCCACTGTCGCCGTAGTAGCTTTGTCGACGCACTGACCATAGGTTTTGCTAGGAACTCTCTTTTGTACTAGCAATGTAAACATCTGAATGAATCAATGACAAGCTATCTTGTCAAGTTATTGATATCGAAATTTTTCCTCTCTAGTTGATTTTTGACAACTATACCGTGGTGCCTCGTCCTTCGGATGTGTTACCGGCTACATCCTACTCGAGAAAAACTTCAGTTGACGAGTTTATCGTAAGTTCTTCGAGTGCTGGTCTGATGGAAGATTTGAATGAACTTCGACAGCAGCTTCAGTCGATGAAGAAACAAACTCTCGTAATAATGGAGCAGTCTCGAAGATCCTCTGAGAAGGCAAAACTTTCCCTTCAACAGACTCAGGAAGCCTTAGCACTAAAGGAAACCGCGGTTACTGAGGCTGCTGAGGCTACCGCACGAGAAGATTATATGCTTCGACTGATGATTGACTCCAGCTTGGATAAGGCGGGTACAGTTCCTGTGTTTTACCATATTCAACTTTTTCTTTCTTGTTCTCTATCTCTCGCTAATGCTTCCGATGTCTAGGTTCTTTTTTGTATACTGCTGCCGAAGATAAACGTGTTGAAGCTAGGTCCAATGTGCTTCTCAAACTTGCATTGGAACATGGTTCTAACTTTTGGGCCACGCCGGAACGTACCCAACAAATCGTCAGATTTCAGGATTGCGCAGGTCAAGTTCGCGATTTCCCCGACTTCTGTTCGAGGACGCTGTTTCTGATTTACAATACCATGTTTCCTCGAAACTCCCAGCCGGAAACCCTTCCTACCTTGATGAATAAATTCCGGGATGCTCCTCGGATCCATGAGTTTGTGAGAGCTCAACTGACTGCCGGAGCTAGGTTTGCCATGATTATGTTGCAGATCTGCTATCCGAAGTTAGACATGACCAAGATTGTCGCAAAATGTCAAGCCAAACTGACTAGGAGGAAGAAGAACATTGATAAAATCAACGATGCTGTAACCCCTGTAGCTGAAGAGATGACGGGCGAATTACTTCGACTCGATGCCGAATTCTTCGTAAGAGGTAGCTATGCGGAACATAAGACTGGTGCTGCAAGCAATGAGGGTGTAAACATAGATGATATACTTGACCAGAACTGAAAGTTTCTTTTTCCCTTGTCGAGTTTTCTTTGATAGTAAGAATATGTATATTGTAAGCATAATGTATATTGTAGAATATCTTGTATGTTTTTTCTTGTTCCAAGCCCCCGAGCTTTTTGTTGGCCGATGCTTATATCTTTGCTGTCTTGCGAACTATCTTTACGCCAAGGTGAATAACTGTTTTGCACTGAGTTCTATATATATATTGTTTTTGCGGGTTACGAGCCCCCGAGTCTATCGGTGAAAAACATTATATCACCAATATCTTTATTATATTGCAGCACCGCGAGCCCGCCTCATTCAAAACCTTTCAGCCCCACTCGGTGCCCTGAATGGAAAAGAGTGCGTCTGAAAACTCGCGGGCGTTTCAGTACATTGTATGTTTATAGAGGAGACTATATTTCGACTTCAGGCGTAAAAACGCTTAAGTTGCGCCACGTTCCAGGGGTTTGGCTCTGTGACTCCCGTCTTCTTGTCTTTTATTCTGTATGCTCCTCCTTCAATTACTTCTGTGACGATGTAAGGGCCAATCCATGGTGACTCAAGTTTCTCGTGGCTATTTTGTGTAAGCCGAAGAACTAGATCGCCTACTTGGAAAGATCTTGGTTGCAAACGTCGATTGTGGTAGTTTTTCAGATCTTGCTGGTACTTAGTGACTCGTGACAGTACTTCGTCTCGAGCTTCGTCGAGCGCATCGACATCGTCCTCCAATGCCTTTCTTGACGTTTCTTCGTCATATTCTGCCACTCTAGGAGAATTGTGTTCTATTTCTATCGGCAGCACTGCCTCAGCTCCATGGACCAGGAAAAACGGAGTTCCTGTGTCGCTGTATTTGGTGTTGTTCGAATACTCCAGAGAACACTGGGCAACTCCTCTGGCCATGTGTGTCGAGCTTTTTCCAATGGTGTTAGCAGACGTTTCTTGATGTCGTTGCAGATGATGCCGTTTGCTTTTTCGACTTGATCATTGGTCTGTGGGTGCGTAACTGATGCAAAGTGTAGTTTGATGCCTACTTCTGCGCAATAAGCTTTGAATTCCTTGGATGTGAAATTGCTGCCGTTGTCTGTGACGATGTTATGAGGGACTCCAAATCGAAAAAGGATACTTTTCACGAACTTGATTGCAGATGCTGCATCCAGTGAATTTATCGGCTTCGCTTCTATCCACTTTGTGAACTTGTCGACAGCTACAAGCATGTACTCGTATCCTCCTGGCCAAGCCTTGTGCAATTTTACCACCATATCGAGACCCCATTGAGCAAAGGGCCACGACAATGGTATTGGCATCAACTCTGCTGCCGGAGAGTGCGGTTTTGCGGCAAACCTTTGGCACGCGTCACAAGTACGTACTATGTCCTTTGCATCCTCGATTGTTGTTAGCCAATAAAACCCTGCTCTGAAAACCTTGGCTGCTATAGCTCGACTGCTTGCGTGATGTCCGCACACTCCTTCGTGTACATCTTTCAAGATTAGCCTTCCTTCCTCGGGTGTAACGCATCTTTGTAGCACTCCCGAAATACTTCGTTTGTAAAACTCTCCTTTTACCACAGTGAAGGTTTTAGAATGCCTGATAACTCGCCTTGCCTCGACTGGATCGTCGAGTAGTTCCTTTCTCAAGATGTACGCTATGTATGCCTGCATCCAGGGAATCTGCACACCCATTACCACGTGTGGTTCCTCCTCTTCTTCCGATGGTACTGTTTTAGCCCCCGAGGCTTTTTCGACCTTCTCCTTTTGCTGTTTCTTCGCCTTGGTTGATCTTTCAGCTATCTCCTCCCAAAACACGCCAGGTGGAATTGCGAGACACTGCGACCCGATGTTTGCGAGAACATCGGCTTCGTCGTTGCTGAGTCTGCTAATATGATTTACCTCGCATCCATGAAACAGCTTTTCGAGCTCATTGTATACTTCCTTGTATGCTATCATGCTATCATTGACTGCGTCGCATTGATTCATCACTTGTTGAGCCACCAACTGTGAATTGCCAAAGATTTTTAATCGAGTTGCGCCACAAGCTTTCGCCATCTTCATCCCGTGTATCAATGCTTCGTACTCTGCTTCATTATTGGATGCATTTGGAAACGTCATCCGTAGAACATACTTCAGCTTGTCGCCTTGAGGTGATACTAATATGACGCCTGCTCCTGCTCTTTCTAATCTTTTGGACCCGTCGAAGTTCATAGTCCAAGTTCTCGACAAATCTGGAGGTCCCGTGTTTTGTAACTCCATCCACTCTGCGATGAAGTCTGGTAAAATCTGTGACTTTATTGTTTTTCTTTTCTCGTATGTGATGTCCCGAGGGGAAAGTTCTATTCCCCAAAGGGATACACGACCCGTAACTTCTGGATTGTTTAGTATGTTGGATAAAGGCACCTCATTGACCACTATTATCAGATGTGCCGAAAAATAGTGCCGCGGTTTTTCTTGCGGTTGTAAACACTCCATATGCCAACTTTTGATACTGCGGGTACCACTGTTTTGAAGGCGATAAAACTTCGCTGACGCAGTATACCGGCCGCTGCACTCCGTGGAGTTTTCCTTCTTCTTCTCTTTCGACCACAAGGACTGTGCTGACCACATAGGGTGTGGCTGCTATATATAATAGGATAGGCTCCTTCTCCTTAGGTGCCACCAGGATTGGTGGTGTCGATATTGTGCACTTAAGGTCCTCAAAAGCTCTGTCTGCTTCGTCGTTCCACTGAAATTTGTCGCCTTGTTTGATTAAAGCGTAAAATGGTAGCACCTTTTCTCCTAGCCTAGCGACGAATCTGCTTAGAGCTGCGACTCGCCCAGTCAGTTGTTGTATTTCCTTCAACTTTGTTGGCTTCCGCATCGTTACGATGGCTTGGATTTTCTCTGGATTGGCTTCAATTCCTCTTGCTGATACTAGGAACCCGAGAAGTTCTCCTGCAGGAACGCCAAAAGAGCACTTTGTCGGGTTCAGCTTGAGGCAGAACTTGTCACGGTTGTCGAAGGTTTCCTTTAGATCCTCGATCAACGTTAACCCCTTCTTTGTTGTGATGATGACATCGTCTATGTACACTTGTACGTTTTTTCCAATCTGTTTGGCGAGACACTTTTGAATCATCCGCTGATATGTTACTCCCGCGTTTTTCAATCCAAAGGGCATTGTTCTATAGCAGAACACGCCATATGGTGTTATGAAAGCTGTTTTGACCTCGTCGTCTTCTTTTAGTCTGATCTGGTTGTAACCAGAGTATGCGTCCAGGAAGGAAAGATATGTTCACAACCTGCCGTGGAGTCGATAATTTGATCGATCCTTGGGAGGGGAAAGTGATCCTTTGGACAATGTTTGTTGAGACACGTGAAGTTGACGCACATGCGAAGGACTTTCGTGTTTTTCTTCGGGACCAGTACGGGGTTAGCTACCCACACGGCCTCTGTATGTAACTCTTTGATAAAGCCAGCCTCTCTGAGTCGATTGATTTCTCACAACATAGCTTTACGGTTTGGTTCCGAAAAACGCCGCAAAGGTTGTTTTATTGGCCTCGCCACTGGATCCAAGTTAAGGTGGTGCTCGGCAAGTTCCCTGGGTACTCCTGGCATGTCAGCTGGACACCATGCGAAGATTTCCCAGCGCTCACGGAGGAACTCGATGAGCGCGCTTTCCTATGCGAGATCCATATTTGCTGCAATGGATGTCGTTTTCTTGGGATCTGTCGGGTGGATTTGTACCTCCTTAGAATTCTTGGTAGTGTTAAAGGTTGGTTCCTTGAGTGGCCTCCCTACATCTGGCAACACATCATAGTCTGTTGTTAACCTTGATTCCATATACTCTGCTTGCATCCCGAAGGTTTCCGACAGTCGATGAAAATTCTTGTCACACTTATCAGCTAGCGCAAAACTGCCTTTTACTGTAATCGGTCCCTTGGGTCCAGGGAGCCTCCACAACAAGTATGTGTAATGTGGTACCACCATAAACCTGGCGTAAGCTGGTCGTCCCAACAAAGCGTGGTACTGTGACGGGAAATCAACAACCTCAAACTCCAGCCTTTCGATCCTGTAATTCTCTCGGGTTCCAAACTGAACGTCGAGATTGATTTTCCCCAGCGGATAACTCGGCTTGTCCGGTGTAATCCCATGGAAGCGTGTATCAGTTGGCTTCAGATTTGCTAAAGATATGTTCATTTTCCTCAATGTATCCGCGTACATAAGATTTAGACTGCTGCCTCCATCTATGAATACTCGTGAAACGTCGAATCCTGCGATCACCGCTGGCAAAATCAATGTCGATTGCCCTGGTCGAGGAACTTCCTGCGGGGTGTCTGCTATGGTGAAGCCAATGTCCTGCCCCGACCAATTTAGGTACTCAATTGTTGGTGGAGGCATCTTTTCTGCCATGAACACTTGTCGCGAAATTACTTTCTGAGCTCTGTTAGATGGCCGAGCTTTCTGAATCATCGAAACCGCGCCACTAGTGTCCGTATAGGGAGGTGGGTTTGGAGCTGCCGCTATTTGTAACTGATGTCGATTTGCATCTGTAATTGCGGGTGGAGGTGGAAGGTGGATCTCACTTCTTGACCCCTGAGGGTTTCTAGGTGTTGCCTGTGTGTTGGCGTGCCCTGCATATCTCTGCATTGCCTGAAAAGTTCGACAGTCCTTCTGTAAATGTCCTGACTCCCTCTTTCCATTGTTATCGAGATAAAAGTGCATTTGGCATGGTCCGTTTAAGAGGTCATCGGGTGAGACGTACGGCCTCTGAAACCTTGATCCACTATTTTGTCTATTAGGACGGGAGTCGTCCTTGTAATCGCTTGATACGTCTCAAACGTATCTATAATTTCTTATGTTCCATGCTAATTTTATGACAATACTCACATGTTTTATATACACTTTATATCATTTTGATGCATTTTCCGGCACTAACCTATTAACAAGATGCCGAAGCGCCAGTTCCTGTTTTCTGCTGTTTTTGGTTTCAGAAATCCTACACAGGAAATATTCTCGGAATTGGACGAAACAAAAGCCCACGGTCTTAATTTCCATGGAGCCTTCCAGAAGTCCGAAGAGGAGACGAAGAGGGGCGTCGAGGCGGCCACACCCTAGGGGGGTGCGACCCCACCCCTGGCCGCGCCTCCCTATGGGGTGGTGATACGCGTACAGCACGCGTCCGTTGGGAACACCAAGAGGAAGGTGTGATGCGTATAGCAGCAAGTTTTCCCTCAGTAAGAAACCAAGGTTTATCGAACCAGTAGGAGCCAAGAAGCACGTTGAAGGTTGATGGCGGCGGAGTGTAGTGCGGCGCAACACTAGGGATTCCGGCGCCAACGTGGAACCTGCACAACACAACCAAAGTACTTTGAGCCAACGTGACAGTGAGGTTGTCAATCTCACCGGCTTGCTATAACAAAGGATTATATGTATAGTGTGGATGATGATGTTTGCAAAAAACAGTAGAACGAGTATTGCAGTTGATTGTATTCGATGTAAATGAATGGACCGGGGTCCACAGTTCACTAGTGGTGTCTCTCCCATAAGATAAATAGCATGTTGGGTGAACAAATTACAGTTGGGCAATTGACAAATAAAGAGGACATGACCATGCACATACATGTTATGATGAGTATTGTGAGATTTAATTGGGCATTACGACAAAGTACATAGACCGCTATCCAGCATGCATCTATATATGCCTAAAAAGTCCACCTTCAGGTTATCATCTGAACCCCCTCCAGTATTAAGTTGCAAACAACAGACAATTGCATGAAGTATGGTGCGTAATGTAATCAACAAATACATCCTTAGACATAGCATTGATGTTTTATCCCTAGTGGCAACAGCACATCCACAACCTTAGAACTTTCCGTCCATTGTCCCAGCATTTAATGGAGGCATGAACCCACTATCGAGCATAAATACTCCCTCTTGGAGTTACAAGTAAGGACTTGGCCAGAGCCTCTACTAATAACGGAGAGCATGCAAGATCATAAACAACACATAGATAATAGATTGATAATCAACATAGCATAGTATTCATTATTCATCGGATCCTAACAAACGCAACATGTAGCATTACAAATAGATGATCTTGATCATGTTAGGCAGTTCACAAGATCCAACAATGATAGCACAATTAGGAGAATACGACCATCTAGCTACTGCTATGGACCCATAGTCCAGGGGTGAACTACTCACACATCACTCCGGAGGCGACCATGGCGGTGAAGAGTCCTCCGGGAGATGATTCCCCTCTCCGGCAGGGTGCCGGAGGCGATCTCCTGAATCCCCGAGATGGGATTGGCGGTGGCGGAGTCTCCGGAAGGTTTTCCGTATCGTGGCTCTCGGTGCAGGGTATTCGCGACGAAGACTTTAAGTAGGCGGAAGGGCGGAGTCGGAGGGCTGACGAGGAGGCCACACACTAGGGCCGCGCGGCCCCCCCTGGGCCGCGCCGCCCTAGTGTGGCGGCGCCTCGTCGCCCCACTTCGGTTCCCTTTCGGTGTTCTGGAAGCTTCGTGGAAAATAGGCCCCTGGGCGTTGATTTCGTCCAATTCCGAGAATATTTCCTTACTAGGATTTCTAAAACCAAAAATAGCAGAAAATAACAACTGGCTCTTCGGCATCTCGTTAATAGATTAGTGCCGAAAAATGCATAAATATGACATAAAGTATGTGTAAAACATGTGAGTATCATCATAAAACAAGCATGGAACATACGAAATTATCGATACGTTGGAGACGTATCAGCATCCCCAAGCTTAGTTCCTACTCGTCCCGAGTAGGTAAACGATAACAAAGATAATTTCTGAAGTGACATGCTATCATAATCTTGATCAATACTATTGTAAGCACATGTAATGAATGCAGCGATTCGAAGCAATGGTAAATACAATGAGTAAACAATTGAATCATATAGCAAAGACTTTTCTTGAATAATACTTTCAAGACAAGCATCAATAAGTCTTGCATAAGAGTTAACTCATAAAGCAATAAATTCATAGTAAAGGTATTGAAGCAACACAAAGGAAGATTAAGTTTCAGCGGTTGCTCTCAACTTGTAACATGTATATCTCATGGATATTGTCAATGTAAAGTAATATAATAAGTGCAATAAGCAAGTATGTAGGAATCAATGCACAGTTAACACAAGTGTTTGCTTCTAAGATAGAAGGAAATGGGTAAACTGACTCAACATGAAAGTAAAAGAAAGGCCCTTCGCAGAGGGAAGCATTGATTGCTATATTTGTGCTAGAGCTTTTATTTTGAAAACAAGAAACAATTTTGTCAACGGTAGTAATAAAGCATATGTATTATGTAAATTATATCCTACAAGTTGCAAGCCTCATGCATAGTATACCAATAGTGCCCGCACCTTGTCCTAATTAGCTCGGATTACCTAGGTTATCATTGCAATACATATGTTTTAACCAAGTATCACAAAGGGGTACCTCTATGCCGCCTGTACAAAGGTCTAAGGAGAAAGCTCGCATTGGATTTCTCGCTTTTGATTATTCTCAACTTAGACATCCATACCGGGACAACATAGACAACAGATAATGGACTCCTCTTTAATGCATAAGCATTTAGCAACAAATAATATTCTCATAAGAGATTGAGAATTGTTGTCCAAAACTAAAACTTCCACCATGGATCATGGCTTTAGTTAGCGGCCCAATGTTCTTCTCTAACAATATGCATGCTCTAACCATTCAACTCATGGTAAATCGCCCTTACTTCAGACAAGACGAACATGCATAGCAACTCACATGATATTCAACACAGTGTTGATGGCGTCCCCAGGAACATGGTTATCGCTCAACAAGCAACTTATAAGAGATAAGATGCATAAGTACATATTCAATACCACAATAGTTTTTAGGCTATTTGTCCCATGAGCTATATATTGCAAAGACAAAGAATGGAAATTTAAAGGTAGCACTCAAGCAATTTACTTTGGAATGACGGAGAAATACCATGTAGTAGGTAGGTATGGTGGACACAAATGGCATAGTGTTTGGCTCAAGGATTTGGATGCACGAGAAGTATTCCCTCTCAATACAAGGCTTAGGCTAGCAAGGTTATTTGAAACAAACACAAGTATGAACCGGTACAGCAAAACTCACATAAAAGACATATTGCAAGCATTATAAGACTCTACACCGTCTTCCTTGTTGTTCGATCCTTACTAGAAAATATCTAGGCCTTAGAGAGACCAATCATGCAAACCAAATTTTAGCAAGCTCTATGTATTTCTTCATTAATAGGTGCAAAGTATATGATGCAAGAGCTTAAACATGAGCACAACAATTTCCAAGTATCACATTATTCAAGATATTATACCAATTACCACATGTAGCATTTCCCGTTTCCAACCATATAACAATTTAACGAAGCAGTTCAACCTTCGCCATGATCACTATGAGTAAAGCTAAGGACATATTTGTCCATATGCAACAGCGGAGCGTGTCTCTCTCCCACACAATGAATGCTAGGATCCACTTTATTCAAACAAAACAAAAATAAAAACATACAGACGCTCCAAGTAAAGCACATAAGATGTGATGGAATAAAAATATAGTTTTATTAGAGGAACCTGATAATGTTGTCGATGAAGAAGGGAATGCCTTGGGCATCCCCAAGCTTAGATGCTTGAGTCTTCTTGAAATATGCAGGGATGAACCACCGGGGCATCCCCAAGCTTAGAGCTTTCACTCTCCTTGATCATATTGTATCATCCTCCTCTCTTGATCCTTGAAAACTTCCTCCACACCGAACTCAAAACAACTCATTAGAGGGTTAGTGCATAATCAAAATTCACATGTTCAGAGGTGAAATAATCATTCTTAACACTTCTGGAAATTGCACAAAGCTACTGAAAGTTAATGGAAAAAAGAAATCCATCAAACATAGCAAAACAGGCAATGCGAAATAAAAGGCAGAATCTATCAAAACAGAACAGTCCGTAAAGACGAATTTTTTAGGTGCACCAGACTAGCTCAGATGAAAATGCTCAAATTGAATGAAAGTTGCGTACATATCTGAGGATCACTCACATAAATTGGCAGAATTTTCTGAGTTACCTACAAAGGCTACTGCTCAAATTCGTGACAGCAAGAAATCTGTTTTTGCGTAGCAATCCAAATCTAGTATGAACCTTACTATCAAAGACTTTACTTGGCACAACAATGCAACAAAACTAAGATAAGGAGAGGTTGCTACAGTAGTAATAACTTCCAAGACTCAAATATACAACAAAAGTACTGTAGTAAAATCATGGGTTGTCTCCCATAAGCGCTTTTCTTTAACGCCTTTCAGCTAGGCGCAGAAATTGTGTATCAAGTATTATCAAGAGACGAAGCATCAACATCATAATTTGTTCTAATGATAGAATCAAAAGGTAACTTCATTCTCTTTCTAGAGAAGTGTTCCATACCTTTCTTGAGAGGAAATTGATATTTAATATTACCTTCCTTCATATCAATAATAGCACCAGCAGTTCGAAGAAAAGGTCTTCCCAATATAATGGGACAAGATGCATTGCATTCAATATCCAACACAACAAAATCAACGGGGACAAAGTTATTGTTAACCGTAATGCGAACATTATCAACTCTCCCCAAAGGTTTCTTTGTAGAATTACCAGCGAGATTAACATCCAAGTAACAATTTTTCAGTGGTGGCAAGTCAAGCATGTTATAGATTTTTCTAGGCATAACGGAAATACTTGCACCAAGATCACATAAAGCATTGCAATCAAAGTCATTGACCTTCATCTTAATGATGGGCTCCCAACCATCCTCTAACTTCCTAGGAATAGAAGCTTCACGTTCTAGTTTCTCTTCTCTAGCTTTTATGAGAGCATTTGTAATATGTTTTGTAAAGGCCAAATTTATAGCACTAGCATTAGGACTTTTAGCAAGTTTTTGTAAGAACTTTATAACTTCAGAGATGTGTCAATCATCAAAATCTAAACCATTATGATCTAAAGCAATGGAATCATTATCCCCAACATTTTGAAAAATTTCAGCAGTTTTATCACAAGCAGTTTCAGCAGTTTTAGCAGTTTTAGGCAGTTTTGTAAGCTTTGCATTAGGAGTTGAAACATTGCCAACACCAATTATCTTACCATTGATAGTAGGAGGTGTGTCAACATGTGAAGCATTTGCATTACTAGTGGTGGTAATAGTCCAAACTTTAGCTATATTATTCTCTTTAGCATTTTCTTCTTTTTTCCACCTAGCACGCAATTCCGCCATCAATCTTATATTCTCATTAATTCTAACTTGGATGGCGTTTGCTGTAGCAAATGACTTAATATATTTATCTTCATTAGGCATAACTTTCAATTTCAAAAGATCAACATCAGCAGCAAGACTATCGACTTTAGAAGCAAGTATATCAATTTTCCCAAGCTTTTCTTCAACAGATTTGTTAAAAGCAGTTTGTGTACTAATAAATTCTTTAAGCATGGCTTCAAGTCCAGGGGTGTATTCCTATTATTGTTGTAAGAATTCCCATAAGAATTACCATAACCGTTACCATTATTATAAGGATATGGCCTATAGTTGTTACTAGAATTGTTACGATAAGCATTGTTGTTGAAATTATTATTTTTAATGAAGTTCACATCAACATGTTCTTCTTGAGCAACCAATGAAGCTAACGGAACATTATTAGGATCAACATTAGTCCTACCATTCACAATCATAGACATAATAGCATCAATCTTATCACTCAAGGAGGAGGTTTCTTCAACAGAATTTACCTTCTTACCTTGTGGAGCTCTTTCCGTGTGCCATTCAGAGTAATTAACCATCATATTATCAAGAAGCATTGTTGCGGCGCCTAGAGTGATGGACATAAAGGTACATCCAGCAACTGAATCCAATAGGTTCCGCGAAAAAAAATTCAGTCCTGCATAAAAGGTTTGGATGATCATCCAAGTAGTCAGTCCATGGGTTGGGCAATTTTTAACCAAAGATTTCATTCTTTCCCAAGCTTGGGCAACATGCTCAGTATCCAATTGCTTAAAATTCATTATGCTACTTCTCAAAGATATAATTTTAGCAGGAGGATAATATCTACCAATGAAAGCATCCTTACATTTAGTCCATGAATCAATACTATTCTTAGGCAGAGATAGCAACCAATCTTTAGCTCTTCCTCTTAATGAGAAAGGAAACAATTTTAATTTTATAATGTCACCATCTACATCCTTATACTTTTGCATTTCACAAAGTTCAACAAAATTATTAAGATGGGCAGCAGCATCATCAGAACTAACACCAGAAAATTGCTCTCTCATAACAAGATTTAGTAAAGCAGGTTTAATTTCAAAAAATTCTGCTGTAGTAGCAGGTGGAGCAATAGGTGTGCATAAAAAATTATTATTATTTGTGTTTGTGAAGTCACACAACTTAGTATTTTCAGGAGTACCCATTTTAGCAATAGTAAATAAAGCAAACTAGATAAAGTAAATGTAATTAACTAATTTTTTTGTGTTTTTTATGGCAAACAAGAGAGTAAATAAAGTAAATCTAGCAACTAATTTTTTTTTTTGTGTTTTGTTTTAGTGCAGCAAACAAAGTAATAAATAAAATAAAGCAAGAAAAAAAACAAAGTAAAGAGATTGGAAGTGGAGACTCCCCTTGCAGCGTGTCTTGATCTCCCCGGCAACGGCGCCAGAAAAAGAGCTTGATACGCGTACAGCACGCGTCCGTTGGGAACCCCAAGAGGAAGGTGTGATGCGTATAGCGACAAGTTTTCCCTCGGTAAGAAACCAAGGTTTATCGAACCGAGTAGGAGCCAAGAAGCACGTTGAAGGTTGATGGCGGCGGAGTGTAGTGCGGCGCAACACCGGGGATTCGGCGCCAACGTGGAACCCGCACAACACAACCAAATTACTTTGCCCCAACGTGACGAGTGAGGTTGTCAATCTCACCGGCTTGCTGTAACAAAGGATTAGATGTATAGTGTGGATGATGATGTTTGCGTGAAAACGGTGAGAACGAGTATTGCAGTTGATTGTATTCGATGTAAATGAATGGACCGGGGTCCACAGTTCACTAGTGGTGTCTCTCCCATAAGATAAATAGCATGCTGGGTGAACAAATTACAGTTGGGCAATTGACAAATAAAGAGGGCATGACCATGCACATACATGTTATGATGAGTATTGTGAGATTTAATTGGGCATTACGACAAAGTACATAGACCGCTATCCAAGCATGCATCTATGCCTAAAAAGTCCACCTTCGGGTTATCATCCGAACCCCCTCCAGTATTAAGTTGCAAACAACAGTACAATTGCATGAAGTATGGTGCGTAATGTAATCAAAAAATACATCCTTAGACATAGCATTGATGTTTTATCCCTAGTGGCAACAGACACATCCACAACCTTAGAACTTTCATCACTCGTCCCGATTTAATGGAGGCATGAACCCACTATCGAGCATAAATACTCCCTCTTGGAGTTACAAGTAACGACTTGGCCAGAGCCTCTACTAATAACGGAGAGCATGCAAGATCATAAACAACACATAGATAATAGATTGATAATCAACATAGCATAGTATTCATTATTCATCGGATCCCAACAAACGCAACATGTAGCATTACAAATAGATGATCTTGATCATGTTAGGCAGCTCACAAGATCCAACAATGATAGCACAATTGGGAGAAGACGACCATCTAGCTACTGCTATGGACCCATAGTCCAGGGGTGAACTACTCACACATCACTCCGGAGGCGACCATGACGGTGAAGAGTCCTCCGGGAGATGATTCCCTCTCCCGGCGGGTGCCGGAGGCGATCTCCGAATCCCCCGAGATGGGATTGGCGGCGGCGTCTCTGGAAGGTTTTCCGTATCATGGCTCTCGGTACTGGGGTATTCGCGACGAAGACTTTAAGTAGGCGGAAGGGCGGAGTCGGAGGGCTGACGGGGCCCCACACGCTAGGGCCGCGCGGGCCCCTCCTGGGCCGCGCCGCCCTAGTGTGGCGGCGCCTCGTCGCCCCACTTCGGTTCCCTTTCGGTGTTCTGGAAGCTTCGTGGAAAAATAGGCCCCTGGGCGTTGATTTCGTCCAATTCCGAGAATATTTCCTTACTAGGATTTCTGAAACCAAAAACAGCAGAAAACAACAACTGGCTCTTCGGCATCTCGTTAATAGGTTAGTGCCAGAAAATGCATAAATATGACATAAAGTATGTGTAAAACATGTGAGTATCATCATAAAACAAGCATGGAACATAAGAAATTATCGATACGTTGGAGACGTATCAGGTGGGCCCCTCGAGCGTCCCCCGACTCTGCCCCTTCGCCTATATATTCTCTCCGTCGCGAAAACCCTATTACCGAGAGCCACGATACGAGAAAAGTTCCAGAGACGCCGCCGCCACCAATCCCATCTGGGGGATTCAGGAGATCGCCCCGGCACCCTGCCGGAGAGGGGAATCATCACCGGAGGGCTCTACATCACCATGCCCGCCTCCGGACTGATGCGTGAGTAGTTCATCCTTGGACTATGGGTCCATAGCAGTAGCTAGATGGTTGTCTTCTCCTCTTGTGCTATCATGTTTAGATCTTGTGAGCTGCCTATCATGATCAAGATCATCTATTTGTAATGCTACATGTTGTGTTTGTTGGGATCCGATGAATATGGAATACTATGTCAAGTTGATTATTGATCTATCATATATGTGTTGTTTATGATCTCGCATGCTCTCCGTTGCTAGTAGAGGCTCTGGCCAAGTTGATACTTGTAACTCCAAGAGGGAGTATTTATGCTTGATAGTGGGTTCATGCCTCCATTGAATCTGGGACAGTGACAGAAAGTTCTAAGGTTATGGATGTGCTATTGCCACTAGGGATAAAACATCAATGCTTTGTCTAAGGATATTTGTATTGTTTACATTACACACGGTACTTAATGCAATTGTCTGTTGTTTGCAACTTAATACTTGGAAGGGGTGCGGATGCTAACCCGAAGGTGGACTTTTTAGGCATAGATGCATGCTGGATAGCGGTCTATGTTCTTTGTCGTAATGCCCTAAGTAAATATCATATTAGTCATCATGATATGTATGTGCATTGCTATGCTCTCTCTATTTGTCAGTTGCCCAACTGTAATTTGTTCACCCAACATGCTATTTATCTTATTGGAGAGACACCACTAGTGAACTGTGGACCCCGGTCCATTCTTTTACATCTGAAATACAATCTACTGCAATCATTATTCTCTTCTGTTCTTTGCAAACAAACATCATTCTCCACACCATACATTTAATCATTTGTTTACAGCAAGCCGGTGAGATTGACAACCTCACTGTTAAGTTGGGGCAAAGTATTTTGATTGTGTTGTGCAGGTTCCACGTTGGCGCCGGAATCCCCGGTGTTGCGCCGCACTACACTCCTTCACCAACAACCTTCACGTGTCCTTCATCTCCTACTCGGTTCGATAACCTTGGTTTCTTTCTCGTGGAAAACTTACTGCTGTGCGCATCACACCTTCCTCTTGGGGTTCCCAATGGACGTGTGCATCAGTCGCCATCAAGACTGTTTTCTGGCGCCTTTGCCGGGGAGATCAAGACACGCTGCAAGGGGAGTCTCTCACATCCAATCTCTTTACTTTGTTTATTGTCTTGCTTTACTTTATTTTATTTTCTGTCTTGTTTGCTTTCTTTATATCAAAAACACAAAAAAATTAGTTACTTGTTTTACTTTACTTAATTTAGATTTGCTTAATTTATTTTTATTATTGTTAAAATGAGTACTCCTGAGAACACTAAGTTGTGTGACTTCACTAGCACAAATAATAATGATTTCGTATGCACACCTATTGCTCCACCTGCTACTACAGCAGAATTTTATGAAATTAAACCTGCTTTATTAAATCTTGTTATGAGAGAGCAATTTTCTGGTGTTAGTACTGATGATGCTGCCGCCCATCTTAATAATTCATCTTAATAATTTTGTTGAACTTTGTGAAATGCAAATGTATAAGGATGTAGATGGGGACATTATAAAACTGAAATTGTTTCCTTTCTCCTTAAGAGGAAGAGCTAAAGATTGGTTGCTATCTTTGCCTAAGAATAGTATTGATTCATGGACTAAATGTAAAGATGCTTTCATTGGTAGATATTATCCTCCTGCTAAAATTATATCTTTGAGAAGTAGCATAATGAATTTTAAGAAATTGGATAATGAACATGTTGCCCAAGCATGGGAAAGAATGAAATCTTTGGTAAAGAATTGCCCTACCCATGGACTGACTACTTGGATGATCATCCAAACCTTTTATGCAGGATTGAATTTTTCTTCAAGGAACCTATTTGATTCAGCTGCTAGAGGTACTTTTATGTCCATCACTTTGGGTGTCGCGACAAAGCTTCTTGATGATATGATGATCAACTACTCTGAATGGCACACTAAAAGGACTCCACAAGGTAAGAAGGTAAATTATGTTGAAGAAACCTCCTCCTTGAGTGATAAGATTGATGTTATTATGTCTATGCTTGTTAATGGTAGATCTAATGTTGATCCTAATAATGTTCCTTTAGCTTCATTGGTTGCTCAAGAAGAGCATGTAGATGTGAACTTCATTAAAAATAATAATTTCAACAACAATGCTTATAGAAATAATTTTGGTAACTATAGGCCATATCCTTCTAATAATGGTAATGGTTATGGTAATTCTTATGGTTTTTCTTACAACAATAGTAGGAGTGTACCCTCTGGTCTTGAAGTCATGCTTAAAGAATTTATTAGTACACAAACTGCTTTTAACAAATCTGTTGAGGAAAAACTTGGTAAAATTGATGTTCTTGCTTCTAAAGTTGATAATCTTGCTGCTGATGTTGATCTTTTAAAATTGAAACTAATGCCTAATGAAGATAAAGATATTAAGTCATTTGCTACAACAAACGCTATCCGAGTTCGAACTAATGACAATATTAGAATGATGGCTGAATTGCATGCTAGGTGGGAAAGAGAAGAAAAACTGGCTAAATAAAATAATGTAGTTAAAGTTTGGACAATTACCGCCACTAGTAATGTTGATGCTTCACATGTTGCTAAACCTCCTACTATCAATGGTAAAATAATCGGTGTTGGCAATGTTTCTACTCCTAATACAAAGCGTGCAAAATTGTCTGAAACTGCTGAAACTGTTTGTGATAAAAGTGCTGAAATTTTTCAAAATATTGGGGACAATGATCCCATTGCTTTAGATCATAATGGTTTTGATTTTGATAATTGTCATATCTGTGAAGTTATTAAGTTCTTGCAAAAACTTTCTAGAAGTCCTAATGCTAGTGCTATAAATTTGGCCTTTACAAAACATATTACAAATGCTCTCATTAAAGCTAGAGAAGAGAAATTAAAACTTGAAACTTCTATTCCTAGGAAGTTGGAAGATGGTTGGGAGCCCATCATTATAATGAAGGTCAATGATTTTGATTGTAATGCTTTATGTGATCTTGGTGCAAGTATTTCTGTTATGCCTAAGAAACTTTATGATATGCTTGACTTGCCACCATTGAAATATTGTTATTTGGATGTTAATCTTGCTGATAATTCTATAAAGAAACCTTTGGGGAGGATTGATAATGTTCACATTACGGTTAACAATAACCTTGTCCCCGTTGATTTGGTTGTCTTGGATATTGAATGCAATGCATCTTGTCCTATTATTTTGGCAAGACCCTTTCTTCGAACTGTTGGTGCTATTATTGATATGAAGGAAGGGAATATTAAGTATCAATTCCCTCTGAAGAAAGGTATGGAACACTTTCCTAGAAAGAGAATGAAGTTTCCTTTTGATTCTATTATTAGAACAAATTATGATATTGATGCTTCTTCTCTTGATGTTACTTGATTTACACTTTCTGCGCCTAGCTAAAAGGCGTTAAAGAAAAGTGCTTATGGGAGACAACCCATTATTTTACTTCTGCATTTTTTGTTTTATATTTGTGTCTTGGAAGTTGTTACTACTGTAGCAACCTCTCCTTATATTTACTTTATTGCATTGTTGTGCCAAGTAAAGTCTTTGACAGTAAGGTTGATACTAGATTTGGATTTCTGCGCAGAAACAGATTTCTAGCTGTCACGAATTTGAGTAGGTCTCTCTGTACGAAACTCAGAAAAATCTGCGAAAATTCATGAGTGATCCTCAGATATATACGCAACTTTCATTCAATTTGAGCTTCTTCATCTGAGCATGTTAAGTGCCTCTAAAAAATTCGTATTTACGGACTGTTCTGTTTTGACAGATTCTGCCTTTTATTTCACATTGCCTCTTTTACAGTGTTGAGTGGATTTCTATGCTCCATTAACTTTCAGTAGCTTTGGGTAATGTCCAGAAGTGTTGGGAATGATTGTGTCCTCTCTGAACATGTGAATTTTTGATTATGCACTAACCCTCTAATGAGATTGTTTTGAGTTTGGTGTGGAGGAAGTTTTCAAGGATCAAGATAGGAGAATGATATAATATGATCAAGAAGAGTGAAAAGTCTAAGCTTGAGGATGCCCCCATGGATCATCCCTGCATATTTCAAGAAGACTCAAGCATCTAAGCTTGGGGATGCCCAAGGCATCCCCTTCTTCATCGACAACTTATCAGGTCACCTCTAGTGAAACTATATTTTTATTCTGTCACATCTTATGTGCTTTACTTGGAGCGTCTGTATGTTTTTATTTTTGTTTGTGCTTGAATAAATTCGGATCCTAGCATTCCTTGTGTGGGAGAAAGAAACGCTCCGCTTGTTCATATGAACACTGGTGTTCTTAGCTTTACTTTTAATGTTCATGGCGAAGGTTGAAAACCGCTTCGTTTATTGCTATTTGGTTGGAAACAGAAAATGCTTCATGTGGTAATTGGTATATTATCTAGAATAATTTGATACTTGACAATTGTTTTGAGCTCTCACATAGATCATGTTTAAACTCTTGCATCATGTAGTTTGAACCTATTAGTGAAGAATTATCATAGAGCTTGTTGAAATTTGGATTGCATGATTGGTCCCTCTAAAGTCTAGATATTTTCTGGTAAAAGTGTTTGAACAACAAGGAAGACAGTGTAGAGTCTTATAATGCTTGCAATATGTTCTTATGTAAGTTTTGCTGTACCGGTTCATACGTGTGTTTGCTTCAAACAACCTTGCTAGCCAAAGCCTTGTACTGAGAGGGAATGCTTCTCGTGCATCCAAAACCTTGAGCCAAAACTTATGCCATTTGTGTCCACCATAACTACCTACTATGTGGTATTTCTCTGCCATTCCAAAGTAAATTGCTTGCGTGCTACCTTTAAAATTTCATTTCTTTTCTTTGCAATATATAGCTCATGGAAAAGTAGCTTAAAAACTATTGTGGTAAATAATATGTCGCTTATGTATCTTATTTCCTATAAGTTGCTTGTTGAGCGGTAACCATGTTTCTGGGGACGCCATCAACTGTTACACTTTTGTTGAATATCATGTGAGTTGCTATGCATGTTCGTCTTGTCTGAAGTAAGGGTTATTTGTCATGATTAAATGGTTTTAGTATGCATATTGTTAGAGAAGAACATTGGGCCGCCAACCAAAGCCATGTATCATGGTGGAAGTTTCAGCTTGGACATTAATCCTCAATCTCTTATGAGAATATTATCTGTTGTTGAATGCTTAAGCATTAAAGAGGAGTCCATTATCTCTGTTCTATGTTGTCCCGGTATGGATGTCCTCAAGTTGAGATTTATCAAAAACGAGAAATCAAATGCGATCTATCTCCTTGGAACTTTGTACAGGTGGCATAGAGGTACCCCTTTGTGACACTTGGTTGAAACATATGTAATGCAATGATAATCCATGGAAATCCGAGCTAATTAGGACAAGGTGCGAGCACTATTGGTATTCGATGCATGAAGCTTGCAACTTATAGGATGTTTTATGCATAACACATATGAATTATTACTACCGTTGACAAAATTGTTTCCATGTATTCAAAATAAAAGCTCTAGCACATGAGTAATCCCTGCTTCCCTCTGCGAAGGGCCTTTCTTTTACTTTATGTTGAGTCAGTTTACCTACTTCTTTCCATCTTAGAAGCAAACACTTGTGTCAACTTGTGTGCATTGATTCCTACATACTTGCTTATTTGCACTCATCATATTACTTTGTGTTGACAATTATCCATGAGATATACATGTTGAAGTTGAAAGCAACTGCTGAAACTTATATCTTCCTTTGTATTGCTTCAAAACCTTCTACAAAGAATCTATTGCTTTATGAGTTAACTCTTATGAAAGACTTATTGATGCTTGTCTTGAAAGTACTATTCATGAAAAGTCTTTGCTATATGATTCAGTTATTTAGTCATCACTTCATTCATCTCATATGCTTTACAATAGTATTGATCAAGATTATGATAGTAGCATGTCACTTCAGAAATTATCCTTGTTATCGTTTACCTACTCGAGGGCGAGTAGGAACTAAGCTTGGGGATGCTTGATACGTCTCAAACGTATCTATAATTTCTTATGTTCCATGCTAGTTTTATGACAATACTCACATATTTTATATACACTTTATATCATTTTGATGCATTTTTCGGCACTAACCTAGTAACAAGATGCCGAAGCGCCAGTTCCTGTTTTCTGCTGTTTTTGGTTTCAGAAATCCTACACAGGAAATATTCTCGGAATTGTACGAAACAAAAGCCCACGGTCTTATTTTCCACGGATCCTTCCAGAAGTCCGAAGAGGAGACGAAGAGGGGCGTCGAGGCGGCCACACCCTAGGGGGGCGCGGCCCCACCCCTGGGCGTGCCGCCCTATGGGGTGGGCCCGTCGAGCGTCCCCCGACTCTGCCCCTTCGCCTATATATTCTCTCTGTCGCGAAAACCCTATTACCGAGAGCCACGATACGAGAAAAGTTCCAGAGACGCCGCCGCCGCCAATCCCATCTCGGGGGATTCAGGAGATCGCCTCCGGCACCCTGCCGGAGAGGGGAATCATCACCGGAGGGCTCTACATCACCATGCCCGCCTCCGGACTGATGCGTGAGTAGTTCATCCTTGCACTATGGGTCCATAGCAGTAGCTAGATGGTTGTCTTCTCCTCTTGTGCTATCATGTTTAGATCTTGTGAGCTGCCTATCATGATCAAGATCATCTATTTGTAATGCTACATGTTGTGTTTGTTGGGATCCGATGAATATGGAATACTATGTCAAGTTGATTATTGATCTATCATATATGTGTTGTTTATGATCGTGCATGCTCTCCGTTGCTAGTAGAGGCTCTGGCCAAGTTGATACTTGTAACTCCAAGAGGGGGAATTTATGCTCGATAGTGGGTTCATGCCTCCATTGAATCTGGAACAGTGACAAAAAGTTCTAAGGTCATGGATGTGTTGTTGCCACTAGGGATAAAACATCAATGCTTTGTCTAAGGATATTTATATTGTTTACATTACGCACGGTACTTAATGCAATTGTCTATTGTTTGCAACTTATAACTGGAAGGGGTGCGGATGCTAACCCGAAGGTGGACTTTTTAGGCATAGATGCATGCTGGATAGTGGTCTATGTTCTTTGTCATAATGCCCTAAGTAAATCTCATATTAGTCATCATGATATGTATGTGCATTGCTATGCTCTCTCTATTTTTCAATTGCCCAACTGTAATTTGTTCACCCAACATGCTATTTATCTTATTGGAGAGACACCACTAGTGAACTGTGGACCCCGGTCCATTCTTTTACATCTGAAATACAATCTACTGCAATCATTGTTCTCTGCAGTTCTTTGCAAACAAACATCATTCTCCACACCATATGTTTAATCCTTTGCTTACAGCAAGCCAGTGAGATTGACAACCTCACTGTTAAGTTGGGGCAAAGTATTTTGATTGTGTTGTGCAGGTTCCACGTTGGCGCCGGAATCCCTGGTGTTGCGCCGCACTACACTCCTTCACCAACAATCTTCACGTGGCCTTCATCTCCTACTGGTTCGATAACCTTGGTTTCTTTCTCAGGGAAAACTTGCTGCTGTGCGCATCACACCTTCCTCTTGGGGTTCCCAACGGACGCGTGCATCACGCGCCATCATCGCTACGCTGCTCGCCACTTCTCTGAAGATCATCTCGATTGTTTCCTCCACTGTTTCCTCGAAATCCAGCCGATATTTGGCCAGGAGCGTCATAATTTGAGAACTGCCGAGGAAATCGTCGCCTATTTTGAAAGTTTCGACTGTGATCCTCCTCCGGCGACCTGTGCCGCTTGTTGTGAACAGCATCTTGTCCATCTGCCCACCGATTCGCTATCTCCATAACTGCTAATATTGTTTTTGGGTTAGTCCTTCCCAGATCCTCGACAAAGTCCCTCCTTCGAATACCAACAACAAACGCATTTATAGCTCTCTCATCAGATATATTCTCCGCCGAGTTTTTTTATGATATTCCATCTTTGGATATACGTTCTCATTGACTCGTTGTACTTCTATCTGCAGGCCCTCAACTGCTCCAGCGATGCAGGTTTCTTGCATGTGGATCGAAAATTCTTCACGAATATGTCCTCAAAACTTTCCCAGCTGTTGACAGACCCAGTAGGCAGCTTCTTTATCCATGATCGTGCGGCTCCACTTAAGTGTACTTGAATGCTCTGCATGGCTGTTGCTCTAGTTCCACTCATCAGCTTCACCGTCTCGAGATAATCAACTAACCAATCCTCAGGATCTTGCAGGCCGTCGAATTTCTTGAAATTATCGGGTAGCTTAAACGCTGATGGAACTCGAGTTTTGCGGACTCGTCTCGTAAAGCACGGGAGCCCGCACAAATCCTCTTCATGAACCTCTGGTGAGCGCCGATGTTCCCTTCTTTGTTGTCGTGCTCTATCCACTCTTGCTTGAGTTGCTGCATCTCTTGCCCCACTCGTTCTTGCGGGATCTTGCACCGCTGCGGTGGGTCGTGGACTATTTTGCCTTGCTGATCCTTCGGGAGGCGTGCTTGCAAACGCTGTTCCCATCACTCCAACTCCTACCATGGCCATGTTATACAATGGTTCCCTTGGGTCTCCGGGAGGTGGTCTGGACACCAAGATGAAAGCTTGCATCGCCATGTATCCAGCTTCCGGTGTTTTGGGAATAATATTTCCCCTTGTATCTATTGACATAAAGGACATGTCGAGGTTTTGAACTAGGTTCTCCCTTTCAGCCTCAGGTATATTTTGCAATCGAGATCTTGCCCTGTTCCGAGCTTCTCTGCGACTGCTTCCCGAAGTTCCTGATTGTCGGCTCAACTCAGCTCTTCGCCTACTTGACGCAGAAGCCGCGGCTTGTCTCTTGTCCAACTCGATTTTCTGTTTTTCAAGTTGCCGTCTGGCACGGGCGAGCCTATATTGATATGCTTGTAACTCTTGAGCTGTCGCAGTTACAGTTATTGGATCTGTACCGTCAATGGCTCTTGCAACTCTGTACCACACTGCTTGCGGAAATTGCACCATCTCTCGCGTTCCAAGCCCGACATATTTGGTTCCCAAACCTCGCGTGAGATCAGCCGGATCGATATATGGGTTTCCTGCGTCGTCGAAGTTCTCTGATGTCTCCTCCTGTGGTCGGCTTGTATCTCCTATTGCATAGATCTGATGATATCTTGAAGTTCGACCTTGGTCGGGATTGGTGACACCGTCATATAGATCGGTGAAGACCTCTCCAACAATAGTGGATCTGTCGATGAAGCCGAAGCTGTCGATGCTGTTAGAGTCGCTGCTTATATTCGAGTCCGCAGACGACTCGAAGGACATATCTCCAAAGGTCTTGACGAGCTTCTCGCTTGCCGTAGACTCGATGAAGCGTGGTGACGAAATTTCCTCGTCGCCCGTCTCGCACGGTGATGACGAATCCAAAAAATCGGAATCAACCGCCGACGATCCCGACGAAAACGGAACCTCGAGACGATACGATCCTTCTTTCTCGACGCGGAAATGGAACCTTCCGAACGTCATCTCCATAGGCTCCTCCAACTACGCATATGCATCCAAACGGGAGGGCGGGTGATGATCAAAATCGACTAGATCAGTTTCGATCCGTTTACCTCTATCCATCGCGTTGCTTGCTACCGACGAAGTCGACGATCTTGAACGTGCCATCGAGATCAGCTCCTTGTCGCCTCTAATTCCCACAGACGGCGCCAATTGACAAGAGATTAACTTATCAATGCCTACGGATTGTAGACTAGGGTTTAGTTGGAAGTAAAGGGCAAGTAGATCTCGAGGGTTTCAGCCGAAAAGTACTCGACGATTAAGAAACTAGGGTTATGTTGACAATGGATTCGATCCTCTCTTTGTCCCTCGACTCCCCCTTATATAGGAGGCGGAGCCGAGGATACTGTGTTACACAAGTTTACAGATTCCGGGAGACTCTCTGAGTTCAACCCGTAAAGTTACAAATCTCTATATTTCCTAATACAACTCTATCTTTCCTTAACACTAATTGGGCTTCCGAACTTTGTATTCTTCGACCTGTGGGTCTTCAGTAAACCCAGGGTACTATCTTCGGCAGGCCCATTGGGGATGCCTATGTCACCGAGGCAACCGGCGATGGCGACAACGACAAGGAGCCGAGCCCCTCAACCAACACGGCAGGGTCGCTGGCCTGCGAGGAGCTGCTGGTAGTTCGCAACGTCATCGGGGCTAACTCCTCCTCATTGGATTCATCATCCTCGTCGGCGAGGGAGGCCCAACACCTAGATGCCACAACACCACCGAGGTGGAGCGACATTGAAGCAGCTGCCACCTCTCCATATTGAGACCAATGATTGTGGTAGCAACGGCACGCCGGGCTTCAGCATCTCTAGGCCGGGAACGGGCGGAGGAAGACCGGCAGCCCCAGGGGCCAAAGTAGCATGCAGCGACATCCCCAAAGGCTGAAACTGGACCAAGGCGCCACGGGCCATGGCAGCAGCAATGGTGGACGGGTAGAGGGTCGGAGCAGCCAATGCCACGGGCCTAACGGGCTACGAGCGCGAGCCAAACACCCACCAATGGCTGGATCGGCCATGCGAGAGGAATGCGCAGCCGTCTTGCCCATGGGGGGCACCGGCATCCTCATGGACGGTGGATCCTGGGTCGACGATGGCACATCGGTGTCCTAGCGAGACAAGGGCCACGGCCTACCACGAACCTGGGATGGGCGGCGAGAGGACATGACAAGAATGTCGGATCTGGTCGGAGTGGAGGCAGAGGAGGTCGGCGTTGGGAGATCAAGGCGGCGCCGCAATGTCCGTGGACGCGGCCATGGTCGCGCGATGTCTCAGTCCCGTATTTGATTGCTAATTTAGATACATAATTAGTTTCGAAACTACATCGTACATCATCAGATATTATAATAAGTAAACGGTTAAAAAATGTATTATGCATTCGTGGTGATAGATGGATTGAAAAGACCAATTTTATCACATGAAAATGAAACAAGTCTAGCTGTGCACTGCCACCCTGCTAGTTCTTCTAGTTAAACAAAATAATTATTCCATATAGGTTTAAAACATGTATTTTACAGGACATGCATGCAAGGTACACACCGGTGGTGCATATACAAGCCAGTACAGATACAAACAATCGAAATGCTAGCATATAAAAGCCATGCAGTTCATATGCATACAAGCGTCCTTTACGATCATACTAGAATATATCGAATGCAGTTCAAACTTCACACATATATATGTATATCGACCTTCTGATGCTGGATAATTCAGCATGGATATATGCATGATCATCAGTACTTCCACATGCCATCCATGCCCATCTCCACGGACGAGATCTCAGCGGCGTTGCTCTGTTCGTTGTTGCTCAGCGTGGTCCCGGCTTCCTCCTGCGAAACCATGGAAGACGGCCCGCTCGCCAGCCCTGCCCCGGCCATGAAGCCCTGGTCCATCATCGGCATCTGCTGCTGGTAGAATGACAAGGGCGGCCTGGGCGGCGCCATAATCGGGTGTTGGCTGTGGCTCCCAAAGTAGTGTTCGTTCTTCATTGGTAGGGCCGCGCCCATCATCGAGGTACCAGGGCCGGCTGCATGCAGCTGGTACGAAGGTGTATGCAACTGAGGCGGTGGTGGCGCTAGGGAGGATGACGACGCGGTGGCGTAGTCCGTGAGAGGAGGCAACATGCATGGAGTACCGGCGAGGAAGCTCTGCTGCTGCTGCTGCTGCCCCATGGACATGGACATCGCCGCCATGGTGTACGATGGCATCACCACCTTCTTGATCCCAGAGCTCTTATGGAAGATCCTGCAGACCACCCACTCATCCTACATACACACCAAACGCATAAATGAATTACTTACAGATTAATCGACTACTACATACGATCAGCAGCGATCCAGCTAGGTACATGTTCATATATTCATGAGAAGAAATAATCAAGTATTCAATCAAATACCTTGGATGCTGCATTGATGATAGCCGCGGCGGCGGCGCTACTGGTGGCGTAGGGCCCCTGCTCCTTGCTTGTCTCGATCCTGTACTCATGCATGACCCAGTTGGTCTTCTCCCCTTTTGGAGCCCTGCCCTTGTAGAACACGAGCGTCTTCTTCATGCCGATGAGCACCTGCCGTGGCGTGCCGAAAACCTCCTTGTCTTTTCCGGTGGCCTTCCAGTAGCCCGCCTCCGTGGCGCGATTCGTGCGTATCCCGGTGGGGTACTTTCGGTCCTTCTGGCAATAGAAGTACCACTCCTTCTCCCCCATCTTCGCCTTCCCGGGCAGCTCCCATGGCTCGCACTTGTTAAGGTCGACCTCCCCCATGGCAGTGGCGACGAAGGTCCTGTCGAGCACCTTGGGGGTGAGGTATGACATGATGATCTCCTCATCAGACGGGTGGAACCGGAACCCCGGCGGGAGATCCAGTTGTTGTTGCTCCTGTTGTTGGTGTTGTTGCTGCTGAATTTGATGAAGGTGGTCTGCCATGGCACCCCTCTGCCCTCTGAGTAGTAACTAGTGAGGAAATAGAGGCCCCCTGTATGCTGCAAAGAGAATTGTGGGCCGCTGTGTGATTATGGGGGAATATGATTAGCTTTGCAAAGGAGGTCTATGGTTAAATAGGAGGCAGTTAGGCGTGTGCGGGCAAGGCACTTGACAGAGAAGGCTCTCTCCACCTACACCTTTTTGGCAATATCTTTATGTTGTCTCCTGTGGCAACGGATGGATGCATGCATGGTAAGCTAGATAGATAGATAGCTTCTATTCCTTTCCAACTGTGCAATGCTTGGCATTCTCTGTGGGTGCCACAGCCGGTGGCGACAGGTACCCAGGTCTCTCGAACCTCTCCATGCCATGCCATTACCAGACTTGCATACTTTGTTTTGGTGTCATTCTTGTTTACGTATGCACTCGTGTCTCATCTTCATGGAAAATGGATGTATTTGGTGATGCTTCCGTTATGATGCAGATCACACAAATGGTCTGTATCCATTAACAAAAACTACATACATAAATATAGTGATGTATGCATGGATGCGCTGTATATGATAAAATATAGAACCATAAATATAAAATATACTACAGGGGTCCTCCAATACCTTCATAATATTTTTTAACCTTTATCACAAACCTCCATGCATGAAACCATGGAGGAGTTTTGATCAGTTAGCGGCTAGGGGCAGGCCCGAGTAAAGCTACACATACGGATAGATTTCACGGAAATTCACTTACGGACACCCACGTTACACAGCAGCTAGGGGTGAAAACAGGGTTATGGCCCGGTTTTTAAGGGAGCAACCAAAATTCAGCGAACCAGCGATGCACACGTACTCCCGTAGATTTGCCCGTAACGCACCAGTCCGTAGGTTTAGGATTTCCGCTCCCTGCTGAATTCACGCACGCATGTATGGGACCGGCCAGCCGGCTCACGTTGCTCATGCATGCAAACACATGCATATATACCAGCATACGTCAAGTGTTTTTCTGGAGAGATAGATCAGTTACTTGTTTTCATATGCTTTCCAACGCGTCGCGTATCATAGACGTATGGATGTATTTGTTGTATTTTTGCCACGATAGAACAGCATTTTCACCTTTTTCTAGATGTATGTATTTGTTGTATTTGTGCCACAATCGAACAGCATTTTCACTTTTTTCTAGAAAAGCGGGCAGATATGCCGATCTAGACAGGCCTCCATGTGTGTGTGACTATGTGCTTATCACCTTGCTTGGCCATATCCCAACCATGCGTCTCCTCGTGCCCCCTACTCCCACCTAGGATAAATCTTTATGTGTATTTGTATAATGAATATCATATTTTACTACTACAGGAAAACATATATTCGCCTAGTACCGAAAATACACGGCAAAGGCCTAAAAATGCTCGTCAACGGGCTTTGCACTCGGCAAAATGTTTCATTGACAAAGCGGACTTGCCAAGTGTGTATTTTCGCCAACACTTGGCAAAGGCCTTTCTTATGTGTCTAGGGTGACACTCGGCAAATGACTTTATCATGTGTACAGGGGCGACATCCGGCAAAGAAAAGCAAATAGCCGATGTAAGGATGTTGCATCTTCGCCTAGAGTCTTTTCTTAAACATGGCAAAGCCACACTATTTTCTCAAGTGTATCTCTTTGACATACGGCAAACCGAGTAAAGTGGATTAAAAAAAGCTCCGACGAGCACGTAGTGGAGCATGTCTGTGTTCCCCTCCTCCCCGTTGTCATCTGGCTCTTGTTGCCCCTCATTTCGGTGTGCGTCATTGTCCAAGGCATCTCGCCACAACTCGCAACCTAGCTCCACCACCTGCACCACGACGTCCAGCCACCAAGCAGTCGCCGTGGTGCCGCGCTCTCGACCTTGGTGGCCGCTTAACATGGGAAGGGAGGGGCCTGGCATCCGGTGAACACTTCCTTGACACGAGGAAGAAGGAGTAGCTCGCGGCCAGCGGACAAGGGAAGGGATGGGCCTGGAGGTGGTCTCGTCCACCGCCTTGCCACAGGGATCTGGTTAGCCGGCACCACATCCTGACATCACGAGAAAGAAGGAGGAGCTGCAGCGCGAGAGTGGAGGAGGCGGCAGCGGGCGGGCGGAAGAGCTGACACGTGTGTGATGTATTACGGGCAGAAGCACGTGTGCGACTTATGCGACGGGCGGAAGAGGATGAGGGGGATGAGGATTGATGGCGCCGGTGTGATGTATTTTGTGGGAGCAAATGTGAATCTTTGGACATGATCGGATGGTTGAGAACGACGTTGGCTGGGGCGATCCATATGTGTTTCATTGATGGGGTCTAGTTTGCTGCAAGAAATGAGGGCCAGTTTCACTTAATACACATGACAAAGGACTAGTTTACAGACTGCCCCACAGAAAGCACCCGACAAACATTTTCACTTACTCCCTCGTCCCGGTTTACAGGACGAGGACGCGTATTTCAAGATTGAACTAATATAATATAAGATATAAACTATAAAAAATATACAATTAAAACGTACAACATGTAAACTTTTTAATGATATATGTTTTATAGTATACATCTTATGTTACGGTGGTTAAATTAGCGACGTAGGGATACGCGCATGACATGTAAAGCGGGACAAAGGTAGTATAGCTCTCAACCGGTTAGGTGGGGCACACGAGAGGAAATTGCACGGACCTGTATTTTCATCGAAATAACATACCATGTACCTATAAATGTTTTTTAAAACAAATCAAGAACAATCCAAAAATGACATGTAGTTAAAAAAATTCTCTGCTTCTCCTAAAGGAAATTCCTAGAAAGCAAGCGTCATCGACGGCCATCGTATAAAAGTGGTATACTATTACTGTAGGTAGGTTTGGCAGAAGTCCAGCGTACGCTTATTGTAGGAGCTTCACACTCCTTTGGTGTGTCCGGCCTACAAATCATATGGCTTTTAGATCAAATGAGTTAGGAAAGATCTAAGCATGAAATCATTTGTTAGAACACGCCCATATTGCGAACATGTGTGTGCCTTGGAACGGGAAGCAGCGTTAGCTTTATGGGTATTCTTTTCTAGCCAAGAAAAAAACCATTTTTATTTTCAGACTACCAAAATGGTTTTCATTTATGATGGAGCAACAAGAAGTGCAATCTGCAACTGTATGAAAACTATGCCATAAAATATAACACCATTTCTATAATATTGGTCACATACCAGTTGTGTGCTGGCTTTCCAGGAATTCATGTTATTTTCTACGATGTCCTACCACTTTCGCTCACTAGTGGAGAACAGGCCTATTGTTCCGGGCCGTAAGAGCCTTTTGTCCTGGTTGGCCAACCGGGACAACGGGGGCATGACAAAAGGCCCAACCTTTTATCCCGACCCGCTTACCAGCCGGGACAAAAGATCCACCACGTGGCAGCCGCGTGGCGCGCAGGGGTCACCCCTTTTATCGCGGCTTGTAACATAGGCCGGGACAAAAGGTCCTCTACGTGGCGCGCGTAGGACGCTGCTCCTTTAGGGTTTAAGGGGTGCAGCCCCCCCCCCCCCCCCCCTCGCCACAAACTGGGACAAAAGGGCTGCCAGCAGGCGCAGATGGCCTCAGACCCTTTTGTCCCGGCCCGATCCTCAAGCCGGGACAAAAGGTTACTAAAGAACCGGGACAAAAGTCTATGTTTCGTCCAGCAGGTTTCGGGGCAACGTGGCCTGGCCATTTGTCCCGGCTCCAGACTGGACCGGGACAAAAGGCCTGGACGAAAGGCCAGTTTTCTACTAGTGGCAAGAAGGGGGCAGATTTGAACTAAGCGTCATATATCGCATGTTCCTTACTTTTTGGAAAAAAAACTCATATTTAGGTCCACAACTTGTTGTTTTGTTAGAGGTACGATGTCGGTTTCGTGTGGTTCCCTTCGATGTGTCCTGCAGTGCTCCTTCTTTTGAAAGGTCATTCTAGACAGGTCCCAATTTATTACAACTCACTCAACAAGGTTTAGAAAAATGTGAAACCTTTGGGAAAAATCATTTTATGTGACGTATTTGTGAGGAAAACTACAAACAACGGCATATATTCTAAAAAAAAAGCTTCACAAAATGAGCTACCACCTATGAAATTCTACAGCTTTTAGGGCAAATTAGCTAGGTCATGACCTTTAGCATGACATAGTTTGCTAGAAGTAGCCCATATTGTGCACATGCGTGAACCTTGGGACGGGAAGCAATGTTGTCTTGATGAGTTTTCCTTTAGTAGTCACGGAAAATACATTTTCATTTTTATCCATCAGAATATTTGAGAATATCCATCTTACATAAATAAATCTCAGCTAGCACAAATAAGCTAGTAAGATTAAAAATCTAAGCCTCTGATCAAAGGAACTAATTCCTTTAAGCCCACAAATTATTTAAGCATCACGTATAATAAACACACAAATAATTTAAGCTAGTAAGAATTATGTAGGAAAAGCCAACTGTCATTGTCGAGACTCATCCCAGGACAAATTTACAACCCGTAAACCGACATGCCCATATAGGCTAACCCACAACCGACTATAAAATGAATTATATGACCATATATATACATCACACTTACACCAAGAGACAAACTAGAGAGGCGCCATAGAATAATGAACACTAGTAGGAAACTGCATATCCGTGGCGCACGTTTCTTACTTTCGATGGCGCATATTCCATGCGTCACAGAAGTCACACCACTAAATTTTATATCTGTAGCGCATATCTACATGTGCCACAGAATTATCAAAATTTTGTGCCGCGTATCCACGATATGCTCCACAGAATTCTTAAAAAACTTAAAAATTCAAACAATAAAAAAATCAAAAAAATCAGGAAAAATAAAAAATGAAATAATCTAGAAAAAATCAAAATTTTGAATTTTTTGAATCTAGTAACACTGCGAACATATCTCAAATGATATTGAAATGACGACTTCTCACTAGGTGGCCCATCCTCAAACTGCTCCAACCTAAGCATGCTTAACATCTAAGTTCTATTTAATTGAGAAACCCTTATTCTGCTATAGTTCTTATTGATATTAGTATCATATCAACCATCTTAAGCCAAGAATTTTAAAATAAATTTGAAAAATTTTAAAAATCCAAAAAATATAAAATTTTAAACAAAATGTAATTTTTTTTTCTAAATATGAAGTAATTTTAAAAAATTTAAAAAATAAAATTTCGAGAAATTCTAAATTTTTGAATTTTTTTAAAAACTTTTTTTTCAAAAATATTTTTTATTAAAGTTCAAAATTTAGAAAAGAATCTAAAAAATTCTAATTTTTTTAAAAAAACCTAAAATGTTAAAATTCAAAAAAATCATAAAATCAAAAGAATATAAAAATTAGAAAATATTCAAAATAAAAACTTTTTAGAAATTTTAAAAACTAATATAAAAATCCTAGAAGTTCCAAAATGGAAGAGATTTTTAAAATTCTAAATTATCAAAAAAATTAAAATTTTGAGAAATCTAGAACTTAAAAATACAAACATGCGCCACTATTATGTTTATTTCTGGCACATAATATATGCGCCACAGAACGCCTCAATTCTATGGCGCATATTTTTTATGCACAAAAGAATTCCAACCATTCGTGGAGCATATTTTTTTATGCGCCACATAAATATTTTTGTGGAGCACCCCTTTTTAAATGTGCCACAGTATCTATTTCTATCTATAAGCATTTCACTAGTTGTGGAAGCACCTTACTCATAGTTGCATGGATTTGAGGTGTCAACAACACATGCCTCTGGGTGCACTATAAATAGAAAACACCCACGATCCCGTAGCTCACAACACACTGATGCCCATAAGTATAGGTGATCGTTGAAATATTTGATTGGAAGTATTATCCATGTTTATAGTTCGACTCAAGGGGAACACAAGAATACCAGTAAGATTTTAGCAACTGAGGTGTCACTCTCAACCACACATGTGTATAAATATTCTCAAAAAGGAAGTGGTGATTGAAGCAGTTGAATCAAATTTGTAAAACAAAACACTAGACAATAATTGTATATTTCCAATTTTCACCGAAAGTACTGAACTTGTAACTTTAGTGTTGCATGAATAAGATTGAGCATATGATATAATACAAATAACATAGTGTTCATCTATAACTCCGTTGTTTCTAGGTATGTGTTCCAAATATAGTTATACGTCCTAACCAAGAGAATTTGCCAACATCTATTTTCCTACATGCCCATTTCACCACGGCCAACTTGGAACTACGGGTAAATAAGGTCTACCCTGTCGAATATCCCGGAACAATGCATTAGTAGTCCATGAACACACATTATCCTCAAACTACCATATATTCCCTTTGTTTTCCCTAACTTTCACTTTAGGATTCGCAGGTTCAACATAATAATTGGCAATACACTTTGCAGATATATACCAAACTCATATGTATGATGGAGGAATAAAACTTCAGTACTGAAATTATATCACTCGGGCCATAACAACAAGCATTAAACATAGCAAAGGTTTATCAACACCATACAAGAATATCCTCAAGATAAACACATCAAATCTCGATACATATGCATGATTACATGAACAATCTCATCCAATCCCCATCGAGCTCACATGCCTACAGAGAACTACTTACTCATGGTGATGAATAATGAGCACATGGTTGACAGAGACGGTGTTGATGACGATGGTGGTGAAGATGGCGTGGAGAGAAGGACCAATCTAACCCCCGAAACAATGATCCTGGTGGTGGCGGCACTCTGTTTCTCGAAAAGCTCCGTCCTCCTATGTGGATAGGTTTTCGGGTATACAAGGAGGTACGCAAAAGGAGGAGGCGAGACTACGTCCGAGGGATGGAGAGCCCAGGTGGTGCGGCCTAGGGTGGCACCCGCGCCACCTTCTCTATTTCCCATCACATTGACCTCCTAATGTCCCACTTCATCGCATTTTGTTCGTATCAAAAATTCCGAAGCGTAGACTCCCACCTTGCCCTTTTTGGAGTCCCGGAACTTCTGTAATGTCAAAAATACTAACAGAAGGTTTTTTTGCCAGACAGAGTTAAAACCAAAATAAAGAGGCTTTATTGGAAAGTAACATAAATCATCTAAAAATGCTCAAATAATGATATATTAATGCACAGAAATATAAACTAGTCTTGTAAGTTCCTATTATGATGATACAAAATGCACGTATCAACTCCCCAAAGCTTAAACCTTTGCTCATCTTCGAGCAAATAGGCGAATAGATCATATCATACATCAATGAGCTTATGATTGATCAACTAAATACGAGCATTGTATCATCAGGTTATGCATGTTCAGTTATCTTGAAAGATTTATAAACTATCAATCATGCAAATGAGGGAAACATACATAGAAGCCATAGCAATTACACCCAACTTTTGAACATGAACTATTTATGTTGAACAATTGAACCATCCTTAGTTTTGTATTTGCTTCAAAGGTACCGATTGTACTGATCTTTGTTTTACTATTGAATCCAGAAAAGATACAAACTC
Source organism: Lolium rigidum (assembly GCF_022539505.1). Taxonomy (NCBI): domain Eukaryota; kingdom Viridiplantae; phylum Streptophyta; class Magnoliopsida; order Poales; family Poaceae; genus Lolium; species Lolium rigidum. The sequence goes on from NC_061513.1 coordinate 312,259,944, forward strand.
TCATATGATAATTAGTTAAAAGAAGAGATTTTTAATAACAATATATACATCAAGTTCAACTTTGTTCGAACACTTTCACCACTTTCGATGGTACCAATTTACGGTCTTGTTTCTTAGTAACCAGTATAAACTTTATTTATAGATCTTTCAAACATGTCATATTCTCTACTTAACCTCTGTCTTTCACTTTCCATGGCTAACCGAATTTTTGGGTGCCCACCTTTGCGATCACTTTTCAATGGAGCATATGTATTGAAATATCCATGACCCTCAGTTTACTCAAAGATTTCTAAGTTGAACAGGAGTCCCCTTGTTATCATCACTTCCTAACTCTTTGTCCTACAAAACCACATCTCTGTTCCAACCTCCAGAATAATGAACCACTTACTTTTGATCTTTTTTTACTTTATTTGGCTATATATCCCCTCTTGATTATAGAGAGATATTCTATTCTTGTCCAACATATTAAAGTTAATTTATTTCAAAGCAAGATGAAACTGAAACTACTAAATATGATGCACTCATATGCATGGGTTTTACCCATAAATCTCGAAACAAGAGAACCATGGATAACACCATACTTAATATTTATTAAAAACACTCGATAAGCGATACATGATGATGCTCTAAGAGCTTTCTAGGTATTAGGATAGTCAATGACCAGCAGATAAAAGCATACTTAACCCAAAAATCATGATTAGATGCACTGAAAGATTAGGTGGAACTCCCCCGATTCCATTATCTCTGGTTTAACCAAATGTTAGATTTATCATGAAATATATTTTACATCGTGTATATCTGATATTGTATATATACATAATTTTCTCAATAGATTTGGTCGAAGTTAGTGGAGAGTGACTATGATGAGAACTAAGGGCATCTCCAGCGGCGCGACGCATTTTAGCGTCCGCGCGCGTCCGTTTGCGTCGGCCGAAATGGTCGAAATCGATCGCGCGTCCGTTTGCGTCGAGGGTGGCTCCAGCGGCACGACGCATTTTTTGGCCGAATCATTTTTTTAAAACATGAAACATAATTTACATAGTTAAAACATGAAAAAAAAAACCTACGCCTACTGCTGCTCCTCGTCGCTGTCGAGCACGATGAGCTCCGGTATTGCCCACAGCCAGTTGCTATCCGGGGGAGCGTATTCCGGGCGCGCCGGCGGTGCTGGAGGTGGAGGCGCTCAGGGCTGCGGTTGTGGCGGCGGTGGAAGCGCCCAGGGCTGCGGCTGTGGCGGCGGTGGAGGCGCCCAGGGATACGGTTGTGGCGGCGGTGGAGGAGGCGCCCAGGGCTGCGGCTGTGGAGGAGGAGCCCAGGGGTTGTACGGCGGCGGTTGTGGCGCCGCCGAGTCCTGGAGCGCCAGTGGAAGGGCTTCATCCTCCGACAGGCCCGGCGGCATGACGTCGGTGGCGTAGCGGGGCAGCAGCGGCTGCACAGGCGCATCGTTCTCAGAGACGAGGACGCCGAGCTTCGCCATCTCGTCGTCCATCTCGTCGTCCATCATGTTCTCCGGGAACTCGAAATTGCGGCCCTCCGCCACGGCCTGCTGCCATTCGTGGAAGACGGCCGCGACGTAGTCGTCGCTGTCGTCCTTCACCTCCTCGTTATGGTACGCGAGCGCCTCGATGTAGTCATCCTCATCGTCATAGGCGGCGTAGGCGTCGTCGTCCTGGTCGTCGCGGTCGTCGTCGTCGTTGTACTGCACGCGCGTCGGCTCCTGCTGACGACGCTGCGGCGCCTCCTGTCTTCGTGGACGAGTCGGCGGTGCAGCCCCGAAGGGAAAATCCCTGTTGCCCATGAAGCCCGCCCTTCTTCTCTTATCCGTCACGGTCGACAGATACGTACGCCAACTGTCGGCGTCGATGGCGTATGTCGGATCGGCGAGGAGGTCTGGCGGCAGGTACCGCCTCCTTCGTCGGATCTCCGCGGTCCGGTCAGGCTCGCGCGCAGGGACTAGAGGGATGGGCACCCGGCGGCAGCTAAGCCGCCAGCCGCCAGGCAGTTGCACGCCGGACTAGGCCTCGCACGACAACCATTTGCCGTGCATTAGCCTCCCCGACGTGATGGGGAGCGGCATCCTCTTGCTGCCGCTGTCGGAGGCCTCGAAGTCGTTCTTCTTCCCCATGGCGCTGCGGTGGTGGTGGTGCGAGTGGAGGTGTGGGCGAAGGAGGAACGCGACTGGTGGTCTTTTAAGGGCGGCCGCGCACGGGATACGATGACATGGAAGGCGGCGCAGAAGCCCAGCCGCCACCCGCCAGTGTGCGCGAAGAACAGGCAGCTGCGACATTGATGGCGAAGGCTACAACGCAGACGCGGAAGCTCTGATCGCCGAAGCGATGCCCTCGATGCAAACTCGCTGCCAGGCGGGCCCGATGGATACGCGAGCGGACACTTTGCGCGTCCGCAGAGACGCAATCCTGGCGCATACTTGCGGCAGGTTTGCGTCTCCGCGGACGACTCGGTCACTTTTTTTTTAGATAAAAGGCAACAGCGTGCCCGACTTTAAATTAATAAAGCCCTCAGGTTTAACAAGGTTTACAGTGCTGCGGCATACAGCTTAGCCAAAAGTAACAACAGACTAGGGGAATAACAACGGTGATAAGACGAAACACAGGAAAAGCAGGGGCAAGCTCCATGGACAAGATATGCTAAGTCTTCACTGGCTTGGTTGTCCTGGTCTCACGGCGGCGTATAGCTCCCTCAGCTTGTTCTCCACCCACCGGAGCGACTCGGTCACTTTACGTCGCTCCGCTGGAGGTGGTGCCATACGCATTTCCGGCCACGGCGGGAGATGCCCTAATGACCTCTATATTAACAAGGACGAGTTATGAAGCTTTCACTATGCATGCAGATTTCATGCGCTGTACTTGTACCGTAATATAATATATGTACGGAAGTAAGGAACGTACTGCCAACATGCTAGGTTGCATGCGTACTCTATCTACAAATAATCCCTAGATCATTTTGGCTGGAAACAGCATCTCTAGTGGAATCAAACAAATTGTAAATAACTGTTTTTTTTTTTTTTTTTTGCGTTTTTGGTTCAAAAAAAAGTGTGCCAAATAGATCTTGCAAAACTGGCTGACCTGAGACAGTTTTGCAGTTCCCCGCACATCGGCCCGCGTATGTACACCATACATACCTAGTTCTGGAGATCGATTTTAGAGTAAACTGCAAAGGAAGGAGCCCCGTTAGATTAGAATCAAGGGCAGATATCCCCAACTACTGTACGGTACAGTAATACAAGAACTTCAGAGGATCCGCGCCCTTCCACTGGACTCGCTGAATCTGACCAAATTTCCGGCGAGGAGTTCAATTCCTCTGGCGGGCGACGGTCCGTGACAGGTCAGGGGCGGATCCAGGCCCCAGGCTAGCAGGCTTCATTTGTAGCTCTATAGGATATTGTTTTACTCTTTAGCCACTGTAGCAATGAAGGTGGCCTGGGGTGCGCCTGGATCCCCCACTGGTGCAGGTGACAGGTGGCCGGTGCGGGTGCAGGAGGACAGTTCTTGTGTGGCGGATGGAGATTGCACGAGAAGTAAAGGATGGGGAAAGAAAGGATGGAAAAAAGAAGAAAATGATGGGGCCCACATAGACTCTTAGTTTTTACGTAAACACAAAAGTCTTTTCATACCGCAAAACATTTTATAGTTTACATCTAACAACTTTTGCGGTCCACGTTTTTGCAGTATTTTCTACAGATGCACTAATATGGTGAAGGTGTATCCATCACTTTTAGTTCCAGTTTGAAAGCCGGATCGTGAGAGGGAGGAAAATGGTGCACGAACTTAAATATCCTACAGAACCATGTGTCGGCTAATTAAGTGCAAGCATATTTTAAATGCATGCGTGCTAGCTATTGCTCAATGAATGAAAGTCGATCGACCACATATGCATTTATGGCCATTAGCTAGCTCCACGATTTTTGGACGAAAAGACATTATCAATATCGATGTTATACTAATGTGACGTTATTTTATGTTGATGTAATATGGTACGTACGTGCAGCTTCACATTCATTTCCAGCGGATTAGTAACCATGCATCATATACGTGAAACCACGATTGAGTACTCGCCTCGATTGCTTCCCCTGAAACATAAATTTGGAAATACTCCTTCCATTAGTCTACATTCTAGTACTGCATTTATTAGTACTACTTAGATATGTAAACAACTAATTCAAGCTACATTAAAAATAACAACATCCAATAAAGAGAGCAAAATCCACTTTATTTTCAGTGTTGTTGTTGACTAAAATCTAGAATGTAGAGTATTTTAGAGTTAGAATGCAGACTATTTCAGAATAGAGGGAATAAACATCACAAATGATTTTGGAACTAACTCATTCATTAGACTAGTCACAACTGGGAGTATCATATACTAGTATCATGCATATGATACTAGTGTACGATACTATCTTCACAACACATAGTATTATGTAGTAGTATCATACGTTACATATATTTATTGATTTGTAGAATCTCAATACAAAAGTGTGTACAAGATTTGTTTGGCATCAATTTTTCTAGTTTTACGTGCTATGATACGGTATCTACCTATGATACCACTATCATCTCTTTCATTATTAATTGATGTGACACATCAGCTTTTTGCATGCATACTAGCTATGATACTCCCATTGTGAGTAGTCTTAGGAAACGATGACTAATGAAAACATAATATTTCAATGGTAGACTTCAAGTCTTTGGTGAATTCCCACTTTTGGAGACTGTCCTAACAAACTGCATGTAATATTTCGAAACCTTGGCATTAAATTGTAATGTGCACGAAGAATATTTCGGTAGTAGAATTTAAGTTTGTGACGAATTAAAAAAAAAAGCTGGCACAGCAAGGTCATGTACTACTAACATTGTCTAAACCTCGTGGAATTTAATTTAGATGAAAAGCGCATTAAAAAAGCTTGTTGTACATTTTTTTTGCAATTCCAAATTTGAGGAGAAATAAGTGCTAAATGTACGTAAGAGACATGAAATTGTAGCAACCATTTCTAAAGGAAAACCTAAGTGTACCATTTTATCTTGTCAAGTCTAAATATACTGTGTCTATAAATGGTCGAAGTCTAGAAAAATGCACGTAGCTACGGCTGAGATGGCAGATTTTACTATTTGGGCCTTTCTCAAGTTAGAAATAAATTGGACGGCATGTTTTCTCTTAAAGTTAGATATTTTTGAAAGGGGGAGAGTTTAATACTAAGACATTCTTTAGTTACAAGCAGTAACAGAATTATATGGACATTCCGGCTGCACAATTGAATAATACAGTACTACCATCTTGAGCATTGTTCTGTTATATCATAACGCCAGGCTTTAAGTTAATTAATCGCAAAAATTTACTCAAATCATTATTACAAGAAAAAAATCAAATGACCTCAACACTCTATGTATATTAGGCATCACTATTCGGCCCATAAATTGGGTAGCTAGAAGGTTGGTCCCTGTAAACGAATGCTTATACAAATTGGAGTGGCGGTCACAAAATAAATGATGGTCATGGTCATTATGATGATGATGGTGATGATGATAAGAATAAGTTCAACGGATAACACTGGAGTACATGCAATGCGGGATAGTACATGATGAAGTCACAACTTTTTTTGCTTTGCATTCAATTCATGGTCGCTAGCTGCATATGCATGCATACATTGGTGCATGACCAAAGACCGGACCTTATCCATGCATGCATGTAGAAAGTGGTTTCATACACTTTTTTTTGTTAGATACCCATATTTTTCTCTCCAAGACCAAAATATTGGTCTTCAAGGAATGAATACCCAAACTTCAAATGCAACGGGGAGAGGCCAACTGCTTGAATGAAAATTTGCCAGCCCAAGCAGGTGCAATCTCAGTAGAAGTGCTGCATTACCTTCCCGCGATCAGCAAGCTTCCACGTGACCTACGCAAGACTCTTGCGCCACCGATGGACCTCCCCGCCACACGTGTAACACCCAAATTTTGGCTTTCTTCAGTTTCCTCGATTTTCTTGACCATTTGAATTTTGGCCGATTTCACTAGTGGAAAATGGGGCAATAGGCCCGGTCCATTTGGGCCTTCAGTCCCGTTTTCCAAACCGGGACCAATTAGGCGGGACTAAAGGGGGTACCCTTTAGTCCCGGTTCAAAGTTTAACCGGGCCTAAAGGCCTCGACACGTGGTGCGGCCAGGGAGCTCGCGGTGAAAGGCCTTTGGTCCCGGTTCGTGGTACGAACCGGGCCTAGGTTTCTCTGCCGCGGCAGGGAATTGCTATTTCTGCCGCGGCACGGGTTTAGGCTGTACCAGCGTTTCTCGCCGCGGCAGAGAAACGAGGCGTTCTCTGCCGCGGCAGAGTTTCAGCAATGCATATATATCATTCAAGAAACCACAAAAATCGTCATGAATATATATAGACATCGTCAACGGTACACGACATCGTCAACGGTACACGTAATGCATGCATATTTACAATACAACATCTCCTCGACGAATATCCTCCGCCGTCACGATCCGCCGATAGTGCTCTCCACTGGGGTAAGGGCCTCGGTAATAAAGAATCCCGCGATTTCCTCTTGAATTGCTTTTATTTGATCCTCCGTTATGAGAGTGTCCCGCGGGCGTATCATCTATATTTAAAAAAGGAGATCAATATATGAATGGAACTCAATACAGTAGATGGTACTAATTAAGATTAATTGTGAAAATTTGTTATCGTACACGAGTCTGGAGTATACGGGCATCCCCACCCTTGGGACAGGCCACGTCACGAATGAAGGTGCAGACGTAGTATCCACATAAGTTATTCCCGGGTTCCTGCCTCATACACTTTACGAAAAAATAGTTCGATCAAACTAATAATCAAGCATCGTATTGAAAGTAAATATCATATATAAAGTTTCACGGACATAGCTATATATATAGTACTACTTACAAGGTAATCTTCAAATGTAAGCTCCGGTTTCCATTTACCGGAACAGTATTGATGAACCGTTTCCAAGCCCTGCCCGGCAAAAAATAATGAGTAAATGAGTAATTGATTAGTTGATGATATCTTCGAATTAGAACCAGATGAAGATGCCAATACGAAATTGATTGAATCTACCTCTGGAGGATGGCAGCCATGTCCGCCCATTCCGCATATTCTTTACGTTTCGAGTCCATGACTTTTACGACTCCAAGGCGAAGATCAATGATTAGGAGAATAAAGTGGAATCTGCACAAGCATAGCTCAATGATTACGAGAATAAAGTGGAAGGTGCACAAGCATAATGTATGTTATATATAACACTCACTTGAAGTTGTAGGGAAAGAATATATCCTCTTTGTCTGCTTGCTTCTCTAAAAACATTACGATGTTGTCCTCTGTGTCCTTGGTGAAGTCTCGAACCGTAACTTCATGAACTGTGTTTGGGTCTATGAACCCCAGCGGTAGGAGCTTGCCTCTTTTGTATTCCAGCTTCTTCATTCTGCATAATTAAATGTATAGCGTACACAAAGAATATAATAAGGATAATTGTTAGTGCAAATGAATGAGCTACAAATTTAATTACACAAATAAATCACTTACAGGCAGTAGCAACTGATGACAGCTTTGTCGAGGGCATCTTGATTGAATAACTGAAACAGTTCTTCTAACTCAAGGTTTATCTCGTCTTTCCCCCGGAAGTAATGCTCATCTCTAAGATACACCGTGAGGTAGGCATCACCTCTTCGACGAGGCTTTCGGGTACCATTCATGCAACCTTCGCATCCGAGTCCCTAGACGCGCGAGCTCGCCGGGTTTGACGAGATCGGATCCGTATCTATACTTGTTTACCACTTGAGCCGTTGGATAGTAATCTTCGTACTCAGCCGATGCTCCACGAGCTCTAGCCGCCCGTTCGATCATCGATGCCGTCCGTGGATCATGATAGGGCTCCACGATGAAGTGGGGTACGGCTCGAATGTCCTGCTCGTCCAAGGCTGGGCGACTTTTTTGCTTCTTTGCTCGCTCTAGAGGACTGTCCAAGAGAGCGGTCATAATCAGCTCTCGGCTCAGGTCTCTTCATTCTCGTCTCGGCAAAGTGCTTCACCGTACGCGGTGGAATAAACATCTTCTTCGGCGCAAGAAACGCCTTTTGCTCTTCGATCTGCTCATGTGGTAACAACTGCGGAGTCCGTGCCCTCATTGGAGTTGATGATCTCTTCGGAGCTGTAGGAGGTGCCGCGGACCGCTTCCTCTTTTGCTTAGGTGGAGGCGGCGGAGTCTCTCGAGGAGGAGGAGGAGGAGGCGGCGGAGTATTTTCACGCGGAGGAGGCTGGTCATGCATAGGGGAATCATCATCGCGCGAGAGGAGAATCATCACGCGGAGGAGACCGCACGGGTGGCGGAGGAGGCGGAGGTGGCCTGCTTGTTGGCTTCTCACACGGAAACACAATGTTCTCCTTCCGCCATTGCACGGTGGTTCTACGGGCTTCTCCCGGTTCTTTGATTTCCCCATCTTCACCTGCGGGGTGCTCAAGCACCAACCCCTCATAATCTCTCAACACTTCATCCACCATCACAACAGCAAAGTCGTCTTGGACCGGACGGCAATGGTAAGACCTTGTAGGTAAGAGGATGCCGACCGCCGCCTTGAAGGATAGGTTGAAAACTTTAACATGCAGCTCACAAGGACGGCTTGACAAGGTATTAACTTGTCAATGCCTATGGATTGTAGGCTAGGGTCTAGTTGGAAGTAGAGGGCAAGTAGATCTCGAAGGTTTCAGCCGAAAAGTACTCGACGATTATGAAAACTAGGGTTTGTAAACAATGATTCGATGATGTCCTCATCCCTCGACTCCCCCTTTATATAGGAGGCGGAGCCGAGGGATTCGTGTTATACAAGTTACAGAGTCCGGGACGGTTTCTAACTCATCCGCAGGATTACAAATAACGCTTCCTATTACAACTCTAGCTTTCCTTAATAATATCTTGGGCTTCCGAATCTTCTTATTCTTCGGGTAGTGGGCCTTCGATAAACCCCGGTTACTATCTTCGGCAGGCCCATTTGGGATGCCTATGTCAGTAGCCCCCGAGATTTTGCTTGAATCGTAGGGTCAAGAAAAATCTCCACTGTTTATTTTTATTCAACAGCTTTGACCTTTCTATATTTTTTCCCATAAACATCTATATTGTACAGGGATAATGGTAGTTGGGGCTAGTTCATCTGACGGATCAGGTACTAGTTAACTGCTCTAGTGGCAATCCGCAAAAACCTACTTCAAGATCACGTCCCTGGACATGACCTCGGGATACCGGTGTGAACTTCGACAGGTACCGCTTAAGGTCTTACCATTCTGTCGAGTCCCAGTAAAATTTATCGGGTACCTAACGCGTCCGTTAGGATTTTTCTTCGTATCTGTTGATACGGATAAAAGTAGCAGAGCGCAGTCTTCGGCGATGCCACGCCCAGCAGAACGGATCTGGGGTCTTACCTTCGCAAATTTGCGGCATTCAGAAATTGATCGCAACTTTGGCGTTCTGAGAATATATTGTCGAGTGCTTTTTCGGCTGTTGGAATGGCATATTTTATCGAGTCAAAGATGACTTAAACTGCTCTCCCGATGGGAGTATATGTAGAGTTAATTATAACTCGAAATATACTCTTTTACTCTTCTATCTTTCTTTTTCTCTTTCTTTCTTTCTTTTTTTTATAATTTCATCGGGCACGCGAGCAGCGTTCCCGATGGGAGTAGCCCCCGAGGCTACAACCAAGGACTTGTACTTGGTTGTAGGCTCCACGCCTCATGCCGCTATATTTGCTTTTTACCTCCCGAAGTTTTGTAATTCCTCGGGTGCGCGAACAGCGCTCCCGATGGGAGTAGCCCCCGAGGCTATGAACAAATATTTGTATTTGATCATAGACTCACGCCATTTCTATTTTATCTTTCCGGACCTTTTTTCTTTTTTCCAAAGTAGCCCCCGAGCATTTGATCAGAAACTTGTATTTGATCAAAGGCTCAACATTATTTTTCCGTGTCGCCGTTTATGAAGCTTTTGAGTCGAATTTTTCCTTCCGCCAAGGTGACGTTATTGCTGACGATAGCCACGATTGCAAGTCAGAATTTTGCGACAAGCCTTTTCTCTCTGCCATGCGGGCCCAATTGATCCACTTTCTTGACACGTCGTGCAAGTGGGGGACACACGTCCTCCGCTTTTTCTGGCGCACGCACCGTAACTTCCCCAACGTTAAGTTACTTTTTTACCCTTGTTGCCACGTGGCTATCATCTGTCACACATTTTCCTTATCCAACGGTTCGTCGTTTCGCCGCACCCCTACATAAGTTCATCTTCTTCTTCCTTGAGGACTTCCGCTCGCGCTGTCCTCCTTCTCTCATCTGCAAATTTTCCCCTGTGATCCACAACCTCCTGAGCTCCTCACCTCCAAGCTGCGAATCCTGCGCCATTGTTGATGCCACCTCGTCGATTGACAAGGCACAGTACGCTGGAGTCCTCCATGGCCGCCGTGGATCTTGGGGCGGCGGAGTGGGAAAGATCGAAGATTTCCGCTCAAGACATCAACATGCTCAAAAAGCTGGGGATCAGCAAGAAGCCCAAGGCATTGTGCTTCCCCCGTGAGGAAAGCTACCCAACCCCTCCAATGGGGTACCGGGTAAGTTTTATCGACTACCTCATCCGCGGTCTTTCCGCCCCCATTCATCCTTTTCTCCGTGGACTTCTTTTTATCTACGGTCTGCAACTCCACCACCTTACGCCAAATTCAATCCTCCATATTTCCATTTTCATCACTCTGTGCGAGGCCTTCCTTGGCGTCCAGCCTAACTGGGCGCTTTGGAAGCGCATTTTCTTCTGCCGCCGTAATGGCTCGCCCAATGTCGCCTATAATATAGGCGGCGTTGTGATTTCTGTTCGGCCCACCGTCGACTACTTCGACGTCAAGCTTCCTGACTCAGTTCAAGGATGGCGCAAGAAGTGGTTGTACATTCAGGAGGAGAACCATGGATGTGCGGAGGACAACATCCCTCCTTTTGATGGTGCCGAGAAAAATTTTCGCCGCCGCTCCTGGGACGCGGAGGCCACCGAAGAAGAACGGGCGTCGACAGAAGCCTTGATGGCTCGCATCCACGAGTTGCAAAATACTCGCGGCAAGGAGTTATCGGGTATCCAAATTACTGCATACTTTCTTAGGACTAGAGTGCAGCCGCTTCAGGCTCGCAAATATCCTCTATGGAGATATGCTGGCAACGAGGATGTAGATCGGCTGTCGGTGGATTTGGAGGTCAAAGACTTGGAAAAGCTTGTCCGAAAAATCTCATCGCTCAGCAAAAAAGATCCTGTCCCTGCTTCTTGTCGTGTAAAACCATTTAGCGCCGCCAATCCACTCCCCCAGGTAATCTTTGTCTATTGTCTTGTTGTTGCTTTGCTAACTGTTTTGTAACTCCTTTTCTGACGTCTCTCCCTATTTTATTTGGCACAGAATCATCCAGACCTTGTCTCACTTCCTCCTCTCCCTGAAGGTGGAGAAGTCGAAGAAAGGGCCATTGTCACTGATGACAATCAAGAAGCTCCATCTTTTGTGAATGAACCCGTGGATTCTCGAAAATCTGCGGGTTCTTCCAAAGGCACTGCGTCGGCACAATCTCCTCCTCCCGCTGTCTCCCCGAAAGGCAAAAGGAAGAGGAATGATGTCGAAGATTCCGGCACTTCCAAAGCCGAAGAAGTTTATCATTCACATCAGAAGGCAGCTTACGATCCTTATCTTGAATCCCTCGTCAGCTCGTAAGTCATTTTTATTTCTCCTTATTTCTGTACTCGAAATGTTTATCTTGTCTTGCTTTTTATGCTGTCGATTTTTAATCACAACGATGATGAGGAAGAAGTACCAACTGTTGACTTGGCTCCTCGGACGAGCACGTCACATACTTTACTTGCCTCGGATACGCTAGTTGAAGGAGAAGAATCCTCGCCTCCTCAACGAAACGTCGTCACCACTACTCCGCCATCAAGCCCCCTTGCTCCTTCACCAAAAAGGACAAGGATTGAAACGATCATTGAGCCTGCCCCTCAATTGGGTAGCTCTTCTACTCTGCTCTTGGATGATGTAAGTTTTTTAATTTTCTTGCCGATATCTATATTTCCTCTATTTTGCTTTTTCACGCCTTCACTCTTTTTTCATACCGATGTTTCTCTTTCTTTGTTCTTCTTTGACAGCCCATGATCAAAGAGCTTATCCGCATCGGATCCCAATTCATTGGGTACCGTGAGTATGCCAGCAGAACTGAAGGTAATAACTTTTATGCTTGTCGTTGTTTCTGACTTCTTGCTCCTGTTGTTTGTCGCAATTTTGACCTTTCTTTTTTATTTCGACAGAGAAACTTGCAGAGGCCAACAAGCTCGCCGACACTTTTGCTCAAAAACTGGAGCAAAGTGAAGCGGCCCGCAAGAAAGCCGAACTTGTTGCTAGCGAAGCCAAAGCAGAGGCTGATGAAGCCAAAGCAAAAGCTGCTAGTGTCGAGGATCTGCAGAAGAAACTTGAGGATGCTGAAACTGCTTTAAACGAGCACAAAGCCGCACAGGCTGCTCGTGAGCAGGGGATCCTCAAGCGCCTGAAATCGCAAAGTCGATGCTTTCAAGGTAATATTATCGATCCCTTCTATTTTTTATGGGACCTGCTTTTTTCTTGCTTTTGACCGATGTTGATTCCCTGTTGCAGGTCAAACAAACCAAGAGTTTGAGCTAGAGAATCCCGACAATGATCCTCTCCTTGACGCACTTTCTTATTTGGAGCTTCATGGATCTGAAATTCGTGAAGGCGTGATGAATGTTGACGCAGGATTGTCGAAGCTATTCCCCTACTTCTTCCCGAAGAAAGAGGAGCCCAAGACTTTCCTTGTCCTTGCTCAGAGCTTCAATCCATCAGAGGATCTTGGGCTGAAAATGCGCCAGGAGAACATGAAGATTGCTGTCGAGAGCACTGTTGCCTTGGTCGCTGATAGTCAGCAAACTGTTGACTGGATGAAGGTTGGCGACACCGAACAGATAGAGCAATCAAAATGGCGGTCTTTGATCAAGGCAGCCAAACCCAATACGAAGAAAATTCTGGCCTATCTCGGGATCAAGCCATCTTCAACTCCTAGCTCGTCGAGGCCGGAGGTCTAGTTGCATGCCTCTTTGTTTTTTGTTTTCTCCATCTCTTTTGCCCTTGTCGCCAATTTAGCTGTGGCGACAATTATCCTGGTAGTTCTTTTGGAGAAACTTCTTTTGTAATGTCGATGTAAATTTTTCTAGAAATTAATGAAATTCCTTCTGGCACTATCATTGATCCTGGCGCTTTCTTTTCCAGTTAATATTTGATAACTATTCGACCAATCCTTGCTCTGCCGATGCTTCACCTGCTTCTTCCTTCTCGAAGAAAATGATAGTTGATAACGACCCCCTTGAAGGTTCTTCGAGCAAACATTTCTCGGAGGATTTGCAAGAACTTCTACAACAACTTCAGTCCATGAAGAAACAAACTCTGGCAATGATGGAACAGTCTCGAAAAGCATCTGAACAAGAAAAACTTGCTCTCCAACAAGCCAAAGAAGCTGTGGCTGCCAAGGATACTGCTGTATTGGAAGCAAAGGGAGCCACTACCCGAGAAAATAGCATGCTCGAGCTAATGTTGGAGGCTAGCACAGATATGTTAGGTATGTTTTTCCAACCTCGCAATGCCTCCTCTTTATTTTGCTGTGCCCCCCTTCAAATTTCTTGCCTTGTCGCTTAATAGGCTCGGTTCTTGATGCTGCCGCCGAAGATCGAAGAGTGAACGAGAGAACAAATCTTCTCGTCAATCTTTCCCTTAACCATGGCTGTTTATTCTGGGCCTCCCCGAACGAACCCGACAAATTGTCAGGTTTCAAGATCGTGCTTGCCAAGTGCGCGAATTTCTCAATTTTTGCACGACAACATTAACCCTTGTTTACAAAACTTTGTTTCCTCGAAATGAAGTTCCCAAAACTCTTCCTGAATTGTTGGAAGTATTTAGAGATGCTCCTCGCATTCATAATTTTGTGCGAGCTCAATTGACAGCTGGAGCGAGGTTCGCCATGATTATGATAAATATTTGCCATCCAAAATTAGACCTGACGAAGATTGTTGCTGATTGCCTGGCCAAGAAATCGCAGCGAAAAAATGATATCGACTCAATCAATGAGATGGTAACTCCTGTGGCTGAGTCGATGATAGATGAGCTTCTTCGGATGGACTCAGAATTCTTCGTCAAGGGGTCCTATGCTGAGCATACAACAACCAGAGGTTTGTCCATAGATAGTATTTTAGGCTTTGACTGACTTGTACTATATTGGACAACATTATGTCTGTATCTTTTTTGATTTCCGAAGAAATTTGTTGTATATTGTAGAGTGCTCTATATTGTTGGAGCCCCCGAGCCTTCTGGCTAAAGTTTGTACTGTTTTTTCCATCTCGAAGACTTTTCTTCTTGCCGTAAGGAGATATTTTTATTTTTGCACCGAATAGGTTGCAGACCTCTGTCGAAGTTCTATATTTTTGTTGCGAGGTTTCTTGGACCAGAGCAATAAGATTTTTGACGTGTACACTATATTTATAATTTTGTTAGCTTCCGATATTTGGCGAGGTATTTAGTGTACCAAGGCGAAATATTTTGGTAAGTCTAATTTGTCTATATTGTACGTATTTTGAGACTTGAAGGCGTTGAGCCCCCGAGCGTGTCGAAGAATAAGAAATATATCTCCACTATCTTTATTATATTACAGCACCGCGAGCCCGCCTCATTAAAAACCTTTCCGGCCCCACTCGGTGCCTCGAAAAGGAAAAGAGTGCGTCTGAAAACTCGCGGGCGTTTCAGTACATTGTATTTTTACAGAGAAGGACTATATTTCGACTCTAGGCGTAGAACCGCCCGAGCTGTGCTACGTTCCGGGGGTTTTCTCGGGAGCCCCCGTCTTCTTGTCCTTGATCCTGTATGCGCCTCCGTCAATGACTTCCGTGACAACGTAAGGCCCCAACCATGGTGATTCGAGCTTCTCAGTACTTTTTTGATTTAACCGCAAGACCAAATCTCCAACTTGAAAGGATCTTGGTCTTAACCGTCTACTGTGGTAGTTTTTGAGGTCTTGCTGGTATTTGGTGACTCGTGAAAGTACTTCATCGCGAGCTTCGTCGAGTGCATCCATATCATCCTCCAGAGCTTTTTGTGATGTTTCTTCGTCATACTCTGTTACCCTTGGAGAATCATGCTCTATTTCAATTGGTAGTACTGCTTCGGCTCCGTGGACGAGAAAAAACGGAGTTTCTTGTGTCGCCGTATTTGGTGTTGTTCGGATGCTCCACAAAACACTTGGCAATTCCTCTGGCCAAGTATGTCGAGCTTTTTCAAGCGGTCCTAGTAGGCGCTTTTTGAGGCCGTTGCAGATGATACCATTGGCTTTCTCGACTTGTTCGTTAGTTTGCGGGTGCCCAACTGACGCAAAGTGCAATTTAATGCCTACTTCGCGCAGTATTCCTTGAATTCCTTGGATGTGAAGTTTGAACCATTATCTGTAACAATGCTATGAGGCACCCCAAACCGAAAAATGAGGCCTTTCACAAACTTTATTGCCGACGCTGCATCTGGTGAATTTATTGGCTTCGCTTCTACCCACTTGGTGAATTTATCGACAGCGACCAGCAAATACTCATACCCTCCAGGCGAAGCTTTGTGCAACTTGCCCACCATATCGAGTCCCCATTGGGCAAAGGGCCACGACAATGGTATTGGTGTTAGTTCTGCCGCTGGAGAGTGAGGTTTTGCGGCAAACCTTTGACACGCGTCGCAAGTTCTTACTATTTCCTTGGCATCCTCGATTGCTGTCAACCAATAGAATCCTGCCCGAAAAACCTTGGCTGCAATAGCTCGACTACTTGCGTGGTGGCCACATATTCCTTCGTGTACATCCTTCAGAATTATTCTTCCTTCTTCGGGTGTGACACACCTTTGCAGGACGCCTGAAATACTTCGCTTGTATAATTCCCCTTTGATCACTGTGAACGCTTTGGATCGTCGACTAACTCGCCTTGCCTCAACTGGATCATCGGGTATTTCTTTCCTGAGGATGTATGATATATATGCTTGCATCCAAGGAATTTGTACCATCATCACAAGCTCTTGATCCTCTTCATCCTCCGTGGTTTCTTTGAGGGGTGTCGAAGTTTTCTCTTCTTTTGCTTTTTTCTGCACCTTTTTTGGCTTTGTGGATCTCTCCGCTATTTCTTCCCAAAATACTCCTGGCGGGATTGGGAGGCACTGCGACCCGATGTTTGCGAGAACGTCGGCTTCATCATTGCTCAATCTATCGATGTGATTTACCTCGCATCCATCAAACAGCTTCTCGAGCTCATTGTACACCTCCTTGTATGCCATCATGCTATCATTGACAGCGTCACATTGGTTCATAACTTGCTGAGCCACCAATTGTGAGTAGCCAAAGATTTTTAGTCGAGTTGCACCTCAAGCTTTCGCCATCTTCATCCCGTGTATGAGGGCTTCATATTCTGCTTCATTGTTGGATGCGTTAGGGAACGTCATCCGAAGGACGTATTTTAACTTGTCGCCTTCGGGTGATATAAGTACTACTCCTGCGCCAGCTCCTTCTACTCTCTTGGACCCATCGAAGTTCATGGTCCAGGTTCTCGACAAATCTGGGGGTCCCGTGTTTTGTAGCTCCATCCACTCGCAATGAAATCTGCGTAACTTGCGACTTGATTGCCTTTCTTTTTTCATATGTGATGTCCCGAGGGGAAAGTTCTATTCGCCAAAGGGAGACACGCCCTGTAGCTTCTGGATTGTTCAGTATATTTGAAAGGGGTGCTTCGTTGACTACTATTATCGGGTGTGCCGAAAAATAGTGGCGCAACTTCCTTGCCGTTGCAATTACTCCATATGCTAGTTTCTGGTACCGCTGTTTGGAAGGCGATAAAACTTCACTGATGAAATATACTGGCCTTTGCACTCCATGGAGTTTTCCTTCTTCTTCTCTTTCGACAACTAGCACCGTGCTAACCACTTGGGGCGTGGCTGCAATATACAATAGGAGAGGTTCCTTTTCCTTCGGCGCCACCAAAATTGGTGGTGTCGAGATTGTGCGCTTCAAATCCTCGAAAGCTCTGTCGGCCTCTTCGTTCCATTGGAATTTATCTCCTTGCTTTATCAGAGCGTAAAATGGTAACGCTTTTTCTCCCAACCTGGCGACGAATCTGCTCAAAGCCGCGACTCGCCCAGTTAGCTGCTGTATTTCTTTCAACTTTGTTGGCTTCCTCATTGTTACGATAGCTTGTATTTTGTCGGGATTTGCTTCAATCCCTCTTGCTGAAACTAGAAACCCCAGAAGTTCTCCTGCTGGGACGCCAAAAGAACACTTCGTCGGGTTCAACTTGAGGCAGAATTTGTCGAGGGGATCAGCGTTGCCCCTTTTTTTGACGTTATGACGACATCGTCGATGTATACTTGCACATTTTTCCCAATCTGTGTCGCCAAACATTTCTGCATCATCCTCTGATATGTTGCTCCCGCGTTTTTTAGACCAAAGGGCATTGTTCTGTAGCAAAACACGCCATAAGGTGTGATGAACGCTGTCTTTACTTCATCTTCTTCTTTCAATCTGATCTGGTTGTAACCAGAATATGCGTCCAGGAAGGAAAGACGTTCACATCCAGCCGTGGAGTCGATAATTTGATCGATCCTCGGGAGGGGAAAGTGATCCTTTGGACAATGTTTATTAAGACACGTAAAGTCGACGCACATGCGAAGGACTTTAGTGTTTTTCTTCGGCACCAACACAGGATTTGCTACCCATGTGGCTTCTGTAAATATCTCTTTGATAAAACCAGCTTCTCGTAGTCGATCGATTTCTGACAGCATGGCCTTGCGGTTTGGTTCCGAAAAACGCCGCAAGGGTTGTTTGATTGGTCTCGCTAATGGATCCAAGTTTAGGTGGTGCTCGGCAAGTTCCCTGGGTACTCCTGGCATGTCGGCTGGACACCATGCGAAGATTTTTCAGTTCTCACGGAGGAACTCAACGAGCGCGCTTTCCTATGCGAGGTCCATGTCGTTTGCGATGGACGTCGTCTTTTTCGGGTCTGTCGGGTGAATCTGCACCTCTTTAGAATTTTTCTCGATGTTGAAAGTTGATTCTTTGTTTGGCCTTCCAACGTCTGGCAGCACGTCGTAGTCAGTCATACTCCTTGACGCCAGATACTCAGCTTGCATCCCGAAAGTTTCTGATATCCGATGAAAATCTTTATCGCACTTATCGGCTAAGACGAAGCTTCCTTTGACTGTGATTGGTCCCTTTGGTCCAGGCAACCTCCACAACAGGTATGTATAATGTGGCACCGCCATAAATCTAGCATATGCTGGTCGTCCCAACAGAGCGTGGTATTGCGACGGAAAATCCACGACTTCAAATTCCAGCCTCTCGATTCTATAATTTTCTCGGGTTCCAAACTGAACGTCGAGATTGATCTTCCCCAATGGATAACTTGGTTTCTCCGGTGTGATACCGTGGAACCTTGTGTCTGTTGGCTTCAAGTTCGCTAGGGATATGTTCATCTTCCTCAATGTATCTGCATACATAAGGTTTAAGCTGCTGCCGCCGTCTATGAACACTCGAGAGACATCAAACCCCGCAATAACTGCTGGCAAAATAAGTGCTGATCGCCCTGGTCGAGGAACTTGCTGCGGATGATCCGCTATGGTGAAGCCAATATCTTGCCCCGACCAATTAAGATACTCGATCGTTGGTGGAGGCATTTTTTCTGCCATAAACACCTGTCGTGAGATTACTTTCTGAGCTCTATTGGATGGCCTTCCCTTCTGAATCATCGACACCGCTTCGTTGGAGTTAGGATCAACATAAGGTGGTGGTGGAGGTGCTGCCGCTATTCTGAGCTGATGTCGATTGTCGTCTGTAATCGCGGGGGGAGGTGGTAAGTGAATCTCACTCCTGGGTTCTCGAGGATTTCTCTGTGCTGCCCGAGCGTTAGCGTGCTCTGCCCACCTTAGCATTGCCTAGAAATTGCGACAATCTTTCTGCAGATGTCCTGACTGTCTTTTTCCGTTGCTGTCGAGGAAAAAATGCATCTGACACGGCCCATTCATCATCTCTTCGGGAGACACGAAAGGCCTCGGGAACCTAGGCCCGCTATTTTGCCTGTTGTTTCGAGAATCGTCTCTATTATCGCCTCGCTGCTCATTGCTTCTCTGATAATCATCTCTGTTGTTTCCTCCTGTGTTTGCCCGAAAACCTGCCGAAATTTGTCCTGGAGCGTCATAGTTCGGGTACTGCCGAGGAAATCGTCGCCTCGGTTGATAATTTCGACCACGGTCCTCCTCTGGCGACCTGTGCCGTTTGTTGTGGACAGCATCTTCTCCATCTGCCCATCTGTTTGCTATTTCCATTAACGCGGATACTGTCTTTGGGTTGGTCCTTCCCAAGTCCTCGACGAAATCTCCATGCCTGATTCCTGCGACAAACGCATCTATCGCTCTCTCGTCAGATATATTTTCAGCCGAGTTTTTGATGATGTTCCACCTTTGGATGTATTTTCTCATTGGCTCGTCCGGCTTTTGTCGACATGCTCTCAACTCCTCCAACGACGCAGGTTTCTTGCATGTGGACCGGAAGTTCTTGACGAACACATCCTCGAAGCTTTCCCAGCTGTCGATAGATCCTGGGGTAAGTTTCTTTATCCAAGATCGTGCGGCTCCACTCAGATGCACCTGGATGCTTTGCATAGGCTGTTGCTCCGGTTCCTCTGTGAGCTTTCTTGTCTCGAGATAATCAACTAGCCAATCCTCCGGATCTTGAAGGCCGTCGAATTTCTTGAAGTTGTCGGGTAACTTGAATCCTGAAGGGACTCGAGTTTTTCGGACTCTCCTCGTGAAGCACGGCAAGCCACACATATCTTCGTCGTTAAGCTGCGGGGATTGCCGATGTTCCCTTACGCTTTGCCGCGCTCTGTCGACCCTTGCTCGTGCTTGCCGTGTCTCTTGCTCCACTTGGTCCTTCGGGGGCTGCCGCTGTTCTGCTGCTGCAGGTCGTGGACTATTTTGCCTTGCCGCTCCTTCGGGAGGCGTTGATACAAACGCTGTCCCCATAGCTCCAACTCCTGCTATCGCCATATTGTATAGTGTTTCCCTTGGATCTCCTGGAGGTGGTTTAGATGCGAGGATAAAAGCATGTGTCGCCATATACCCAGCCTCTGGTGTCTTAGGGATGATGTTTCCTCTTGTATCTATCGGCATAAAGGACATGTCGAGGTTTTGGACCAAGTGCTCTCTTTCTGCCTCGGGTATGTGTTGTAACCTCGATCTTGCTCTGTTCCGAGCCTCTCTGTGGCTATCACCCGAAGTTCTAGATTGTCGACTCAAATCTGCTCTTCTCCTGTTAGATGCAGAAGCTGCCTCCTTTCTTCTGTTTAACTCAGCTGTCTGTTTTTCCAATTCTCTTGCAGCTCGTGCGAGCCTATATTGATATGCTTGCAATTATTCTGGCGTGGCTGTGGTGGCCATTGGTTCTGAGCCGTCCATAGATCCCGCGGCTCTATCCCACGCTGCTTGCGGGAGTTGAACTCTGTGTCGCGGCTGTGGCCCGACGTACTTATTGCCCAGACCTCGTCGCAGATCGGAGGGATCGACGTATGGATTTCCCAGATCGTCGAAAGCCTCAGATGTTTCTTCTTGATCATTATTTGGCTCTTCAATGGCATAAATCTGATGATATTTTGTATTCAAATCTATGTTGGGTTTGGTGACACCATCGTTGAGATTGATGAAGACCTTGCCCACTGTAATAGATTTGTCGATGAAGTCGTAACTGTCAACACTGCTTGAGCCATCGCTTATATATGAGTCCGCAGATGACTCAAACGACATGTCGCTGAAGATCTTGGCGAGTTTCTCTCTTGTCCTGGTGCTGACGTAGCGTGTCGACGAAGTTTCTTCTTCTCCTGATTCGGTTGACGATGTATAGCTTGAAAAATCGGAATCGACCGCCGACGATCCCGACGAAATCGGAATTTCGACACGATACGATCCTTCCTTCTCGACGCGAAAGCGAAACCTTCCGAACGTCACCTCCATAGGCTCCGCCAGATACGCATATGCATCCAAACGGGAGGGTGGGTGAGGAACAAAATCGATAGGACCAGCAGCGATCTGTTTACCTCGATCCATTGCGTTGCTTGCGGTTGAAGATGTCGAAGATCTTGAACGTGCCATCGAGATCAGATCCTTACGCCTCTAGTTCCCACAGACGGCGCCAATTGACAAGGTATTAACTTGTCAATGCCTATGGATTGTAGGCTAGGGTTTAGTTGGAAGTAGAGGGCAAGTAGATCTCGAAGGTTTCAGCCGAAAAGTACTCGACGATTATGAAAACTAGGGTTTGTAAACAATGATTCGATGATCTCCTCGTCCCTCGACTCCCCCTTTATATAGGAGGCGGAGCCGAGGGATTCGTGTTATACAAGTTACAGAGTCCGGGACGGTTTCTAACTCATCCGCAGGATTACAAATAACGCTTCCTATTACAACTCTAGCTTTCCTTAATAATATCTTGGGCTTCCGAATCTTCTTATTCTTCGGGTAGTGGGCCTTCAGTAAACCCCGGGTACTATCTTCGGCAGGCCCATTTGGGATGCCTATGTCACGGCTCTCAGTGAGATCATCCACGGGGGGGTAGCGAGGAGGCTCGACCACCTGGTCATCATCATCATCATTATCCACCTGCTGAGAGGAAGCCACGCTGCTTTTCTGGTGTGGTTGAGATTGCAGCGGGGCGAGGGCATTGAGCAATGCAGGATCTACAGCCTGCCCCTAAGCCATCTGAGATGTAAGTACTTGGGTTACCATGGTTAATTGGGCTTTCATGGTGCTCGTACCCTCCTCTAAGTTAGCTAGGCGGTCTGTTTCCCTTGCCTTTCTCCTCTCATGGCTTTTATCAGGAAATCTCTTCCTTTCCGCAGGAAAGCCATACTTCCACGGAACGGAGCCTTCTGTTCCTCGTGTTCGCCCGGCGTGTTCTTTGTTCCCAAGGGCGCGTGTCAGCTCATCGTTCTCTCTTTCGGGCTGGAACAACCCCGCCTCCACGTCCCTATGTGCTTGTTCCAGGGCTTCAATGGGAAACTTCAGATGAGCTTTCTTATAGATGCACTTCCCTGTTTCTGGATGCAACGTTCCCCCAATCCCGTAGAACCACTCCTTGCACCGTTCGATCCAACCGTGTGTCCCTAATCTGATCCCTTTCCTGGTCAGTTCCGCCTCAGCTGCTTGCCACTTAGGAAGGTTAGCCCTGTATCCACCTGGACCCAGAATTTGGTGATATAGCTTCAACGCAGCATTTGCCTTATTTGTTTCCGACCTTTTCTTAAATTCTTCTGACTCCGTGCTGTACTTCACGAATTCGTCCCAGTGATTTTTTACCTTCTCACTGTCCGGAGTCTTCTTTATCTTGATAAGGCGGCGCAATCTTTTCTTGTGGTTCTTGAATAGTTCGGCCATCTTCTTCTTGCCAAACTCACGGAGGGCCTGCTCCATCTTGGCCTTTTCAGCATCATCCCCCTCTTCGGGTACTATGTTGAAATGTGACATGAGCTTGTTCAGAATGCTGTTTTTGGCTACATCATCAATATAAAGACCTTGAGCTTCTTCCTCTGCGAGACAGCACTAGTCCCTTCGGCTTGTGCCATTCTCGAACGGTGATCGGGACGTGGTCCCTAACAAGCACTCCGCATTGAGCTATAAATGCCTTTGCACCTTTCTCCGGAGCAATCGGTTTACCATCCTTTTCGATGTGGGTGATGTCGTGCGTAACACCGTCATCCAAATTTTTGGCCGGGCCTCGCTTCCTCGACTTTACAGAAGAAGTGCTCGATCCGGAGGGCTAAAAAAGAAATAATTCATAGTCAGTACAATTTAATTAGTTAATGCATCTAGTCGATCAACAGCGGCTTAATTAATTTATATACCTCGGTGATAACTACGGTTCGGGAGCCATTATGATGATCTTGTTCCTCACCGGCGCCACTAGGATCTTCTTCCTCAATATTCTCCGCTCCCTCACCGGAGTCATTCAAATAAGTTGCGGTGACATCGTCACCGCCATCATCTGGAATAACGTCGTCGTCGCGATCATCTAGAGTACCGTTTACTATGAGATTCTCCATGAAATTTTCTTGAATTTCATCTCTGTCCATGCTTTCTACAACGACCTGCAAGCTATACATAGGAACCATCATATGATCAAATTAAGGATAATGCAGAAAACTGAAAATGGAGTTACATATGTAGTTCTTAACTAAGGATCGATAATATAGTGCTGAAAGCGAGATAGTGCGATTACATGCATACATAGATCGGGTTCATGTTTATTTAACCCTAATACATCAATCACTACTACAACCACTCAACCGCGCGAGACCGGGTCCTAGAGGGCGCCGACCGGGTCCTGAGCCGCGGCTGGGTGTACCCCCAAAGCCACGGAACAACAACGGGAGCATAGCTAACATGAGATCCCCGCATAACGCTCCATCCGGTCCTATACATGTTGTCTAACGCGTACATGTAACGGCGAACGTGCTTGTCCTCCGCTTCAATGCGCTGAGCTGCCTCCTCCGGCGGGGCCGGCTCCCTCTGAAACGACCGTGGCCCATAAGACCTCCACCAAAGAATATCCGGGTCGACAACGGGACCCGGATTCCGCACCAAGGTGCGCGACCCGGAAGCTAAGACCTCCCAGTGCCACCCCGGCGGAGCCCAGTCTCGGACCTCCCCCATCTGCTCCATCTCCTCTAGAAGAGTCGGACCACGGCGCGGCGAGCTGTCGCGGCATCGTAGCTACGAAAACAAATCATATATATATGTACCAACGTTAACATAAATTAAAAAATAAATTCACTACTTAGTCGGCGCCGGCACTACCGTTTGGGGGCGCCGGCACTACATACTTTATTTTGGGCCGGGGGCGCGGTGGCACTACATACTTACTAACTAACACTAACACTAACTAACTAATTTTTCACTAACACTAACTAACTAATTTTTCACTAACACTAACTAACTAATTTTTCACTAACACTAACTAACTAATTTTTCACTAACACTAACTAACTATTTATCTAACTATTTATCTAACTATTTTCTAACTATTGTTTTAACTAATTTTTCTAACTATTTACCTAACTATTTATCTAACTATTTTCTAACTAATGTTTTAACTTTTTATCTAACACTAACTTTTTCACTAACTTTTTTCACTAACACTAACACTAACTTTTTCACTAACACTAACACTAACTTTTTCACTAACACTAACACTAACAAACTAACTAATGTTTTAACACTAACTTTTTCACTAACACTAACAAACTAACTAATCTAAAATGCAAAAAAAAGGAGAAGGGGCGGCGCCGGCGGCCGTTGCTTACCGGCGGAGGTGGCGGCCGGGGGCGCGGCGGACGGCGAGGAGGCGGTCGTGGGGGCGGCAGGCGGTGGGCGGGCGCGGGAGCGGGCGCGACGACGACGGCGGGCGCGCGGTGGCGGAGACGGAGGCGGTGGACGGCGCGACGGCGGGCGCGCGAGCGCGGCGCGGTGGCGGCGGCGACGGCGGGCGCGGTGGCGGAGGCGGTGGCGCGTGGGAGGGCGGCGGCGATGGCGCGCGGGATTCAGGCAGCCTGGCGGCGTCGTTGCCTTCGTCTCCGCGGGATTGATCTCCGCGGAGACGAAGGGGTTGCAGTTATAGTGCCCCCCCCCTTTGGTCCCGGTTCGTATTACAAACCGGGACCAAAGGCCCCCCTTTGGTCTCGGTTTGTAATACAAACCGGGACTAAAGGTCTTTTTTGCTGCGTTTTCGCTGCGCGCGTAAAAAAGGCCTTTAGTCCCGGTTTGTATTACAAACCGGGTCCAAAGGCCACTTTTTTAAAAAAGTTTCATTCCTGCCTTATTTCAAATGAAAAAAAGCCACCGCACTGCCACACGTGTCCACCGCCGCCACCGCCATGCATGTACAGGCCACCGTCGCCACCGCCGTGTACTGGCCACCGTCGCCACCGCCTGGCCACCACCGTCACCGCCATGTATGGGCCACCGCCGTGTACTGCCCACCACCGCCACCGCCATGTACAGGCCACCGTCGCCACCGCCACCGCCTGCCCACCACCGTCACCGCCATGTACGGGCCACCGCCGTGTACTGCCCACCACCGCCACCGCCATGTGCCGGCCACCACCGCCACCGCCACACGTGTCCCTTCCCCGTGCCACGTGTCCCTTCCCCGTGCCACGTGTCGCCGCCGCTTCCACGTTCCTCGCCCCGCCGCCACCGCCGTGCGACGTGTAGATCCCGCTTCCACGTGCCACGCCCCGCCGCTTCCCCGCGCCACCTGTCGCCGTCGCTTCCACGTGCCACGCCCCGCCGCTTCCCCGCGCCACCTGTCGCCAAACTTGCCGCGTCGCTGTGCTATAAAGCGCCGCGTGCGCGCGGAACCACACGTCGTCGTCGCCTCCGTTCATTCGTCGCCGGGATGCCGCCGTGCCGTCGCGGCTCGTCCGGCTTCCGTGGCGTCCGAGCGCGTCTGAACGGTAGGTTCTACGCCGAGATGCGCGCCGGTGGCTTCCGGCTCACCCTCGGCACGTACAACACCCCGGAGCTGGCGGCGCGTGCTTACGACGCGGCCGCATGGCGATTTCGGCGGCCACGGTGCGACATGAACTTCCCAGACGTCGAATCGCTAGAGGAGGCGGAGTTCCTCGCGCCGACGCCGTGCCTCATCGACGACGAGGACCGTCGCCGCCACCGCCAGGTGCAGCGCCGGATCGCAATCGCTGAGCACGATGAGGAGTTGATGCGCCAGTGGAGGGCGCAGTTCCCCAACGACGTCGACAACACCGCCGCATTTTTCGCTGACCTCCGGGCACAACGCAGGTCCAACAGGCGCCACCGTCGGGCCGTCGCCGTGTTCGAGCTCGACAACCCGAATACAACTTGGGCCGACAACGACCCTCGGTGGGACGACATTTGGACCGAGACAACCTCCGACGACGAGTAGATTGACTAGACTAGTTGTTTATCTATTTTAATTGTATTTTCAATAAAGTCGTTGTGGCAGACGCTGATGATGAGAAAAGTTTCCCGCCAGATTACATGTGGAATTAAATTACAGAGCTCAACTGAAAATTAATTAAGATACATGGCCAGATAGTACTCGTGCCTAGCCCTATAGTACTCGTGCCTAGCTCAACTGAAAATTAATTAAGATACATGGCTAGATTCGATTGTTCGAGTCATTCAGTCATACTCGTGCCTAGCCCTATAGTACTCGCCACTGTAGTCGTCGTAGTCGCCGTCATCATCGTCGCTGGCATCGGGGTCGCGGTAGTCAAACCTCGGCGGGAGAGCACGCGTGGGCTGGGACTGAGGGTAGCGCGAGGCGGGGGCCACGGTGGGCCATGACGCCCTGGAGAGTCCGGTCGCGCCACCACGGCCGACGGCCGGCCTCGTTGAAGTTCGAAGGAGGCGGGCCGCCCTCCTCGTGCACGGCAAGCGCCCTCTCACGCCGATTGATGAAGAAGCTTTCCCAAGTCGGGCTGTAGTCGGGATGCCCGCGGGGATTCCTCCGCTGCTCCGGCGTGAGCTCGAAGTAGTAGTGGTTCGTGATGGCCATCTCGCGCACCACACCTAGAGGGACGGGGAGGGAGCGGTACGCCTCCGACGCTCGGCAACCAGCCGGTAGGGACGCGGTAGCACGGCGGGCGAGGGGTAGTTCGACGCGCAAGCGCCTCCGCCTCCCGGAGGGTTAGAGATACGATGGAAGCCATGTGACCTGGTGATGAGGTTTGCGAGATATGAGTCTAGATGTGATATGTAAATGGAGGCCAAGCCAACATATATATAGTGAAAAAATGGCGGGAGGACGGAGGCGGGAAGCGGTGGAAAGCGCGGGAAGAAAAATAGGCGGGAACGCGGTGGCGCCCAAAGCGTCGGTGGGATAAGGACGTGTGGGTAACCTTTAGTCCCGGCTGGTGGGTACAACCGGGACTAAAGATCCTTTTTTGTGTCATCTAACAAAACTGTCGGTGGGATAAGGACGTGTGGGTAGCCTTTAGTCCCGGCTGGTGGGTACAACCGGGACTAAAGATCCCTTTTTGTGTCATCTAACAAAACTGTCGGTGGGATAAGGACGTGTGGGTAACCTTTAGTCCCGGCTGGTGGGTACAACCGGGACTAAAGATGTCGGCAGAGATAAGAACGCATGGGTGGACGCACTTGCTCGATGAGATAAAGCATGTAGCGCACGACGCCTGTCGAAGGAACAAGACAAAGTAGAAGAGGTGTCGTGCCTATAAAAGGAGCATCGATACGCCTTGCCAAGCAGATCAACAAGCCAAGCAGAGTTTCATTCCCATGGATGAAGGGAAGGGTTGGGAAATCTCCCGTGGCGCAGCTTCTCGAAGATGTCATTGGTGCACACGCCCTACGACATCTTCGGAAGCTGCTCCTCGAAATTTTCCCTGCAAGCCCCTAAACGACTACATCTCATCTAACGGTGTTGGGGAAAGGGTTGGGAAATCTCCGTGGCGCGAGTTTCTCGAAGATGTCGTTGGTGCACACGCCCTACGGCATCTTCGAAAGCTGCGCCTTGGAATTCTCCTGCAAGCCCCTGAACGACTACATCTCATCTAACGGTGTTGGGGAAAGGGTTGGGAAATCTCCCGTGGCGCAGTTTCTCGAAGATGTCGTTGGTGCACACGCCCTACGGCATCTTCGAAGCTGCGCCTTGGAATCTTTCCTGCAAGCCCACGAACGACTACATCTCATCTAACAGTGTTGGGGAAAGGGTTGGGAAATCTCCCGTGGTGCATCTCCACTTTTAATATCTTACATACAGTTACATGATTACACAAAAATAAATGGGAAATTGATTGCCATGTTAAGATACTCATTTGTGCCATGAACATTCTTCAATTAACTTGATGATGGAGCATCTTCATCATTTAATCTTCTTCGGCCGTAACCATGGAGCATCTTCATCATTTAACTTGATGCTTGGATCAATGTTCACTCGAAGGGTGGAATTTCATCAAACTGATTATAATCTTCGACATGTCTGTCTTGTCCTCCACTCCCACGATGTTTCTTTTTCCGAAAAGAACTATGTGGCGCTTTGGCTCATCGTTTGATGTATTTGTTTCCTTATGTTTCCTTTTTCTTGGTTTGGTAGACATATCCTTCACATAGAAAACCTGGGCCACATCCTTGGCTAGGACGAATGGTTCGTCTCTATACCCAAGATTGTTGAGATCCACTTGTTGTCATTCCATACAACTTGTCTACACGAACCCCGCCTCCTGTTTTGTTGACCCATTTGCACCTAAACAAAGGGACCTTAAAAGAAGGTCCATAGTCAAGTTCCCATATATCCTCTATGTAACCATAATATGTGTCATTTGGGCCTTCATTCATTATTGCATCAAACCGGACACCACTTGTTTTGGTTGGTGCTCTTTTTATCTTGGGCGATCGTGTAAAATGTATTCCCATTTATCTCGTACCCTTGGAAAGTCACTACGGTCGAAGATGGTGTACGGGCCAACAAGTACAACTGATCTTCAATATCTTTGTTATTCGGGAGATGTTTTTGCAACCAACCGCCGAAAGTCGACATGTGTTCACATCTAATCCAATCGTTCGAGCGCCGGGTTACGGGAGTGTAGAAAGTTCTTGTGGTCACCGATATACGGAGCCACCAAGGTGGAACTTTGTAGAAGCTGTGTAGTGTGCTTGAGTCAAAGAAATCCCGTCCCTACATATCATTGATTTCCTTCCTAGCGTGCCTTTTCCACTTAGTCTCCCTTCATGCCGCGATTCGGGAACACCAATCGACTTAAGGTCGGGAATAAAGTCAACACGGAATTCAATGACCTCCTCTATTCCATAGCCCTTGGAGATGCTTCCTTCGGCCTAGCACGGTTATGAACATATTTCTTTAAGACTCCCATGAACCTCTCGAAGGGGAACATATTGTGTAGAAACACGGGACCGAGAATGCAAATCTCATCGACCGGGTGAACGAGGAGATGTGTCATAATATTGAAGAAGGATGGTGGGAACACCGGCTCAAAACTAACGAGACATTGGACCACATCATTCTGCAACCTCGGTAGAATTTCTGGATTTATTACCTTCGAGAAATTGCATTGAGGAATGCACATAGCTTCACAATGGGCGATCGAACATTTTCCGGTAGAAGCCCTCTCAATGCAATCGAAGCAAGCTGTGTCATTATCACGTGACAGTCATGAGACTTCGAGGTTACGGAATGTTTTCTTCTCCATATTTATTATTCCCTTTATATTGGAGGAGAAGCCGGACGGGACCTTGATACTGCTCGGACATTCAAAAATTATTTCCTTCTCTCGCTTTTGTAAGAGCGTAGGCTGGAGTAATGACGTCCTTTAACTCTCTCATGCAGTTTTTTGGGGTCTTTCCTACGTTGCTGGTCCTCCTGTGCTTCTGGTGTATCTTTTGTCTTCCCGTACACGCCCAGAAAGCCTAGCAGGTTCACGCAAAGATTCTTCGTCACGTGCATCACATCGATTGAAGAGAGGACCTCTAAGACTTCCCAATAGGGTAGATCCCAAAATATAGATTTCTTCTTCCACATGGGTGATGTCTACGTTCCCCCTCCTTTCCTGTAGACAGTGTTGGGCCTCCAAGAGCAGAGGTTTGTAGAACAGCAGCAAGTTTTCCCTTAAGTGGATACCCAAGGTTTATCGAACTCAGGGAGGAAGAGGTCAAAGATATCCCTCTCATGCAACCCTGCAACCACAAAGCAAGAAGTCTCTTGTGTCCCCAACACACCTAATAGGTGCACTAGTTCGGCGAAGAGATAGTGAAATACAGGTGGTATGAATAAGTATGAGCAGTAGCAACGGTACCAGAAAATAGCTTGCTGGCATGTAGTTGATGGTGGTAGTATTGCAGCAGTAGTAACACAGTGAAACAGTAAACAAGCAGTAGTAACGCAGCAGTATTTAGGAACAAGGCCTAGGGATTACACTTTCACTAGTGGACACTCTCAACATTGATCACATAACGAAACAGATAAATGCATACTCTACACTCTTGTTGGATGATGAACGCATTGCGTAGGATTACACGAACCCTCAATGCCGGAGTTAACAAGCTCCACAATTTGTTCATATTTAAGTAACCTTATAGTGTAAGATATATCAAAAGACTAAACCAAGTACTAACATAGCATGCACACTTGTCACCTTCATGCATATGTAGGAGGAATAGATCACATCAATATTATCATAGCAATAGTTAACTTCGCAATCTACAAGAGATCATGATCATAGCATAAACCAAGTACTAACACGGTGCACACACTGTCACCTTTACACACGTGCAGGAGGAATAGAACTACTTTAATAACTTTGCTAGAGTAGCACATAGATAAATTGTGATACAAACTCATATGAATCTCAATCATGTAAAGCAGCTCATGAGATCATTGTATTGAAGTACATGGAGAGAGATTAACCACATAGCTACCGGTACAGCCCCGAGCCTCGATGGAGAACTACTCCCTCCTCATGGGAGCAGCGGCGGTGATGAAGATGGCGGTGGAGATGGCAGCGGTGTCGATGGAGAAGCCTTCCGGGGGCACTTCCCCGTTCCGGCAGCGTGCCGGAACGGAGACTCCTGTCCCCCGGATCTTGGCGTCGCGATGGCGGCGGCTGCGGAAGGTTTCGTGGTTTTCGTCAATCGCATCGGGGTTTTCGATCCGGGGGCTTTATATAGGCGAAGAGGCGGCGCGAGGAGGGTCGAAGGGGCGACGACACCATAGGGCGGCGCGGCCGGGGCCTGGGCCGCGCCGGCCTATGGTGCAGGGGCCCGATGCCCCCCTGCGGTCCTTCCCGGGTGTTCGGATGCTTCCGGTGAAAATAGGAACTTGGGCGTTGATTTCGTCCGATTCGAGAATATTTCGTTACTAGGATTTCTGAAACCAAAAACGAGCGAAAAACGAGAGCTGGCACTTCGGCATCTTGTTAATAGGTTAGTTCCGAGAAAATGCACGAATATGACATAAAGTGTGCATAAAACATGTAGATAACATCAATAATGTGGCATGGAACATAAGAAATTATCGATACATCGGAGACGTATCAGCATCCCCAAGCTTAGTTACGCTCGTCCCGAGCGAGGTAAAATGATAACACGGATAATTTACGGAGTGACATGCCATCATAACCTTGATCATACTATTTGTAAAGCATATGTAGTGAATGCGGCAATCCAAGACAATGGTAATGACATGAGTAAACAACTGAATCATAAAGCAAAGACTTTTCATGAATAGTACTTCGAGACAAGCATCAATAAGTCTTGCATAAAAGTTAACTCATAAAGCAATAATTCAAAGTAAAGGCATTGAAGCAACACATAGGAAGATGAAGTTTCAGCGGTTGCTTTCAACTTGTAACATGTATATCTCATGGATATTATCAACATAGAGTAATATAATAAGTGCAATAAGCAAGTATGTAGGAATCAATGCACAGTTCACACAAGTGTTTGCTTCTTGAGGTGGAGAGAAATAGGTGAACTGACTCAACAATGAAAGTAAAAGAATGGTCCTCCATAGAGGAAAAGCATCGATTGCTATATTTGTGCTAGAGCTTTTATTTTGAAAACATAAAGAGAGCATAAAAAGTAAAATTTTGAGAGGTGCTTGTTGTTGTCAACGAATGGTAGCGGGTACTCTAACCCCCTTGCCAGACAAACCTTCGAAGAGCGGCTCCCATTTTATTTTATTTTTGGATGGCACTCCTTCCAACCTTTCTTTCACAAACCATGGCTAACCGAATCCTCGGGTGCCTGCCAACAATCTCATACCATGAAGGAGTGCCTTTTTATTTTAGTTTTATTATGATGACACTCCTCCCAACCTTTGCTTACACAAGCCATGGCTAACCGAATCCTTCGGGTGCAGTCCAACAATCACATACCATGGAGGAGTGTCTATTTTTGTTAATTAATTTGGGACTGGGAATCCCATTGCCAGCTCTTTTTGCAAAATTATTGGATAAGCGGATGAAGCCACTAGTCCATTGGTGAAAGTTGCCCAACAAGATTGAAAGATAAACACCACATACTTCCTCATGAGCTATAAAACATTGACACAAATCAGAGGTAATAAAATTTGAATTGTTTAAAGGTAGCACTCAAGCAATTTACTTTGGAATGGCGGAGAAATACCATGTAGTAGGTAGGTATGGTGGACACAAATGGCATAGTGGTTGGCTCAAGTATTTTGGATGCATGAGAAGTATTCCCTCTCGATACAAGGTTTAGGCTAGCAAGGCTATTTGAAACAAACACAAGGATGAACCGGTGCAGCAAAACTCACATAAAAGACATATTGAAAACATTATAAGACTCTACACCGTCTTCCTTGTTGTTCAAACTCAATACTAGAAATTATCTAGACCTTAGAGAAACCAAATATGCAAACCAAATTTTAGCATGCTCTATGTATTTCTTCATTAATGGGTGCAAAGCATATGATGCAAGAGCTTAATCATGAGCACAACAATTGCCAAGTATCACATTACCCAAGACATTAATAGCAATTACTACATGTATCATTTTCCAATTCCAACCATATAACAATTTAACGAAGAAGAAACTTCGCCATGAATATTATGAGCTAAGAACACATGTGTTCATACGAACCAGCGGAGCGTGTCTCTCTCCAACACAAGCATGATGTAATCCAATTTATTCAAATACAAACAAAAACAAAAACAAACCGACGCTCCAAGCAAAGCACATAAGATGTGATGGAATAAAAATATAGTTTCAGGGGAGGAACCTGATAATGTTGTCGATGAAGAAGGGGATGCCTTGGGCATCCCCAAGCTTAGACGCTTGAGTCTTCTTAATATATGCAGGGGTGAACCACCGGGGCATCCCCAAGCTTAGACTTTTCACTCTTCTTGATCATAGTATATCATCCTCCTCTCTTGACCCTTGAAAACTTCCTCCACACCAAACTCGAAACAACTCATTAGAGGGTTAGTGCACAATAAAAATTAACATGTTCAGAGGTGACACAATCATTCTTAACACTTCTGGACATTGCATAATGCTACTGGACATTAGTGGATCAAAGAAATTCATCCAACATAGCAAAAGAGGCAATGCGAAATAAAAGGCAGAATCTGTCAAAACAGAACAGTTCGTATTGACGAATTTTAAAATGGCACCAGACTTGCTCAAATGAAAATTCTCAAATTGAATGAAAGTTGCGTACATATCTGAGGATCATGCATGTAAATTGGCTTAATTTTCTGAGCTACCTACAGGGAGGTAGACCCAGATTCGTGACAGCAAAGAAATCTGGAACTGCGCAGTAATCCAAATCTAGTACTTACTTTACTATCAAAGACTTTACTTGGCACAACAAAACACAAAACTAAGATAAGGAGAGGTTGCTAGAGTAGTAAACAACTTCCAAGACACAAATATAAAACAAAGTACTGTAGCAAAATAGCACATGGGTTATCTCCCAAGGAGTTCTTTTCTTTATAGCCATTAAGATGGGCTCAGCAGTTTTAATGATGCACTCGCAAGAAATAATATTTGAAGCAAAAGAGAGCATCAAGAGGCAAATTCAAAACACATTTAAGTCTAACATGCTTCCTATGCATAGGAATCTTGTAACTAAACAAGTTCATGAAGAGCAAAGTGACAAGGATAGGAAGATAAAAC
This sequence comes from Lolium rigidum, assembly GCF_022539505.1. Lineage (NCBI taxonomy): Eukaryota > Viridiplantae > Streptophyta > Magnoliopsida > Poales > Poaceae > Lolium > Lolium rigidum. The sequence goes on from NC_061513.1 coordinate 312,293,751, forward strand.
AAGTATAGCTTCAAAAATTTCAGCACATAGAGAGGTGTTTTAGTAACATGAAAATTTCTACAACCATATTTTCCTCTCTCATAATAACTTTCAGTAGCATCATGAGCAAACTCAACAATATAACTATCACATAAAGCATTCTTATCATGAGTCTCATGCATAAAATTATTACTCTCCACATAAGCATAATCAATTTTATTAGTTGTAGTGGGAGCAAATTCAACAAAGTAGCTATCATTATTATTCTCATCATCAAATATAGGAGGCATATTGTAATCATAATCAAATTCACTCTCCATAGTAGGTGGCACCAAAAGACCAATATCATTATAACCATCATAAATAGGAGGCAAAGTATCATCAAAGAAAATTTTCTCCTCAATGCTTGGGGGACTAAAAAGATCATGCTCATCAAAACCAGCTTCCCCAAGCTTAGAATTTTCCATATCATTAGCAACAATGGTATTCAAAGTGTTCATACTAACATGTTCCATGGGTTTTTTAATTTTCGGATCAAACCATCCATGTCTTAACTCAGGAAATAGAATAAAAAGCTCATTGTTGTCCATTATGCCAAACTAGTGTAAACAAGAAACAAAAAGATGCAATTGCAGGATCTAAAGGAAATAGCTTCGAGTACTTACAGCGCCGGGAAATAGCTTACTAGCCGAGATCCGGAGTGTGAGTACCTTTTACCTTTCCTCCCCGGCAACGGCGCCAGAAAAGTGCTTGATGTCTACGTTCCCCTCCTTTCCTCGTAGACGGTGTTGGGCCTCCAAGAGCGAGAGGTTTGTAGAACAGCAGCAAGTTTTCCCTTAAGTGGATACCCAAGGTTTATCGAACTCAGGGAGGAAGAAGTCAAAGATATCCCTCTCATGCAACCCTGCAACCACAAAGCAAGAAGTCTCTTGTGTCCCCAACACACCTAATAGGTGCACTAGTTCGGCGAAGAGATAGTGAAATACAGGTGGTATGAATAAGTATGAGCAGTAGTAGCAACGGTGCCGGAAAATAGCTTGGTCGGCATGTAGTTGATGGTGGTAGTATTGCAGCAGTAGTAACACGGTGAAACGATAAACAAGCGAGTAGTAACGCAGCAGTATTTAGGAACAAGGCCTAGGGATTACACTTTCACTAGTGGACACTCTCAACATTGATCACATAACAGAACGGATAAATGCATACTCTACACTCTTGTTGGATGATGAACGCATTGCGTAGGATTACACGAACCCTCAATGCCGGAGTTAACAAGCTCCACAATTTGTTCATATTTAAGTAACCTTATAGTGTAAGATATATCAAAAGACTAAACCAAGTACTAACATAGCATGCACACTTGTCACCTTCATGCATATGTAGGAGGAATAGATCACATCAATATTATCATAGCAATAGTTAACTTCGCAATCTACAAGAGATCATGATCATAGCATAAACCAAGTACTAACACGGTGCACACTACTGTCACCTTTACACACGTGCGGGGAGGAATAGAACTACTTTAATAACTTTGCTAGAGTAGCACATAGATAAATTGTGATACAAACTCATATGAATCTCAATCATGTAAAGCAGCTCATGAGATCATTGTATTGAAGTACATGGAGAGAGATTAACCACATAGCTACCGGTACAGCCCCGAGCCTCGATGGAGAACTACTCCTCCTCATGGGAGCAAGCAGCGGTGATGAAGATGGCGGTGGAGATGGCAGCGGTGTCGATGGAGAAGCCTTCCGGGGGCACTTCCCCGTTCCGGCAGCGTGCCGGAACGAGAGACTCTGTCCCCCGGATCTTGGCGTCGCGATGGCGGCGGCTGCGGAAGGTTTCACGTGGTTTTCGTCAATCGCATCAGGGTTTTCGATCCAGGGGCTTTATATAGGCGAAGAGGCGGCGCAGGAGGGTCGAAGGGGCGACGACACCATAGGGCGGCGCGGCCGGGGCCTGGGCCGCGCCGGCCTATGGTGCGGGGGCCCGGTGCCCCCCTCCGGTCCTTCCGGGTGTTCGGATGCTTCCGGTGAAAATAGGAACTTGGGCGTTGATTTCGTCCGATTCGAGAATATTTCGTTACTAGGATTTACTGAAACCAAAAACAGCAGAAAACGAGAGCTGGCACTTCGGCATCTTGTTAATAGGTTAGTTCCAGAAAATGCACGAATATGACATAAAGTGTGCATAAAACATGTAGATAACATCAATAATGTGGCATGGAACATAAGAAATTATCGATACGTCGGAGACGTATCAATGGGCGCGTGTCCGGCATCGTCATTCGGAACAGACCGTCCGCCAGGACCCTTTCCAAATATTACATCTAGATCCTTGACCATACCAAATATATCAACACCATCACGATGGGGAGGCTTCCTCCGGTGATCAGCCTCACCGTTGTAATGCTTGCCTTTCTTTCTTACGGGATGGGTAAGCCTAAGAAATCGACGATGCCCTAGGTACACGACCTTCTTACATTTTTCCAAATAATCACCTTCGAGCTCATGTAAACAGTGCGTGCATGCATTGTATCCCTTGTTTGATTGTCCTGAAATGTTACCAAGAGCAGGCCAGTCATTGATGGTTACGAAAAGCAACGCTCTTAGGTAAAATTCCTCCTGCTTGTGCTCGTCCCACACACGTACACCTGCTAGAGACCACAGCTGTAGAAGTTCTTCAACTAATGGCTTCAGGTACACATCAATGTCGTTCCCGGGTTGCTTCGGGCCTTGTATGAGCACTGGCATCATAATGAACTTCCGTTTCATGCACAACCAATGAGGAAGGTTATATATACAAAGAGTCACAGGCCAGGTGCTATGGCTGCAGCTCTGCTCTCCAAAAGGATTCATGCCATCTGTACTTAGACCAAACCGTAAGTTCCTTGCATCCTGTGCAAAGTTTGGGAACTCTCTATCGATTTTTCTCCATTGGGAGCCATCGGCAGGGTGCCTCAACATCACGTCTTTCTTACGGTCTTCTTTGTGCCATCGCAACAACCTAGCATGCTCTTTATTTCTGAACAAGCGTTTCAGCCGTGGTATTATAGGAGCATACCACATAACCTTGGCGAGAACCCTCTTCTCGGGGCGCTCGCCCTCAACATCACCAGGGTCATCTCGTCCGATCTTATACCGCAATGCGGTGCACACCGGACATGCATCCAAATTCTCGTACTCACCGCGGTAGAGGATGCGATCATTAATGCATGCATGTATCTTTTGCACATCTAATCCTAGATGGCAGACAATCTTCTTCGCTTCGTACGTACTGGCGGGCAATTCGTTACCCCTTGGAAGCTTCCTCTTAATTATTGTCAGTAACTTTCCAAATCCTGAGTCAGTGACACCGTTCTCTGCCTTCCATTGCAACAATTCCAGTGTGCTGCCTAGCTTTTTATGGCCATCTTCGCAAGTTGGGTATAACAATTTGTTGTGATCTTCTATCATCTTGTCGAAGGCCAACCTTTCCTTTTCAGTTTCACATTCTCTCCTTGCATCGGCAATGGCCCGGCCAAGATCATCATCGGTAGGCTCATCCGGTGCCTCTTGATCTTCTACTTCATTGTCTTCATTGCCTTCTCGCAGTATCATCGTATTCGGGAAATTGGGATAACCGTCATCATCCTCTTCCTCTTCGTCATTGTCTTCCATCATAACCCCTCTTTCTCCGTGCTTGGTCCAACAATAGTAATCGGGCATGAAACCGGATCGCAGAAGGTGGCTGTGAATGAGACTCGAGTGAGCGTAATTTACGGTATTCTTGCAGTCCACACATGGACAATACATGAAGCCACCATGTTTGTTTGCCTCCGCCACGGCCATAAAATTATACGAGCCCGAAGTGAACTCGTCAAACCGTCGGTCAATGTACATCCATTGCCGATTCATCCGCATGATATAATTAAGCTGATCAAAACCATTACGGAACATCACGATGTATATATACACATGCATTTTATCAATTGCAGATGAAAAGGATAAAGTTGTTAACCTCGATGAAGAAGAAAAAAGCAAGTTAAGTGTGGCTTGATTTGTGTAAACTCAAGTGGCAAATCCTCTTAAGCATGTCATCGAACACCTCTTGTGCATGTGAAGAAGAGAGGAGAGCAATACACCCCTCTTGTGAAGAAAGTGAAAAAATGGCCAAGTGTGGCTCACAGTTGGGCAGGGGCAAGGTTATATAGCCAGAGGCGGGGCCTTTGGACCCGGTTTGTATTACAAACCGGGACTAAAGGGTTCCCACGCCTGACACGGTCTGCCACGCCCTGCCGCCGACCCTTTAGTCCCGGTTTGTATTACAAACCGGGACCAAAGGCCACTACAGGACAGGCTCCAGCGGGTGGGGTCGTCCTGGGCCAAACGAACCGGGACCAATGCCCCCCATTGGTCCCGGTTTGGTTCAGCACTGGGACTAAAGCTTGGGACCAAAGGCCTCTTCTCCACTAGTGTTTGGTTCATTCCGTCTCTTTTGAATTCTCAAGCATACACACGCTAAGGCACGTACAAACCTATTTTTGGCACGGAGCAAAACTTTAATCTTCCACAAAACCGGTTTTGAACTCAAACTCAAATAGCGAAACGCGACGTGCGTGCAAGGCATGAGGAGCGGGCGCGAGGAGGAGGACGTGTGAACTTATTCTCTTGTCACTCACTTAGTGGGAGGACAAGAACTCAACTTATCAACCACTTCAACTCTCTCCCACTCGCAATGTGGGACTAAACATTAGTTCCTACAGTTGTCCCAAGCTAGAACCATAGATGAGCCGAATGAAAATGTCTATTCAAGTGGAGAACGGTGTGCTGGCCCAACCTCTTTGGAGGCATTAGCATCCCGGACTTGTAAACCACCCGCATAGCGCTCCATGTGGCTCTGGCAATCCTGGACTGAACAAGACAAGCCGTGGCTCGGCCTCCCCATTCCCATTTAGGGCTGGAATTCGAGGAGAGCCGAGTCATCTCGGCTCGGCTCACTAAAGCTCGGTCAACGATCGAGTTAGCTCGACTCGGCTCTTTAACAATCGAGTTCAGGTTTGAAACTCGGCTCGACTCACAAAGCTCTCGAGTAACTCACGAGTGGCTCGTTTAAAACTGTCAAATGGAACATGTAAAACTTAAAATGTATTTTCCTAAATAAGTAATTTGGGCATGAATGATGCACAACAATTATTAGGATTATGGTACCAGAATAATATAAACCACAACAATCAATATATCATGAGAATAAGATTGCCAAGTCGAGAAACCACAAATATACTTGCCCATTTTAGTGGGCTTGGGCCACCACAACACCACTTCCCCATTTTGGGATGGATTAGTTTGTTTCGCCAGATTATACAGCCTATTGCTCATTTTTACCGAGCTAAACAAGCTCATTGAATCTCGGCTCGGCTCGTTATACACCGAGTTCCAGTCGAGCCGAGTCGAGTCGCAAGTTACTCGTTTAGCTCGTCAGCTTCGAATTTTAATTCAAGCCCTATCCCCATTGACAACAAGGTCAAGGACATGTTTGTTGCAGCAGTCACGTTCCACCTGGGCGATGGCTAGCAGGTCATGTTCTGGTCTGACCGTTGGCTTGCAGGCAGTACCTTGAGCATGCTTGCGGCAGGTCTATTTCAGGCGTCCAGCTGGAAGAAGCTCTCTGTCGCTCAAGTCATCGATGGCCACAGATGGACAAGGAACCTAAACAGGGACCTATCGTCTCACGTGCTGGTTGAGGCGATATTGCTTTTGGAGAAGCTGCAAGGGGTCTCCACCCGTAGTCCTGGACACGCCAGATTCAGTTACCTGGAGATGGACTACTGACGGGAATTTCATTTCGGCTCCTTATGCTGCTCAGTTCGCCAGCGCCGCCGCACCATCTACATCGAGTTCGTCTGGCGCAGATGCTCCTATGCGATGCTGGATTTTTGCCTAGCGCGGTGCAAGGCCACTGCCTCGCCGCCGATGTCCTATCCAGGAGAGGAAGGCCGCACAACGATTGCTTGTGCAGTCTGGGGAGCGCCATCTGAAATGTGCAGCATCTGCTCTAGTACTGCGCCATGACGACCCAGGTTTGGGCTCTCACACTTCCTCATGCTCAGCTACTGCCATGTTTCATGCCGATGCAGAGCCAGCCGCTCATTGAATGGCTAACTACCACAGTTCTCATGATTCCTCAATTCAAGAAACGGAGATGGAACTCTCTCTACAGCTGGTCTAGTCGACTATTTGGAAGGAAAGAAATAGATGCATCTTCCAGGGACAGGCTAACACGATGACCCTTATCATGCAGGAGGCTGATGCTTGGACAACGGCATGGTGCCATGGCGCCAGCGATATGCTGCGCAGAATTCACGAGCCTTACTAGTGGGCCTCAAGGTTTAGCCATAGCGTAGCATTTTTTGGCTTCTTTTTATTTCAGACTTCGGTTCCCCTTTGTGCTCGTTTCCTTCTATTGATTAATGAAAAAGCAGCACTGCACTGCATTTTCAGTAAAAAGAAAAAACACCGAAGGGCGGACTAGATGTAGTAGAAATAAACGGGCCCAGCCCAAGATAGAAATCGTTCAGCGAAACCGGGATACATAGCGCGCACTCGCTAGCGAGTCAATCGGCGGAGGTCCTGGCAATTCCTATTTGACGCCTTTCGCGTCAGGTAGCAGACAAACGCGTACCACTTTAGCTTCCGTATCGCACTACCGGGCCTGGCCCATTTTCTTTCTCCTCCTTTCTCTCAACGGGACGACTTGGTGCGTGCATTTTTTTGGCTACCAAACTTGGGAGCTGCTTTACACGGGTGCTGCTGTATGCCGAGCTGGTCGGCGCGGAAGCCGGTTGCCGCACACCCTGCGCCCGGATTACTAAACTGGGCCGCAGCCCAACATCAGGTAAGCTGGTTTTTTCTTTTTCGTTTCTTTTTTTTCTGTTGTTTGTTTTCTTTTTTAAAAGAATCTTTTTTAAAAATCTGAACATTTGTAAAAAATTTAAAAAAATCAAATTAAAAATAAATCACTTTTTAAAAAATCTGAACATTTTCAGATTTGAACATTTTTTAATTTGAACAAAAAATGTATTTTTTTCTATGAACAATTTCCGAATTTGAACATTTCTAAATTTGAACAAAATTTATATTTGAACAATTTTCGAATTTGAACGATTTTCATATTAGAACAATTTTCAAATTTGAACAAAATTCAAATTTGAACAAATTTTGAATATGAACGATTTTCATATTTGAACAAATTTTGAATTTAAACGAGTTTTCATATTTGAACAGGTTTTCGAATTTTCGTAATTCTCAAATTTGACGTTTTTCGAATAAAAACTTTTCTAATTTGAACAAAAGAAAAAATAAACAGAAAGAAAAAGAAAAAAAACGAGAAAACGGAAAAAGAAAAAAGGAAAAAAAAAGAGAAAACGAAAGCGAAAAAGTTAAATGGGCCAGGCCCAATACCCGATCAGGGGTGTGCGGCAACCCGCATCGGCACCGACCTGGTCGGTGTATAGGACTGGCCGCTTTACACCGACCTGGTCGGTGGGTGCAATGCACCGCACAGCCCCCCACTCTCCGGGTGGCTCAGTGGGCCGCGGCCCATTCCATCAGGTGAGCTTTTTTTCTTTCTTTTTTTCTTCCTTCTTTTTTGTTTTTTTTTCTGTTTATATTTTCTTTTTTTTTAAATCTAAAACTTTTAAAAGAATTTTTGAGAAAAATTATTTCGCAAAAATTTGAACAGTTTTCCGAAAATGAACAGTTTTTAAATTTGAACATTTTTAACTGAACAGTTTCAAATTTGAACCATTTTAAATTTTGAATAGTTTTTAAATTTGAACGATTTTGAAATTTGAACATTTTCTGATTTTTTTTTAATATGAACAATTTTTTAGCTCAAACAATTTTCGAAAATTGAACATTTTTTTAATATGAACAAATTTCAAATTTGAACGGTTTTCAGATTTGAACATTTTTTAGCGATTTCCATATTTGAACATTTTTCAAATTTGAATTTTTTTTAGATTGAACTTTTTAAGTTTGAACAAAAAGAAAAATAAACAGAAAAGAAACAAAAACAAAAAAAAACAGAAAAGAAAAGAAAAAAGAAAAGAAAAAACAAAAGAAAAAACAAAAATAAACGGAAAAAACGCGAAACGGGCCGACCAGGCCGGCCCATACCGCGCGCGCGGGGGTGTGCGGCGCGCGGTAACGACCGACCTGGTCGGTGTATAGGAATTGCCACCAAACTTGCCCTCGTTCCATTCTGCTCCGATCCTCTTCCTTTCTTCTCCTTTTTTGTTCTTTTTCCCTTTCTTTTTTCCCATTTCTTATATTTATATTTTATTTTATTTATTGTATTATGTATTTTCCTTTTTTAATTTAAAATTATTTTTCTTTCACTTGGATTTTTACCTCGTTCTTCTTTTACCTTAAACAATGTCACTTCTTCTCATGTTGCTTATTTTAGTTTTTTTGCAAGTACATCAATATATTTTTAATACATATATATAATGTCCATGAATAACTTTTCCCAAGAGTGAGAATATTTTCTTTCCTTTTTCGTTTTTGATTCTTTATTTTTATTCCTTTCTCTATTCTCTTCATCTTTTTTGTTCATTGTTTGGTATTTTTTCTTTCAAATCGCGTGTATATTTTTATTATACAGTACAGAAAAATGTTTTACACCCAAACATAATTATTTTAGAACGCGTGAACATTTCTTTGAATTATGGACAATTATTTTGAATTGTCCAAACACTGCTTGAATCGTGATATTTTCAAACTCCGTGGACATTTTTCCTCTATTCGAATTTTTTTTTGATTTGGGAACAATGTTTGTGAACCGTATGCAATTTGTTTGGACCGACAAAGATTTCCTAAACTGTGCAAACATATTTTTGCATGCGCGAACATTTGTTCGAACTTGTGGACAATTATTTTGAATTGCCAGAACATTTTTTGAACTTGTAATATTTTTAGAACTGTGTGAACATTTCTCTTCCTCTATTAAAAACTTATTTTGCACTCGGGAACAATATTTGTGAATTGTATGAACTTTACTTAGACCGACAAACTTTTTCTAAACTGTGCGAACATTTTTTTGCACACGCGAACCTTTTTTGCACGCGCGAACATTTATTTTTGAGTATGATTTGTTAAAAATCATGTAAACATTTCTTAATCCTTGTGAAAATTTCTTAACTCCATAAACATTTTTATATTACCTTAGGAATATTAAAAACCAAAATATAATTATAATAGAACCTCATGAACATTTTTTTCTACTATAAGGAAAAAAATAAACTTCATGAAAAACTTTTTTGTAGGCCTCATTTCAAATCTTCTTTCTACATTTTTCACTAGTAGCATACTAACGAAATAGTCAATCTGGGTTCTGCGCGCGAATTCACGTGAATAAATTGCCAGAACTCACATGAGAAAATTGGCTAAACGGTAGAAACTGGATCCTGCGCACGAACACCGGAACACGTAAAGAATTAAAAAAAACATTAAATGGGCCAGGACCGCAGAACAGCAGGGGGTAGCGCGTTTTCGCGCTAGCACACTTAGTGAACAAACAAATTTAGAAATCTGAACAAATTTCAAAATGTGAACAAATAATAAAAAACAGATAAAAAATAAAAAAATCCGAGCAAACTTAGTTCATATTTTAATTTTGTTAGAGAAAATTCAAATTTTAAAAATATTTAAATTCTAAAAAGTTCAAATCGGAATATATTCAAACCCCAAAAACGTTCAAATTTGAAAAATATTTAAATTCGAAAATGTTCAAATTTGTAATTTGTTCAAATTCGAAAATTGTTCAAATCTAAAAAAAATTCAAACTAGGATAAATTAAAATTCGAACAAGTTTAATATTTTAGAAATCTTAGGAAAAATGACTAGGAAAACCAAAAATCAAAGGACCAAAACCATGGAAAAATAGCGGCGCTATTCGAGGACGTTTTAGCGGTGTTATAGCGTATTTAGAAGGTGAATCGTACGCTATGCACAATTTGCTCCCTATGGGCTATGGGACTAATATTGCTATTAGCGGAGCTTAGCTCGCTATTTTTTGTAACGTTACAACGTTATAGGGCGCTCAAAAAATTATTGAACTAGCCGGAGCCCACGAGCCTGAATTCCAACCTAGGTAACCTCAATCCTAGGTCGGCACCCAACCAACCGCGGCGGTGGTGGCTACAACAGCAGTGCCACTCTCCTCCAGCTCTATCGGCCGGGCCTCTTTCACGTGGCACGTCTACACCAGAAACACTAGGAACATGTGTGCCTCAATCAGGACCTCGATCTGACATTGGTCTTCACTGTCAGGCCAACACCTCTTGCGGAACACGCGACATTCATATCTAGTTTCATCCTTGCGG
>NC_061513.1:312304198-312331376 GCF_022539505.1 Lolium rigidum
GACGTTTTGGCCGCTTTCGTCGGGCTAGGTGGCCTCAAAAACGAGAAAAAAAAGTTTTGACATGCACCACGGAGGGACCCAAAATCGTCGGCCATGGTACACCAGCAACCACAGCGCGACTTCAACTTCGTCGGCCATGGCAACTTTTCTTGTAGTGATATGTGACTCTAGCTCGGTTTGTCATCGTATACCAAAAATGGGGAGATTGTAAGGGTATTTTACCCTTATCCATTATTTTGGTAACAATGACACCGTGCTAAGAGTATTTGGCCTAATACATGTTTATAACGTTAATCTCAGGTATTAGCCAAAGAGGCATAAATGGTGTATCAAAGGAACAAGAAGGCTAAAGGAGACCCCCCCCCCCACTTCGACAACAATCAAAAAGGGGGTCTACAGCAGGGCGCCGGTCATAGGACCGGTTGGACCGGCCCATGTGCCGGCAGACTCCGGTCTGCCGCCCAGTCGACCGGGCGCTGGGCCGGGCGCCCCGGCGCCAACTGGCCCCTGCGCTTACACCGACCGGGAGGGCTACTGTAAGCCTCTGGAACGCTCCGATTCCAGTCCGGTCAGCCGCCCGGTTTGGACCAGCGGGTCCGGTCCCTGGCCCGGTCGTACCGGGCGCGGGACCGGGCGCCCCGGCGCCAACCGCCCCCTGCGCTCACACCAACCGGGAGGAGTACTGAGAAGGATTTCGAGTCTCCGGTTGGGGTCCGGTCTGCCGCCCGGTTTGGACCGGCGGGTCCGGTCCCTGGTCCGGTCCGACCGGGCCCTGCGCCGGACGGTCCGGTCCCTGGTCCGGTTGACCGGGAATCTCGGGAGAAAGCTGATGTGTCAAGTGAGCAACGGCCATATTTCAAGTGACACTATAAATACCCCTTCTCCTACCTCTGAAGGGGTAGGCACTACACTACAAGCTGTTCTTGAGCTCTCTCTCTCATACTCCATTGCTAGAAACACCAAAAGCCTCAGATCTACCTCCTCCTCCACCCAAACTCAAATCCCTCCGGGAAAACGATAGAGGAGGACCCGATCTACTGTTCTACCAAGCAAAATCTCATTCCTCCTTGTATTCATCAAGAAGCTTGCTCTCTAGGGTTCCTTGGATACCCTAGGTGGGCAAGAGTGGTCTGGAAGCATCCGGACTGTGGATTTGCTCCTGACAAGATTGTGAAGGTTTGGAGGCTACCTCAAAGTCTACCACAAGTGAGTGAGTTATTCCTTCGTGGGATAGTGACAAGGGATTAACTTGTCAATGCATACGGGTTGTAGACTAGGGTTTTAGTCGGAAGTAGAGGGCAAGTAGATCTCGAAGGTTTCAGCCGAAAAGTACTCGACGATATGAAAACTAGGGTTTGTGAGACAATGAATCGATGTTTTCTTTGTCCCTCGGCTCCCCCTTATATAGGAGGTGGAGCCGAGGGATTCGTGATACACAAGTTACAGAGTCCGGGAGGGTTTCCAACTCATCCCGCAATATTACAAGTGTTCTCTCCTAATACAACTCTAGCTTTCCTTAACTAGCAACTTGGGCTTCCGATTCTTCTTATCCTTCGGGTCGTGGGCCTTCAGTAAACCCCGGGTACCATCTATGGTAGGCCCATTGGGGATGCCTATGTTAGATAGGCTCCGGAGAATAGGGTGAGCCTTCGTGGCGTGGGGAATCCTTCGTGGGACCTCCACCCCTCCAAACGTGGCGTACCTTCTTGCAAAGGAAGAGAACACGGGAATACATCCTCGTCTCCGCGTGCTATCGGTTATCTCTAACTGAACTCCTTACTTATGATTTAACTGCCTGTGAGAGCCTTCGTGCTCGAGTTAGTTGTATCCCCATATAGGTTGTTTCACCTAGTTTGCATTAGGCTCACCTTTATATTTCGCAAAGCCTAATATTGCAAAGAAAGAATTAAAATCTGTAGAAACATATTCACCCCCCTCTAGGTTTATCATCTCCAAACTTTCAGCAGGTTCGAACTAGTACCGGAAAGTAGTTCAGTAGTGGTAGTCGTACCGCGTAGACACCATGGTTTAGCTCTATAGTTCTTAGTTCAGTTCAGCTCTATACTTTTACTTCAGTTCAGTTACGTAGTTCTTGTCTTCATCCTGCATGTTTTGTCTGTACGACCGAAAGGGAAAACGTGTTGATATATTCAGTTACAACTCTTAATTGCACATATTACTCTGAACATTTTTTTAACTGATGAAATCTTTGATGTACATGCTATACCTGTCAATTTTCTATTTTTTATTAAACGTTATTTTGAAAAATAGCGTGTTATTAGCACGTTGTAACTTGCATAGAGTTTAGAGAAGGACCACGCTATTTTATTTAGCGCGCTATTTTTTCCTTGAGAAAAACAAGCTAAACAGAGAAAACCGAACGGAAAAAAACAGGATTAAAAAAAGACTGTAAGCAACCTACCAAAGGAAGAAGCGCTAAATGGGCCGGTTCCGGTTAATGCCCGCTGCGGGCGTTGAATAGGATTCACCATTGATCGCCTTAGGAGCGGCTCGCCGCCTCTCGCGCAAGCTGAAGTGGGTCGTCATTGTGCCGAAGAAATGGGCTCGATCCAGATTGAGTCCTAGGGCAGATCATTTCAAATTGTAGGGAGGTTGTTAGACTTGTTTCCCTTCTCGGCCTGGTCGTAGTGGAATAGCTCATGCACATTAAGAGCATCTCTAGTCATGTCCCTCAAAGCACCCCCAAAGACTTTTGGGGCGAGCCAGACATTTTATCGTTCCTAGTCGCGTGCCCCAAATGCCATTTCCGCCCGACGCGACCCTAGTCACAGGGACGCTTCGGGCTCACCGGATAGAGCGCGAAGCGAGACGGGGAGTGGCGGGCCTGACGCATCATTGACACACGAACGAAACGTCAGAGCTTTGCCTTAATGGAGATGGAGGGACATGCAAGACGTCACGTCGGCGTTGCGCCTCCCCGACGCATCTCTGTGCTTCCTCCACGCGTCGCCTCCATTCGCACGCCACCACGTGTTCCCGCTCTTTCTTCCCGCATCTTCTGGCCTCTTCCCACCTCTTCTCGCGTCGCCGGCGCCTAAAAAAGGCCTCCTCCGCTCAATGGACGACACCACAGCCGCCGGCATCCCTTTCTCTGCCGCAATACATGCCTCGTCGCCTGCGCACCACCTACGCATTAATGAGTTGCGCTGGCGGCGGCCAGTTGCCTCCACCAGCGTCTCCACCAACACATCCATCTCCACCACCACCGGAGTTCGACGTCGACCCGGAGCTAGCGGACAACGAAGCATCGGAGGAGGCGGCGCAGGCGGCCACCATAGCGGTGTTCGACGCCGCCACGGTGGAAGAGACGCGCCTCCATCGGGCGGAGGAGATGGGATAGCGGTGGCGTGCAGAGCAGCTTCAAGAGCGGCGCATTGAGGAGCTGCGGAAGCGGCTGCGGGAGCCCCATCAACGACAGTGACGGGAGGAGCTGGAGCAACAGGAGGAAGCGGCGGCAGCGGAAGCGGCGGCCTGGGAGGCGGAGGCGTTGGCAGCGGTGGCGACGCAAGTGGAGGAGGAGGACAACGACGACGACGACTTCGACTAGTCCGATGACGACTGGTCAGACCCGGACAAGCAGCGGCGGAGGGGAGGCGACGACGGGGCGGGGCCTTCGAACGCACCGTCGGGCGGCCAATAGACTAGGGTTAGATGATCTAGCCGTTTTCATTTAAACTTATAAAATATAATTAAATTTAAATGAAAACTTTTATTTTCACGCATCTTTATTGATTTGGGGCCTCTAAATGGGAACGGTACTGGGCAGGGATACGTTCCAAACAAAGCACCAAGCAACAAAGTCTCACAAACATTCGATCCAACGTGATTTGGAGGTCCTTTGGAAACGTGACTGTAGATACTCTAAGGCGCATCTATCCTCAAAATACAAGAAGCTAGACACCTACCGATTGTGCAACCTCAGCGACGAGGACACCCCATTCTTCCACGCCAACGCCTCCACACGGCACACGCATGCGCATGAACGAGATCAAGGTCCTGCACTCAGACGGCCTTCCTGCACTCCGCGCTTCTCGAAACCACACCGCTTTGTTGGAATTTTCCCACGATTGATCATATCAAAATAGATGAACACTAGTAAAAACAAAATTTATTGTCAAGGATACGTATCGCACCCTTTAAAGTTTTCTCTTCGTTTTTCAACTCTTGCGGTACTACAAAAACCACAGCGCCACATATATATGCACGGCAACATCCTATATACCTACTCGGTCAGTCAGCAACAAACGAAACCTGACCGGACTCAGCTCGTACACTAGTTAAACTAAGACCTACATGTTACATCGACTCAAACTAATCTAACTCCAAACCGGACACGCCTAACAACCATGCAAGGCAACTTCTAACTAGACTAAGTCTAGACAAACTCTAACGTAGTGATACAACAGCTAGTACTACCTCAGCGTGCAAGCTGACTGGAAATGTAATACACATGTGCTAATCACCAAACTTACTAGAGACAAGATTATTATTTCTAACACGCCTGTCCCAACCTTGCCACGCTGCTGCCACCGATCGCCAGCCTGTCTTTTCCCCATCTAGCTCTCTAGCCTGACTGATCATAGCTTCACTGCAGAGGAACACGCAGGATTAGTACGAGGGGATAGAGATCCTCGTTGCTGCCATCTTCCTGCCAATGAAATCTATGTGCCGCGATGCCATTGGCCCCCTTTAGCAGGCATCAGGTGTCACTGCTTCAGAAACCTACCTAGTAATTCGTCTGAAGCTTTGTTTGTTTCGACACACACGGTGGCCGAAATCTTTTTAGTTGGAGAGCAAACAGGAAATGGAGATGTCCAAAAAAAAGAAAAAAACTGGAAAGGGATAGGTAGATCAGTGGTGTTGAGGAGAGTGGAGGGCCCGAGGGAGCAAGCCCAGGTACATATAATATACTCCCTCCATCTTAAAATGTAAGGCCGATTAGTCAAAAATCAATGTTCTGAAAGTTTGAACAGGTTTATAAATAAAAATACAAACATTTACAATACTGAATCAATATCAATAGATTTACCATAAAGTATATTTTATTAACGTGTCCATTCGATATCTGGTTAAAGCTAGTAGGATTTAACTGTCGACTTATCTTTAGATGCCTTACATTTTGGGACGAAAAGAGTAGAGGTGCTAGCTAGTTAATCTGCCGGCATCAATGGCCACAGGAACCTGATGATGCCAAGCAGCTAGCTAGCTGCTTCAGTGGCCACTGGCACTCAGCATCCATGCCCTAAACTATTCCTTCTTTACTCAGGTTCCACTTAAACCAGTAGCCATGCACTTTGTACCATTCCTTAACTCGCCTTTGTCTGCATGCACCAATCAACAGTCCTTAGCATCAACACTAACGCTGACCTCTCACACATAAAGTTAGTAACATGACTAATGCTCTCTAACATCACCACATGCGCAAGCAATGCTTGTATATAGTACTCCTTCCGTCCCGAAAAGGATGTCGCAAATTTGTCTATTTGGATGTATATATGGCGACATCCCTTTCAGGACGGAGGGAGTATTAGGTATACTATAAGACATATAGGATCAAGGCTGCTACCAAGATAGTTAGTGCCCACCACCTAGGACAGACAAGACACCTTGAGCTTCAGGTAAGCAGCAGAGAGCAAATGGTGTCCATGGAGTTGCTGATGCCGGTGGCTGCCATGCTCGCCTTCGACATCCTCTTTGCGCTGATGACAGTGCTGGTGAAGAAGGCGCTCGATGGTGGCCTGAACCCTGTCGTTCTAATCGCTCTGCGGCAGTTTGTTGCGGCAGTTTTCCTGGCCCCAATTGCATACTTCCGAGAAAGGTTTGTGAGAAAGAACCAGTTGCTCATTTTATTTCTGGATGATGTTGAGCACCTCCGCAAGTTAATCTGAAAAACTCACAATTCATGCTCTACTGCATGATTTTTTCATTAACGTGGGTCTACCCTCTCCCTTGATGTTCCAAATGTTTTATCCTACACTAATATATAAAGTCAGTGTCTAGAACAGTCTCGCTGATAAATTTCTCATGCTGATTATTTATATTTTTATTTCAGGAATGCAAGACCAAAATTCACAAAGGAGATATTTGCCTACTTGTTCATGAGCGCGCTACTCGGGTAATTTATTTTCATCTGGAAATCCTAATTTGTTAATGTTACTGTGGCCTTTCTAAATGCAATGAAGGAGAACAGTCAAAGGAGTACTTGCAAATTACAATGCGTTTTATTTTTGTCTGAATATATGTGCATATATATACAGGGCACTATTTGCTCAGTATCTATTCTTCTTGGGGTTGAGCTACACCACTGCAACACTCGCTGCAACCGTCTCGAACATGACTCCGGTCTTCACCTTCTTGATCGCCGTCCCTCTCCGGTCAGTTTCTTAACTAACATATATTTTTCATGTCAAAACTTTTCATCCAGACTGAAACTGGTTCTGCAGGTTGGAAACAGTTGATGTTAGGAGCAAAGCAGGTGTTGCTAAGATCGCAGGAACACTTGTGTCGGTTGGTGGTGCAACGCTGCTGAGTCTGTACAAGGGTGCTGCTCTGACTGGCACAACATCTTCGGCGCAAGAGCACATCACCACCAGCAGCAGCAAGGGTAGATGGATGCTGGGCTCGGCGTTGCTGCTCCTGAACTGCATCACCTTCGCATTCTGGATGTTGCTGCAAGGGAAACTCACCAAAAAGTACCCTGCAGTCATCTCGAGCACTGCATTCATGGCCTTAATCAGCTCACTGCAAGCAGGAGCGCTGGCATTGACCACTCAAAGGCACCTCTCCGTGTGGCTTCTCCGAGGAACCACGCAGATCGCAACCGTTCTTTTCGCGGTACGTGAGATAGCTCAAATGGCCACCAATCTGCAAATAATCAACAAAGTTTCTGTTATTGAAAAACAAAGACCGTCAATCTTTTATTTTCTTGGGTAAGCTATTTGATCCTACTTGTCTGAACATAAACCAGGATGATTTGACACCACTTATTAATCCTGTTTGTTTGGAGTTGAATTTGGAATGTAACAAAACTTAATCCCAGTCCTTCATAGCTCTAATAGTTATCAACACATGGCCCCACAAGTCAGACATATGCTGTTGTCTGGCAAAAGTGAAAATTCAGTTAGAGACAGGATTTTTTTCCTCACAAAGAATGGTTCAGATTCAGTGGATGTGCTGGGTTTCCACTGAAACTTTGCACCTTTGCTGTTCAGGGAGTGGGAGTGTCGGGGATAGGGTATGTGCTGATGACCTGGTGCATTGAGAAGAGAGGGCCGGTGTTCACTGCAGGCTTCTTGCCTCTCATTCAAATCATAGCTGCAGTCCTTGGTCTCTTCATCCTTCATGAACAGCTTTACCTTGGAAGGTATTTGGACCTTCTATTCACTCGTAAAGTTTATTAAACAACTGTATGGCGAAGACAACTCTGCAAAATAAGCTTAAATATTGAAGTATTTTTGGAACATAGCAGCTAGGCTTTATTTAGGGTTTTTATAGCGCATACGTGAAAATTAGTGTTTATTAATTTAGGTATTTGCTTTCTCAAAAGTCTAGTACATATCTTATGTCCTAATGAGAAGATAAAAAACATAGAAAAAACAAATTCTGGTCCAGATATCGTTGTGCACTTGTACTATATTTATCACTTGGAAGGACTAAGAATTGACACGTTGCTTAAATGTTGCATGTGTAAATGTCTATCAGCAAAGGACTAACAATTGACATAATGCTAAGAAGTTGCAAAGCGTAAATAACTATCAGACAAACAACAACTTTGCTTCAAGACATAGAACTCTGGCAAAAACAATGGAAAAGTCACACATCTGTTTCCCTTTTTCGTCCTTGAAGTGTGGTAGGTGCTGCTCTTGTCATCGGAGGCCTCTATCTTCTCCTCTGGGGGAAGAGCAAGGAAGCATCATCAGCTTCTCTTTTGTTGGCGAAAGGAGCGGAAGAAGACAGGGAGAAGCAACCAAATTTGTGTGCACAGGAAGGGCACTCTTAGTTAGTCTTCGGAACGTCAAGTATCATCCAAAATGTTCCAATTATGTCCAATGTATGTTGCTACAACTTTGAATAAGCAAGTGCCATATTTGTGATCATTGTGCACATTATTTTCTGGTGGTGTGGTGCCTGGTGAGGTTGCCATTCCTTGCCTTTTGTGTTCAACAGTTACGAAGTGATTATTACAGAAAGCACATGTTGCTGGATTTACCGCCATCCTCGGGATGAGGATCTAACTTGTCAATGAAGATGATAGTTGAGCAGGAGCAGGATCACACTAACAAGCACAAAGGTGAAGGATCAGTAGTGGTGTTTGAGTTGAGCAATTTACTGCCTCCTGCAATAGTATTCTTGACCTAAAGGTAGTGTTGCAAGCCAAATTTATCAGGTTACTAGTAATGGCAAGTAATATTATGTTCTTTTAGATGCTGATGAAAAATAAAATATTTCTATTGGTGTTAGGAAGTGAGAGGACTAGTCCACATACATAAAAAAGGAGTCTTTGCAATCTCAGTGCTTCCATCTTTTCTCCACCTTGTTGGCATCTTATCTGGTTTTGGTCGGGGCACCAGAAAAGGTAAGGGACTGAATTAGAACATACACTTTCACATGGCATTCTTTAGATTATAATTAATCTTTACTTGTAGTAGTAACTTTTCACAGGAGTAAGCAAAGCAATTAATTAAGTGTGGTGATAGCATATTAGCATTTCTTTTTGCCCCCTGGGTAAATGAGAGCCGTCACTTTTGGTGAGTGAGTGCCATTGCGGGGCTATATATATATAATCAGACATTCAGACAGTTCATAAGCATATCAGTCATCTTGTAGCTAAAGAAAACTTACAATGTGGGTGGAGTGGAGACCGGTGGTGGGAATGTTGGCCTTCGATCTCATCACGGCTGTGATGACCGCGCTGGTGAAGAAGGCGCTGGAGCGGGGGCTGGACCGCCTGGTTCTCGTCACGCTAAGGCAGCTGGTCGCCACCATCTTCCTTGCTCCCATAGCCTATTTCAAAGAACGGTATGCACATTAATACATCCCTGTACATGCAATCTGACCAAGGTTTGGGTTACCGATCAATTTACCGCAGTTACCGGATTTCCCAGCCCCCTCCGGTAAATTGACTTACCGGACAAAAAAATTCAGCCCAATTTAAATTTGAGCTGCGTTGCCCAGACGGCCAGAAGTCATGTAAACTCAACACTTGGCAGGCAGCCAAGTAGTAGATCTCACGATTCAGTCACCTCCCCTTTGACTGCATCCTCCTATCTCCACTATGATTCAGTAACCATGGCTTTTCAACTTTAAATTCAAATTCTATTTGAGAATTTCGTCCGGTATTTTTTTTCCGGTAACCACGGTAACCATGAATCCGAGCCACCCCCAAGATTTTTTCAAAAACCGGTAGCCAAAACCTTGAATCTGACTTCCCTCATTTTCTAAAATTGCATCGCGCCATGGCATTCATGCAGGAGCACGAGGCCCAAGCTCACACTGGAGATTCTGGCATACTTATTCTTCAGTGCCGTGTTCGGCGCCGCGCTCTCGCAGTACACCTTCTTCTACGGGCTGCAGTACACCACTGCCACATTTGCCATAACCTTCATCAACCTCTCTCCTGTGCTCACCTTCCTCATCGCTGTCGTGCTGAGGATGGAGCCACTGAAGGTGAAAAGCATGGCAGGGGCTGCAAAGATCACCGGGACGCTGATGTCGCTCGCCGGCCTGCTTCTGCTGACTCTGTACAAGGGCGTGCCACTGACGCACCAGGCCGCCACTGCACTGAGCCCGGCTGCTCACAACACTGATGGCGGTGGCAACAGGAGCTGGATGCTAGGCACCATGGCGCTACTGGCCAACTGCATGTTCTTCTCCTTCTGGCTTCTGCTGCAGACCAGGCTGACCAAGAAGTACCCGGCCATCTACTCCAGCACCGCCCTCATGTTCTTCATTAGCACGCTTCAGGGAGGGGTTCTCACGGTGGCCGTTGAGCGGCGCGCCTCGTTGTGGATGCTCACCGACAAGCTGGAGATCATCACCGTCTTGTATGCAGTAAGCTAAAACATCATGATCATCTTCTTCACCTTGACTTGTACCACCTTCGAAAAAGAGAAAAAAAAACTTGCCCAGAAGGAGCAAGTAGGAAAAAAATAGCGCGCTATAACAAAATAGCGTGGGTCTAAAAATATGCTATTAGCATGCTATAGCGTGCTATTAACGCGAATAGCGCGCTATAGCGCCAAAATAGCGTAGCGTCGGCTCTCCAAATACGCTATAGCGTGCTATTAGCGTTGGAATAGCGCGCTATTTTTTTCCATGCTAATAAAAGCAATTGCCCTAACTTGCAGCTCACACTAATCTATACAATCATTCAATACACACCAATTTCTTCGAGCAAAAAATATTTGTGACTGCTTGACCTTACGATCAAATTGTGCATGCAGGGGATCATTGGGTCTGGAGCCGGATACCTGATAATGACGTGGTGCGTGGAGAAGAAGGGCCCGGTCTTCACTGCAGCCTTCATCCCCATCATCCAGATCATGGTGGCCACCATCGATTTCTTCTTCCTCCATGAGCAAATCTACCTTGGAAGGTAATGCATATATAGTTATCGAGTTTCATGTTTCAATCTCCTTTTGCAATGATCGTTGTCATATATATATACATCCTTGGCACTTGCCAAAGTTAATAGTTTTAACAACTGAATTGTAATGACAGTATTTCTGCTTGTTAATTATCTTGGCAATGCATTGACAGCGTGTTAGGGTCTGTGCTGATGGTACTGGGACTCTACCTTGTGCTGTGGGGAAAGAAGAGGGATGAAGAATCCTCTGTATCTTGTGCTACTAACAAGCAACTGGATGAAGAGGCTGACAATGTACAAGCAGTGAAACTGTAAAAATCACGCGCTATTGGTACTGCAACACATAACATATAGTTCTTCTCATATTCTAGCTGGATGCAGCTAGCTATATATGTAGAATTTAGTAAGTGAGCAGAGAGCTCATTTGGCATATGCCGCGTCCAGTGCTCTACAGTAGCTCCATATCGGGATGCTGTTATTGGTTATATATCCTATAACTCCTTCCGTTTCAAAATACTTTGCTATTTTAACAGCAAGTGCATTTGCAGTAATCGGCACCTTTCAATGTTGCTCACATTTTACCATATTATCAGTATGGCGTGTACAATGTTCCATAATTGGCTGCATTTCTTGCATTGCAACTTGCAAGCCAAAAATTACATTCCCTGCTGTCACTACAATCCAGCAAAATGGACAAAACTGCTCAAAACTGCTTCTAGGAAGCAGTCACTAAGAGCAGTTTTTTCGTTTTTCGTTTGGAAACGAACCAAGCGCAGAATTTAAACCACGTAATATACTTCTAGAGAATTGTAGACTGGATGCCTTTCTCCGTTTCTCGTGGGTCAGAAATTTAGGGTAGTAAAAAAAATCACAAAATTTGGGGTGGGCCACGGCCCACCCGGCCCACCCTGTAGGTCCCCCCATGATTGTAGTTCTTGATCCTTACACGAGGCCTGATCTATGTAATGCCTTACACTACCGGAAACTGCAGGCCAAGCTACATTCAGCCTTTATTTAAAAAAAAAATCTTTAAAAGTTTGAAACTCCAAATATATCTTGAATGTAGCTAATGATGTATACTAGGAACATGCAAAAATCTCAATGTGAAATTCCCTGTTTTGTAGGCCACGCGAAAACGTGAAATTATCTGTGGTGTAGGCTACACAAAAACGACAGATGCTATGAAGAGGCGTACTAATAGGAGGCGTTGGGTCTCTGAATTGATCAACCCGGCCACACGTTCGTGGGATGAGCGGCTGATTAGGGAGATCTCCTATGCCCACGACGCTGACATGATATTATCTATCAAGCTACCGATGACGCCGTGCGATGATTTTGTGGCCTGGCTACCTGAGAAGAATGGCATGTTTACGGTCAGCTCAGCTTATCGGCTAGGTTTGGAGCCTGCCCTTATTGCTATGAGCCCGGGACAGTCAAGCTCTAATCCTAATGGCGACAGAAGAATTTGGGACCTGGTGTGGAAAGCAAAAGTACCTCCAAAACTGAGAGTCTTCGCTTGGAAGGCTGCTACGGAAACCTTAGCTGTTAAAGTGGCGGTTCATCGACGTATATCGACAGTTCTACCTACATGCACTATCTGCGGATGCGGTGTTGAGAGTGTGCATCATGCCCTGGTTACATGTACTCTTGCTCGTGCACTGAGAGAGGGCATGCGGTCACATTGGGATTTACCGACGGAAGAGGAGTTCAGCTTATCTGGGAAGGAATGGATTCTTAATCTCCTTCTTCAGGCCCGGGCAACGCAGAGAGATCAAGTCATCTTCCTTCTTTGGCGTGTTTGGCATCATCGGAATAATGTGATTCGTGGGGATGGGAAGGCGTCTATTGCAGCATCGATTCCCTACCTCCGAAATTATGTTGAGTCCTTTAGAGACTGCACTGGTCCAGCCCCGGACCCGAAAGGAAAAACCCCTATGCCTACATCGCATGTGGCCTTATCGCATGCACCCAAGGCCCCTGCCCCATCTCGGTGGACTCCACCGTTAGCGGGGGAGCTCAAGGTGAATGTCGACGCGGGTTGGAATGAGGGGGCAAAATCAGCTGGCCTGGGAGTAGTAATCCGAGATACACATGGACAGGTGGTTCAATCTTCATGGTATCATATCCCGAGCTGCTCTAGCGCTGAAGAGGCGGAAGCCTTGGCCTGTCTGGAGGGCCTAAAAACTATTCAGTTCCTGTACTGCGACAGGGCAGTGGTAGAAAGTGATTGCCTGCGAGTGGTGCAAGCTCTAACAAGCGATGATCGGAACTTATCACATTGTTGGAGTACTATTCTGGATGCCAAAGGGCTGCTGCGGGCCTTTAATCATATTACAATTAGCAAGGTAGATCGAGAAAGTAATGGAGTTGCTCATAGTTTAGCGCAGCTAGGTAAAGATGGTTTTAGAGGCACTCTTACTGGATCTGTCCCAACGGGTGTGTTGGTGGCTCTCCAAAACGATTGTAAGAACACTTTGTAATCTTGTCGCAGCAGGTTTCTTACGCACTCTTTTCCTTACCAGGGTACCTAAGGGGACTGGAAGGTTTTTAATGAGGCGGCCTGTTTGCTAATATACGTGATTCTTACTTCAAAAAAAAAACAAAAACGACAGATGCTTGGATCCAAGTATAATGAATAGCGCATAGTTTAAAACTATAAATTAGTGAGATTTTATCATTTTTATGTAACCTACTATAAAGAGTTTCACATTAATATTTTGCACCATTGTAGGATACGTCATTGGGTACAATCAGGATTTTTTTCAGAATTTCTAAAAGATATTAAAATAAGATTTTTGATTATTTAAAAATAAAGGACTATATGTAGCTCAGACCTGTATTTCTCCACCCTCACTACACTACCTTAGAATGTTTTTGTCGATATAATTTCCCTTCGGACCAAGAAAAAGATGTTACATTACTCTAACCGCAACTATACTTGTCTTTTTTTCTGCGAAACACAGTATAATCAAAAACGCTCACACATACGCCCACACATTCACCCCTATGAACGCACGCATAACCTACCCCTATGAGCACCTGCCAGAAACTGCGTCGAAAAAACTGATTTGACGGGTCTTGAGATTGAAGAAATCACCATAGACGTCTTGCTGTCGACCGGAACGTCGCCTCCCGCTAAAAAATATTCCGTATTTATGAGACACCAAAGTGTCAAATTAATTTAGTATTTAAACTCTGGTGGGCTGGGGGCCGGGCCACTACCCTCCAAACCATCCAACCACAGGTTGGTTCTCGCAAGTACACTTGTCTAGATTTTGACCGCGTCACGCCAAGGATGCATCTCAAAGTTTCAACCATATACTACAGTACAACATTGTGTGTGATGTTTCACTTTGTGAAAAACACAGTAATCTGAACGGTTGCACTCCCAACTTTAGAATACAATTTGTTTCATCTCATTCATTGCTATTTCAATTCAAAATACCTGGAGACCACATGAGAATGCCAATACAAAGGATACAAACGAGCTAACTGCACTTCTCTCCACATTTTCTCATCCGGACTTGGGACCGGCAAAGTGTTATCACCGGAATTTAACCGAGTCAGAGGTGGGCCGCGATCAAGATGGTTTGAAGATGTATATATATGGAGGAATACGTAGATCGGCCTTTTATACCAAGTTGGGCTTAATTGCCCGTGTATCTGTAATATATTAGATCGTATTTTAGTTTAGAGATAGAATCTTAGTCGTGCACGGTTTAGTGCATGCCCACATTAGAAAGTCCCCTGGACTATAAATATGTACCTAGGGTTTATGGAATAAACAACAACTCACGTTCAACCCCAAAAACAAACCAATCTCGGCGCATCGCCAACTCCTTCGTCTCGAGGGTTTCTATCGGGTAAGCGACATGCTGCCTAGATCGCATCTTGCGATCTAGGCAGCACAAGCCCCACGTTGTTCATGCGTTGCTCGTACTCGAAGCGCTTTTGATGGCGAGCAACGTAGTTATCATTGGATGTGTTAGGGTTAGCATTGTTCTTCGTTTAAGCATGCTTACGTAGTGCAACCCTTGCATATCTAGCCGTCCTCACGCCTATCCCGGGTGTGGGGGCGGCACCCCGCTTGATCATTATTTAGTAGATCTGATCCGTTACGATTGCTCCTTGTTCTACAAGGATTAGTTTAATATCCGCAATAGTTTGGCCTTACAAAGGGGGGAGGATCCCGTGGCACGTAGGGTGGCGTTCGCAAGTCCTAAACGGGATGTTCCTAGGATCAACTTCATGTTGGTTTTCCGGCCTTGTTTAGGATCGGCTTACGAGCACCGTGCGTGGCCATCCGGCCCAACCTCGGAGTAGGATGATCCGATTATGTGGTGAAAACCCTAAATCGTCGTAGATCTCATTAGCTTCATCTTGATCAAGCAGGACCACCAAGTATTCGTACACCCCGTACGGATCATGGGTGGATCGGCTCTTTGAGCCGATTCACGGGATAACCTCGAGAGCCGATCGAGGCTCGTATTTAACGTTTACATGTATGCCCTGCGGAGAAACTAAGCGAGGCAATCTCATCACCTTCCCGACCGGGTATAGGTCAGGTGGCACGCCCTTGCACTTCGCAACGCCGCGTGTGACCAGAAGAGCATTGCGGGCCGTCGCTCGGAGGGGTCTCAGCCAGCCGCAGCTCTAGGCCCCCCCCGGCTCTACAGTGTTGACAAGGCCGCTGCCCGCCGGTGGGTTTTGGCAGTCAACACATTCTGGCACGCCCGGTGGGACCATCGTCTACATCAACCACATCGCCATCTACTTCTGAGATGGCGGACGGCACGCCAGTCGCCTACGAGGATCTGCCGGGTAACTACCTTGCTCGGCTGATGCGCGAAACAAACAATCAAAGGAAGGCCGATAGCGATGACTTCGGCTGATGCGGACGCATTACTCGTCCTCCCGACCGGAGCTCGGTGCCCCGCATTTCCGACGAGCCGACCGAGGTTATGTTCACCACATGGTTGCTTGGGTCAAGCGGCGATCTAACGGACGAGCAGCCACGTCGACTACACGAGTCCCAACGGGGCTGACTCGCAAGTACGGCGCCCGGGCGTAACGCAGAGCCGATATCTGTAGTTACCAGACAGATTCGGCTCGAGGGAGGCATACGGTCACCACGCCGGACAGATGGTAAACGATAGCCGGTGGAAAATCGGCTAATAATAAAAAAAAAAAACAAGAAGGAGAGAAGCAAAACGTTGCAAGCGTAACGATCAACATATCAAGGCCCTACCGAGAAGCAGAATCATTTGTCTATAAAAGCCCTACTGGAGAAACACGCCGAGGGCGATAATAGCATCAACACGGATGCGTTCCGCCTCAGCAATCTCAGCTTCATCATCTGCGTCTTTGCCCGTCACCAGCCTGATTGCTCGTGGAACGGATTTCAGCCAGATCGGCCTTCAGATCGGCTGTGAGATCTTTTGCTTCTTCTTCAGAGCGGGCGACAAGGGCCTCCTTATCTTGGATGAGCTGTTTGGTCACCCTTACCCTCTCTTCGAGGTCCTCCAACTCCTTGTGCAAGGTTTCGAGTTCGGCACGGGTGGCAGAAGTATCCGTCTTGGCGTCCCGAAGCAGCCTTTTTCTCATTGAGCCGTCGGCACTTCTCGGCAATATCGGCTCTCGGCGGAAGTTGGGAGTGGCGAAGAGTAATCCTTTGGCGAGCGGATTGAATCCGTGACTTGAAGACCGACGAGGTGACGGCGGGCCAAAGCTTCACTTGCAGGGGCATAGGGAGATGAGAATGGATATCCGCGAGGATACCCTTGACCTCTTCGGAATTCTCAATCGCAGCATCAATAGAGGTAGAGAGCAAGTCCTTGAGGCGCCGGAGCCGGCCACGGACCGTGCCGATGTCCGGCTCCCCACTTGCCTTGGAAGGGGTGGGATCGATGGATGTCTGGATCGAACGCAAGCAAGCTCGAGAGATCACAACCCCGGCAAGGCAAACACAGTGAGTTTAGCAGATGGCAAGGAGCCGACAGAGCCAAAAGGGAAAAACATACCTCTCCCAAGGGGAAGGAGCAGCCGGCGCGAGAACGATCGGCTTTTCTGGGGATTCGGTTGGATCAACCGCTCGTACAGCCGCGGGCGTCGGGGCAGCCAGATCCAGGGTAGCAGACGGCCTCTGTACCTCCTCAACGTTCCCGCTAGAAGTTTCGGCGACCTACAAAAGGAAGGGATTAGCCGATCCAGGTGATAACGGGGCAACATGAGAGCACGACCACAAAGATAATTACATTCGAGATCTCCTGGCTTGATGGAGAGGTTGGTGGGTTCTTGCGAACCCTCTTAACGCAGCGATGCTTCGTACGTAACCCCGACCTGGTCGGGGCCCGAGGAGTAGGAGTTTCGGTGATCGACCTTTTCTTGGGAGCCGGCGCTGGCGAAGCCGTCTGACTCCGGGTAGTGGACCTCTCGGAATCACCTGAGCTCGATTCTCCCCGGCTGGTTTCTTCGGCTCCACTGGAGGATCCATCAACAGGGGCCTGTAGGAAAGGATGCAAGTGCGGTATGAACAAATTCTTTGGGAAGAAATACGGACAAGCGCCTGCAGTGGTCTAAACCAACTTACACGCAAGCTTTCCCGGGCCGGAGCTTTACGCTTCGGGGTTTTCCCGACCGCTACCTTCCTCACCACCGTCCTCGCCGGAGTCGAGGCTCGGGGGCAACGAGCCCCGAAGACGCTTTGCTCTTGGAAGCCGATTTCGGTGAAATCGGCCGACCCCGCATTATAACTTTCTTCGTGGGGGCGAACTCGGCGGAAGAGAACCACCGGTGCCGGAGGAAGAAAGACGAAAGGGGAGCCGTCGGCTTGTGTAGGAGCTGGGCCATCTTGTTGCCGCCAAGAGAAGAAAGTCAATTCACGGACAATCACCGTGAGGCGCTTACAAGAAATACTTAAGTGACGGTACCTGGTCGGCAGGGGGATCATATTCGGCGTCAAGCTCCTTCAGCCTGCGGTCCTAGTGCCTTCCTCGAAGACATGGGTTTTCCACATAGACCACCAAGTTTCGAAACCGTCGGTGGTGGAGGAGAATTGGAGGTCATGGGGAATTGGTATGACCGGAGCATCAAAGAAGGTATAACACCTTTGGGCGGTGAGGATGTCAGGCAGTTCAGCTCTACTTGCGGTCAGATGATGAAGGAAGAAGTGTGGAGGCACCTGTCCAAGACCAAGCTGCCGAGCCGCTACTACTGGTTGATAAGACTCATAACCTGGCTTGATGATCCGGTTTGAGGTGCTCATGCCAACAGGGAGAAAGCAAGGACGAATCATGAGGGAGTACAAGTGCTGTGTGCCGGCGTCATCGGCAAAGTCGTCCAATCGGAAAGAGACGGGGTTTTCAAAATTTGCCGATTCAGTATAAGGGTGGAACAGGGGGTTGTCTAAACCCTGGTAGAAAATCTTAAACCACCCCGTCGCTTCTTTGGGGATCAATCTCGCTACCCGGAGACCATACAGGGCTTGGCCGTAGGCCGGTGCATCGAATTTCCTTGCCATTTTCATCCGGAAAGGTGCGGTTAGTCAGCGATGGGAAGTCTGGGATTTGGCTTTGAAAATATAGTTGGGCCCACAGCTTGAATGAACCACCGGTGGACCGCCGAGTTTAACTGTCTTGCGGGTGAACAGTTTGACGGACATCGCTTGAAGGGATCGATAAATCTCTCCAAGGAATAACTTGCCTAGACCAAGTTGGGTGCCTTTGGCGAGTTCATAGGCTAGGGAGAGGTAATTCTTGGTAGGAGCAAGTGACGGACCACGTAATATGAAGTGCTCCAACCGGAAGTTCAAGAAGGCCGTGTGCTCCCTCTCTCGTTACCGAGCCTTTGGTTTTCATATAACGATTGAGATAAGCACCCCAGTTGGTACACTCTTTTTAGAGGAGAGAGTGAAAGGGACCTTTGGGAGCTTGAATGCGGAAGGACCGGGAGACGCAATGTCTAGCCCCGTGATCATGGCCACGTCCCAGCAGGGTCGGAGTCATAGGGCCATGACCAAACATGAAACAGTTCAGTGCGTCGGACCAAAAATAGCCGATGGTTTTCAAGATGTTCTCATTCTTCTCAAGAGGAGACAGCGATAATGACAGAGCATCGGCTATTCCTATAGTTTCCCAAGTGGCATAGTGGGATTTTGATACCCTACTGTACCATGCCACCCAACCTTCAGGGGGATTGGGCCAGGCTCGCAGGCAGTCGGCCCAGGAAGTCAGATCTAGGTTTTGGCTCACAAAGGGGATTCTGTTAGCCTCGCATGAGATTAACGGAGCAGGGCTCTCGGAAGAACGAGGACCGAGGCACATCGAATTTGCGAGAGAAGGATGTGGCGGAAGAATGTCTCGAAACCTAAATTAGTGGCGTAACGAGGCATTAATTTAGGCGTTGGCATTAATCCCGTGTCAAAGTCAAACGGCGAGGGAAGATTGAGGATTACCTTCAGTCCGGCGACCGTGGTGTCAGTGTTAGCTGATTCCGCCATGGGATGTGTTGAAGGGGTTGGAAGCCGCGCGGTCGAGATCTGTGAAGGGGGTGTTGGATTGGAACTGCTCGAGCGGCGATTTGGGGATCTGACTCTGTTTTTTGCAGATGGAGGTCGCGAGTTACCGTTTGGAGGATGGCTAGCTCAACGTTGCCCGGTGTGCTTATGAGAGGGACTGAAAAGGAGGTCGTCTGATTTCGACTATCGGCAGAACAGCTTGGCTGGGAACGCTTCTTCGGTGTTGAAAGAAGAGACAAGAGGCATTGCAACGGTGATGCCACGACACGGCCCGACGAGAGAAAAACATGATGATTTTGGAAATAATATTTCCAAAACCAGTGGGGGCATGTGTTATCACCGGAATTTAACCGAGTCGGAGGTGGGCCGCGATCAAGATGGTTTGAAGATGTATATATATGGAGGAATACGTAGATCGGCCTTTTATACCAAGTTGGGCTTAATTGCCCGTGTATCTGTAATATATTAGATCGTATTTTAGTTTAGAGATAGAATCTTAGTCGTGCACGGTTTAGTGCATGCCCACATTAGAAAGTCCCCCGGACTATAAATATGTACCTAGGGTTTATGGAATAAACAACAACTCACGTTCAACCCCAAAAACAAACCAATCTCGGCGCATCGCCAACTCCTTCGTCTCGAGGGTTTCTATCAGTAAGCGACATGCTGCCTAGATCGCATCTTGCGATCTAGGCAGCACAAGCCCCACGTTGTTCATGCGTTGCTCGCATCGAAGCGCTTTTGATGGCGAGCAACGTAGTTATCATTGGATGTGTTAGGGTTAGCATTGTTCTTCGTTTAAGCATGCTTACGTAGTGCAACCCTTGCATATCTAGCCGTCCTCACGCCTATCCCGGGTGTGGGGGCGGCACCCCGCTTGATCATTATTTAGTAGATCTGATCCGTTACGATTGCTCCTTGTTCTACAAGGATTAGTTTAATATCTGCAATAGTTTGGCCTTACAAAGGGGGAGGATCCTGTGGCACGTAGGGTGGCGTTCGCAAGTCCTAAACGGGATGTTCCTAGGATCAACTTCATGTTGGTTTTCTCGGCCTTGTTTAGGATCGGCTTACGAGCACCGTGCGTGGCCATCCGGCCCAACCTCGGAGTAGGATGATCCGATTATGTGGTGAAAACCCTAAATCGTCGTAGATCTCATTAGCTTCATCTTGATCAAGCAGGACCACCAAGTATTCGTACACCCCGTACGGATCATGGGTGGATCGGCTCTTTGAGCCGATTCACAGGATAACCCGAGAGCCGATCGAGGCTCGTATTTAACGTTTACATGTATGCCCTGCAGAAACTAAGCGAGGCAATCTCATCACCTTCCCGACCAGGTATAGGTCGGTGGCACGCCCTTGCACTTCGCAACGCCGCGTGTGACCAGAAGAGCATTGCGGGCCGTCGCTCGGAGGGGTCTCAGCCAGCCGCAGCTCTAGGCTCCCCCCGGCTCTACAGTGTTGACAAGGCCGCTGCCCGCCGGTGGGTTTTGGCAGTCAACACAAAGGCAGTGTTAAACTGCAACAATACAAAACACAACCAAACACTCGACAAAGCATACAGGCCACACAATCGATCAAAGGCAATATTCACACACACACACACCATGGAACTTTGCAGACAAGATCATAACGCATAAAATAGACATGGGAGGCAGGCCGACAACAGACCTACATAACGGTCTGTTTTGGTCCGTGTGGATAGATTATACGAAAATCTCAGTCTAGTGGTCTGATGTGAATAGATCAACGTGTACGAACAGACCCTTTTCGGTGGCATAGCATGTACTATCCTCTTCCTCTCTCACCTTCTCTGTTACCATCGATGCCACCGTCTCCTCCAGCTCCTAGTTCCTAGCATCCACCACCAACTCACACGTCCCGCAGAGGCTCACCGAGGAGACCTGGATGTCCGCGCACCTGTTTGAGATGGCCTGCCTTTGATTGCTGACCTAAATAAATTTATCTCTATTTTACACCTGTGATTTAATTTCACAACTTTGTACTACTCCATGTGATGAACGTCTAAAACTTTACATTATATTGAGGGTTCCCTTATATTAATGCTACTATGACAGCATCTTCATGCTTCAACTTAAACGCATTCTTGCTTGAACAAAATAATACTTACCCATGAACGTGTACTCATCAATTAAAGTTGTTTAAGCACAAAAAAATAAGTTTAACCTACATCACTGCCAAAATAATTCCGAAGTTCTGAAATATCCAAGAATCATTTCTCGAGAATCCATTATGGATCAACTTTTTTCTTATGTTGAACAATAAGAAACAGTCGGAAGAAAACTACTATTACAAGTACAACGCTGCTTAGTTTGGCCTGGCCCGTTCAGGTACGCGTAGCTGCCGTATCTGAGATTCTGAGAACATGACCACTCAATCATATACACCAGAAAACCTGAACACTGGGTCGTTGCCATCTCTGCCCGGGTCCTGTGTCACAAGATTACATTTACAGTGCACGAGTATACACACGGGGCACCATTTCTATATGCATCACAACAACGCTGCAGTTGAACCCCGTCGCGTGGGAATATCTTACTTGCCACCCAACTGTTTCTGCAGGAAGTCAAGAACCGAGCGGCGCTGAAAAACGCAGATCGAAAGTCAGTCCAGAACATATACACGTACGCTGGAAAACAAAGATGGAAAGGGTAAGTTGTAGCTACCCGTTGTTCCAGACTAGCCTGCTCAGAATCCAGCTTCAACTTCTCAAGGCACTTAATTGCTTCCTCGAAACCCTCGACAGCCGCTTCTTCGTTGCCGAGATTTCTGTCAACATCCGCAACTTTGGCTAGAGAAGTTGCTACATCGATGACCTATATCCAAACAGTCATCAGATTGTCATATAATAGCAGGTAAAGCAAACCGCACCATGAAAAGTCCATCTCTTCGATGTAACAGCATAGTTCTTGCTTCTCATTAAGACAGTTAAAATCTAGTTTAATCAATCAAGCCTACTTGTTCAAACCATATTATATTTTTAAAGAGCATTCTTGATCAGTAACAGAGATTCATTCTGTAGATGTACTAACCAAGCAACAAGGTGATCTCAAAGTGACATTTTTCACATTTCAGTTTATCAATCATCAAGGAAAAAACATGACAGCTTAGGATCCTATCCGTTAGCAGATAATTTCATAATGAAAATAAGCTCTTAATCGATGTGCGTGAATCATGCAGAATCACCTCATGACTTGGGGTAACAGGTGGTAGTTTCTAAAGATATAAAACACTTGTTTATAAAATAATACC
Source organism: Lolium rigidum (assembly GCF_022539505.1). Lineage (NCBI taxonomy): Eukaryota > Viridiplantae > Streptophyta > Magnoliopsida > Poales > Poaceae > Lolium > Lolium rigidum. The sequence continues at coordinate 312,326,596 of NC_061513.1, forward strand.
CATCCATTCATGTGTTTGTTGGGTTGATAATATAATGACATGTTGAGAGCATCAGTTGTTGCAAAACCTATCAGGTTGGCACAGTTTTTAATCAAATACTTGGTCATTATGGTATATTTAAGACCATCAAAGTAAAGTTACAGGGCGCAACTTTTTGCAGCTCTAGGATGGTCCAGCACTTGCTTCCATTGTATTACCTCAGAAAGTATACAAAACTGTAGTTCTGAGGGAGCCAACCGTGTTATCATTTATCTTTTACTGTGTTTGGATTGCGTGCATGCCCATCAGTACCAGGAATGTGCAGATATGTTCATAATAAAATGAGCTCTTTCGACGTGTGTGTACCATGCAGAATCACATCATGACTTGGGGTGACAGGTGGCAGTTTCTAAAGATATAAAACACCATGACAGATGTTTTCTCTTGTCTTGTTTATGCAATAATACCCATCCTTAATAAAAATGGATAGCCGTAAAAAGATCCAGCAGTAGCCAACAGAAATTGGAAAAAAAAGGATGCCTGATCTTGCTTTCATTTCTTATTTAAGTGAAGACCTATCTATCTTGTCCCCGTAGATGCTTAATCTAGAATTATCAATTGATAGCATTAGCATCTGAGCATTTGAATCACCTGGGAGGCCACAGCTGAGTGTTCCTTTACTGAATTTCTGCGAACTTCTAATGAACGAGCATAATAACTTCTTGCAGATTGAAGGTCCCCGTCATAGTAGCGAAGGTCTCCAACTTTATTAAGTGAAACCGAGAGCGTATGGACCAACTGTAGAAGAATCAAACGGTCAATTAACATAAGGAAGGTTAATGTTTTACAAAGACGATATGCCACTGAACTAGAATACAACCTCAAGATCCTTTGTGGGCAATTTCGAGAGAAACTCGGCACTTTCTTCATAGTAAGTGATCGCTGAAGGAGCATCTCCCAAGGTTCGACTGAAAAAATAGAGTCCAGTGATGAGAAACAGGGATAAACCAGTGTGAAATGAGTTCATCCAAGGTAAGCAAATAAGGTCAGTGTGTGTCACTGTTATAACGTTGAATGGCATACCGAAAGAGTTACAACGAAACATTAACCTGAGCTAATGGCGCATGGCACTTTGAGAAGAGCAAAATATCCACTAGTGACCTGGGAGACATCACGGACCATGTGTTTCTTATATGAGTAGGTAACAAACATCCTGCCCAGAACAAAGATCCTGCCCGGTGGCTAGACAAGCTATCGCCCTATGATTAGCACCAATATGCCGTCTGGTACAAGGCATGGTGCATGATTAACAGTTTTTCTACTTTACCCATCGCAAATATAACATATAGAAGCAAGTTGCAACTACCATGGCAACTGGCAAACTATCAGCTATGTGCATCGGTTAGTCTGCACATAACATGAGCATTGCAAAATTGCTAATAAGTGTTTTCCAAAGTAAACATTCATAGAAGTACAACACCGTCCAATACTTCAATGAAAGAACATGGAATTGGGTATGATGATATTTCCCATATACTTCTCCGTACCCTTTTCCAATGAAAATGCTACATCAGTCAAAACTCAGAACATGTGACCATGGAGGTATTAGCATAAAATTAATAAGAAGTGAAAGAATGTTTCATTGTGAGAAGTTGCTAGATAAATGACCTTTACACGACAGTTGCCAGATGGTCAAATAATACCAACAAAGGCAAACTACACTATGAATCATCTGTCTGTTGTATGTAACAAGTATAGGTTTATTTCTTAGTTTGCGAGAGTGAAAATGCTGAGAAGAGTAAGTGGCCAAGAAAGAAGGTCATACCAGCAATCCCCAAGCATTCCCAATACCGCCCCAAGCTGAGAACATAGGTCTAGGTTGTCTTGTGAAGATTTCAACTCCTCCCTGATGTCTTCTGCACACATGCTGAGCCTTGACTTTGCACTCTCAATGTTCTGTGCGCGAAAAGCCTGAAGATGCAGAAGTTAGAAGCACCGCCACTATAACATAATGTTGACTAATAAATCAGTACATACATACTTGATAACAATGAATCATGCAAATTTCACGGAAAGCGGTAATTACAGGAGTTGATTTGATGACTGACCCTCATAGCCTGCTGCACCAGAAAGGCACCCCTCTCCATGGAGACATCCTCATATATCACCTTGCCCTTGCCCCCCGCTGCCTCCCCGTCCCCTCCAGCAAGGGACCTCTTGATCCGGGCATGGCCGTCGATGAAGCGGTCGACAAGGACCTGGAGCTCGGTGTCGGGCTCGATCCCCTCTACGTCGGCACCACACAATGGGCAGTCCTTGAAGCGCGATATGCACGCCCTGCCAAAGGTTCATCCGATCAGCACACACACACAGAAGCAAGAAGCAATGCCTGGTTCGAGAGGCGAGGAGCACCCACTTGCAGAACTTGTGCAGGCACGGCTTGCACTTGCTGGCGTCGTGGAGCAGCGCCTGGCAGACCATGCAGCTGAGCGGCCCGAGCTTGAAGGTGTTGGAGTCGTAGCCGAAGGGGCACTTGGCGGGCACCAGCCGAGGGTCTTCGGCGCCGCTTTCCTTGTCGTGGCTCTTGCCGGTCACCGGGCACGCGCCGCCGCCGTTCTTGTCGGGCTTCTTGTCGGACTTCATGGGGCACACGCCGCCGGTGGTGGCCTTCGCGAACGGGCAGAGGGAGCTCATGCCGATTCTTTACTGAGATTCTTTGTTTGCTGGCTCTCTGTACACAGGGAGGGGAGGCATTTCAGGTAGGGGTACGTTGCAGCAAGGAATCTGATGATGTATGACCAAGCGTACCCGCCGAATTGGGCGGGCAGAAGCGGATTGGCTGAGAATCGAGCAAACCTAATCGACGGGGGAATTGGGGATCCGATTGAGTTTAGCAGGGCAATCGATCCATCAAAGGGAGGAAGTGGATGGAACCGAGTGGAAGGGGAGCGGCGAGGCGCTTACCGTTGGTGTGCGGGCGCGCGGTTGATCGGCCGGCGACGGCGACGGCGACGACGCCTCTTCTGGTCTCCTCTGGTGGATAGGAAGAAGCAAATCGAATGGCGATGCAGAAAGCACCACGACACAGGGGAGAGGCGACGAATGGTGGGCTGGGCTGGGACCACCACCAACCCGCCGAATGTGACATGGGCTTTGCAACGCTGCTGTTCCTCCTGGTACAACTACCCCATCTTTTTCAGCTGAAAAAAACTGACCCCATCTTTTTCCCCTCAAAAAATAAAAACTACTCCATGTTTTTCGCACCAAAAACAAAAGATCTCATTTTCCAGTTGAACCATTTTAAAGGTTTCTCTTGAAAAAACATTTTGAAAATTTTGTTGAAATTCAGATTAAGTACAGAAAACCCTGAAATCCAAGTTGACGGCGCACCATCCCTCACAACCTCTCATTAAAATATTCTTTCTCGATAAATAAAACGAAAAAATATATACTAAATATTCATCTAATGACAGAAAAATTCAACTATAATTTCAATATTTCGATTTGAGTATGGAAAACCCTGAAACCCAAGTTATTTATTTCGCGCAGCGCACCCTCACACCTAGTAATTTAAATCCTCTTTCTCGCTAAATAATTTTTAAAAATTAATTTAAGGAAGAAAAAACTGAAATATAATTTTAATAATTCAAATTGAGTACAAAAACCCTTAAATACAAGTTAACTCTTTCACGCAGCACACATTCACAACCTGTAATTCAAATCATCTTTCGCACCAAATAATATTAAAGATTCATTTAATGACGAAACAATGAACTATAAATTTTAAAAGTAGTCGGTGGTTTCATCGAGAAAAAAAGGCCCAATAAAGTTGCACGAGCTTACTACTACTTTTTAAGAGATTTCAAGTAAATTTCTAGTGGGTTTCATCTGAACTAGTTTTAGTTTTTTGAGCTTTATATTAAAATTTAGAGAACAAGAAAATACTACTCCCTCCGATTCGTATTAATTTTTTGCTGATTTAATATAATTTTATGCTAAATAAGAGACACTTATTATGTACTTATTATGTATAGGAGGGAGTTTTTGGAAATTTTGAATGGGCCTACATTGATACTACTTGGCATATATACTAGTATCTCTGCAAAGAATGAACATGAACTACAAGGTGATTCCATCTCCTAGTTTTACCAAGAACATATGATTTTGCATCGCCAGGCAACTACAACGTAAAACCCACAAAACGTTGGTCAACTTGAAGTGTCGATGTGATTTGCTTTCATTGCCAGGCTATTGTGTTTCGTGTCTACAACGATAGGGGTGTGAGTCACTTTCTGTATGGACTTTGTTTTATTTAGCTAGTCCGAGGCTTTGAATGAGTTTGGGCCATTTATCCTTTTGTCAAGATGGGCCAATGACAGGTTTTGTCCGAGGCTTTGAACGAGTTTGGACCAAATTTTACATGACAGGTTTCGTACGGGTGTGAGTTGTTCCTTTTTTGCTTGTTGTTTGCGCATTGTTTGCTACAATTTGTGGGGTTTTCCTCTTTAAATTGTCAAGTCCCAACGGCATAGAAAAAGTTCACTCTCAAAAGTGTGTTAGATTGTTTCACCTATAATGTCTAACTGATATTAGGTTAGTACATATTGACGATATATCAAAGGCATGTTGTAATAAATTTTCTTTTCTTGTGGGCATTATCACAATGGTAGCTGTTGATTTTCTAATATATATATGGAAAAAATCCCATCTTTTTGGTACATGTTTTTTCATCACACTAGTGGCACATTAGCAAGACTACACTTGCACACATAATATGTATGCAACTCGATCCATTGTTTGAG
>NC_061513.1:312331476-312471223 GCF_022539505.1 Lolium rigidum
TTTGCATTTGCATTTTCCAATTATGCAAAGTCCTTCTCTATTTCTTCTCCATTCAAAATCTCTCAAGATTTATAAAATAAACAACATGGCATTGTTGTTATTCAATAAGTTCATGTGTGTTTAATATCTTCTCTGCAAAATTTGAGTTCAAACAAAATTCAAAACAGATTTGAAAATTGAATTTGGAATGAGAAATAAAAACCAGAAAAAAAAATAGAGAGAACCCTCTCTCTCACTCTCCTGGGCTCAGCCCACTCTCTCTTTCTTTCTTTCCTCTCTGGCCGCAGCCCAAAACGGCCCAACTCGGCCCAGCCAAACCCCTTCACCAGCCCAACCATTTTCGCAGGGGGTTAAGTGTAAAATGGTCGGGGTCATCCCCTTCCTCCGTTCGAGCAAGCAGCTCGCTGGCAGCAGCTGCGAGCTCGGCCGCGCGGAGATGCTCGCCGCCGCCCCCCGGCGGCCATAAATAGCCGTGCCGCCGTCGCCTTGGCCAACCCTAGCCTCGCCACCTCTTTTTCCCCCTCCGTTTTCTCTCACGCACGTCGGAGGCCGAAACCCCGGCGGACAGTACCGCCCCACCCCCGTCGATTCCGGCGTCCCCGAGCTCCGGCGAGACCGCCGTTGAGTCCGCCTCGTCCTCCACTTCATCTCCATCGTCGCGCGTGTCCAGGGGAGCAGGGAATCGGGCCAATCGAGGCCATCTTCTCCGACACCGGCCGCCGTCTTCGCCGAAGCCCCGTCGCCGTCGAGCCTCCCCGAGCCCGCCGTCACCTCCATCCGCATCGGGGTGAGCGGGCGATCCTCCCTGGTGCCCCTAGCTCCTCCCTCTCGCCTTGTAGCACCGCCGCCACGAACCACCTGCCCCGGCCGCCGTCGGGCTTCGTCTCCGGCGAAGCTCCGGCGACCAATCCAAGGCGGCGCCACCACCAGATGGTTCCCCGCGTTGAGCCGCACCATTCCCCCACCCGCACGCCCCTAATCACTGGCCGAATCGCTCGATTGAGCTCAGCCCGAGCTCAATTTCGAGCTCATGGCCATGCTGACGTCAGCATGACGTCAGCATGATGCCATAAATAGTTTTCCATTTTCTGTATTTATTTTCTGTATTTCTTTAAATAAGAAATAATATGACAGGTGGACCCCATCTGTCAGAATTTTAAGAATTTCATAAATAATTGGAAAAGAATAAAATTATGACATGTGGGTCCAAATTGTTAAACTTTTATTATTTTTTTTAATATAATTTTCAGAAATTGTTTTAAAATGAATTAAACTTGGGAAATTCATAAATAATTCATTTTAAATTCGAAAAATATAAAATTATATATCAAAATGATCAGAAAAACAAATCCTAGTTGTTTATCCATGTTTCATACATCTTTGAACCAATTAAATATGAGCCCTAGTAGAAACCCTAAATCGACCCCTCTCATATGTCGGGATCGATGCCGAACCCCTTTATTTACCATCGATGCACCTAGGGTTACCCAAACCCCTTTAATATGACATGTTATCATATTGTATGTGCATTGCATTGTACCCTATATTGATTGTGCTCTTCCTTTCCGGTATTTTGGTTCTTCTCGATAGGGACCGAACGCGAGCCTGAGATCAACGCCACCGAAGTGCAGCACCCGAACAACGAGGGACAAGGCAAGCCCTAACCTGGTTCATATATGGTTTCGAAATGCTTTTACCTCTGGTTATTACATATTGCATACGCTTCAAATATGTTTTATCGGCAGTTGTAGATATCCTATGTGTGCATAATCTATCCTTGTAGCCTAAAGTTCCTGATCCACCGCTCCCAGCAAAACTAGGTTGAGCTTGATCGCATCGCTAGAGCCTTATATATGATATGCTTAGCCATGCTTAGCTGTTGAAGTCTGATCCATCCGGTTGATGAATCGAGCTACGAATGAACCTAGTTTGTCGGGATGACGTGGTAAGATCGAGAGATGATGTTAATAAACATGCTAAAGGCTTGGATGGGCCGCCACATGGGTATGTGGTGATTTGACTCGTTCTCGCCGATACTAGGACCTGAGGTTCTCGCCTTCGGAACCAAGACTGAGCGTACAGCCACACGGGGCCTATGGAAACCCCTTGGCCCGAACTTACCTAGCTTACCCATGAGTCAATTAGTTTGCGAGTTCCATTTGCCATACGCATGGGGAAAGGTGGAAAAGGTTTTCAAAGTGCATCATACAGGGCGTGGCCGGGGTGAAGGATGCTGGAGGCATTGAACTGGATCCCCTGCACACAATGACCGGGACCGCCTCGAAGAATGGCTACCTACGATGACGGAGCTCCCCAGTTAGTTTGACTCATGGAATAGGCGAAGTAAGGGAAAGGTTTTGGTCGACCACCCTCTGCCGGCACACCAAGGAAGTGTGTTAATCTAGTGGCACTAAGAGTCGGTCGGCGCGTGTGGGTAAAGTTGTACACCCCTGCAGGGTAAATCTTTTCGAAAAGCCGTGTCCACGGTTAAGGACGACTTGGGAAAGAACGTGGTGATCATAGACAACTTGAACCGATCGTAAAACTTGATATCCATGTGTGTTTAAGGATCCCTTCTCAGGGTGTCGAGGGGTGATCCTAGGTGATAGGTTCGAGGTAATGATGAAGATTCGGTGGATTCAACATGATGATCTTAGAGCTAGAGTTGATAACGCTCTCTTACCTCTTTTTAAAATGATGCTGAATAGACGAGCTTCTGCTCCCTCACTGTTTGCAAAGGAAAAGCGGCTTTCCGCAAAATAAGCTCCACATAAAGCCTCGCATACCCGCTTTGCTAACAGGTTGTACTAAGTCTTGCTGAGTCCCTGTACTCAGCCTTGCATGCTTTGTTTCAGAGGAAATCCTTCCAACTGATGGTGGCTTCTACCTCGACGTCGACGAGTAGTTCGGAGTTCCTCAGGCGGCGGCCTGAGACTTATGGGTCGGGACGTCGCCTTATGTTATGGCCTCTTAGGCCCTTTGCAGTCTTGTTATCTAGATAACATAATTTGCTTTCCGTTGCTTGTTGAATTGTGGTTAGTGACCTCTGCGTGTAATAAATTTGGATCTTAACTCTGCTAAGAGTTGTAATATTTTGCTTTCAGTCGTAGAGTCACTGTTGTGTTACCGATTCTCACCCTGTAGGCCCTAGAGCTCTAGGTTAGGCTTATGCCAGATGTGATATCTGGGTTTGTCTAGCCCTGACCTCCGGGGTGCCGACACCCCAACATTATTTTTATTTCAAAGTTATTAATAACTTCAATTTCCCTAATGAAGTTATTAATCCAAGAATTATAGGGTAACTAGAAAACCCTAGTTCCATATGGTAGAAAAACAGGAATTCATCATTCCATGTGATACCCTAAAACTCTAACTCCATTAGAAACCCAGTTCCATTATTTCATGTGAACCTTAAATTGCTTCTAACCTAAACCCTAGGTTAGAACATATAATCATGGTACCTACTTTCAAATCATAGAATCATAGTAGCAACTAAATACTTGTCTTGGCCACATAAAACGTAGAAGACCTAGCACTAATATATGGGTATCCCATGTGTTCATCTTCATCAGACCTAAATAATCAAGTAGGGTCAACCAAGTGTAAACCCTAGATCCTAGTACCAAAGCCATCACACTTATTCACTTCCTATTTAGCATCACACCAATGTGAGGAAACTTAGGAGCAACCATGCCAAATCTTGAGCATTCCATAACCATATTCCACTAAACCCTATTAGTGTTGGATACTTATCCACCATCCTATTTTAGGAGCCAATTAATCCTTACTTAATAGAACCAACAGTAAAACCTAGACCACGTCAACCCTAATTGATATACTTCTTATTATTTTAGAAGTATGTTCTTCAAAAGTTATTCTTTTGAAGTAAATAATGAATCATCATCAATCCTACCTACTAGGACCTATAAACTCTAGCTAGCTATCACCAGCAAGATGAACCCACCATGATAGCAACCATGTATAATTAATCGCTTAAGTTGCTTATGCTTAAGTAAAACCAATCAAAGCCTAGTTGCTGATGAATCCAACTAGGTTGTGATCCATCTAATCCTTACTCCAGAAACCCATTAGAACCATAGAAAACCATAGAACCCCCACAAACCTAATTATCATACTTGTTCTTCATTAAAGAACATGTTCTTCAAAAGTTATTCTTTTGAAGAATATAACAAGTAATCATTAACCATGCCACATAGTATTAAAATTGACAATCTGCTCTTTACTTATTATACAACTACAATTCCTTGATGTGTATGATTGTTACTATGCATGTTATCACTTGCTTATGATTCTAATACAACAAGAACCTAATAAGAACCTTGTTTGTGAATCACTCTAAAAGTGCAACACACCCTGAACTGATCACTACTACTCACTAATCCTAAATCATCGGGGTTAAGTCACGCTTAGAACGATTGCATCTCATACTTATGCATTATTGCATCCTTGCCAATCTTTTAAACATCGTCCTTATCGGACGATGATGCTATTTCAGAATTTGGAGTTATTGCGTACCGAAGACCTTGCCTGCATAATCTTGCAGTCAAGAAAGGCAAGTTCATCACTTGCTCATGTCAATTGAGTATTTTTACCAAATTACTTGCAAAGTACTATGATATCACTATCGCATGAAAAGCAAAACCACTATTTTCATAACTATGAATATGACTATGTGGTGGGCAATGGAACCATGGATTGTGTTGATATGGTGGAGGTTCCATTGCAAGGGTTTATATCCATCTAGGATTAAACAACAAATGTCGCCAGTGATTCTTGTGCCGTAATAACCGTCTTAACCATAAGATCCGGAGTGGGACGGAGTAGTCAAAAGTGTTTCCACCTCTCGTTCATCAACGGATGCGCTTTACCGTAGTACACTTGTAATCCAAGGGGGCAAGCGGTGAGGCTGGGGAGTCCTAAGTCCCCACGGCATTGTCCGTAGTACACTTGTCGCCCGAAGGAGCAAGCGGTGAGGCTGGGGAGTCCTAAGTCCCCACGGTATTGCGGTCTATGATGGGTTGCAGCTACCGGCGTAGGAATGTATGGTAGAGCCCCGCATTGACGTCGTGGTCGGGGTCCACCCCGAAATCTACGGGAATAATGGGACCGGCGTGGACCCAGGGTCGGGGCATGCAACAAAGGGTGGGTGTTCGAGGTAGCGGAGGAACATGATTGGCTAGACCTTATACCGGGCCTCACACCAAAGGAAGTGTGGACGGGAACATATGCCCGGTTGGCACCAAGGTTAAGATCTCTTATGGGTAAAGCAACACACCTCTGCGAGTGTAATGAACCGTGACCTGTCACTCCCTCGTTCGGGATATGGAACTGCGAACGCTGCCGGAAAGGAGCTCCATGAAGTTCTAGTAAACCGGTGAAGGCTGACGGACATAGTTCTTCCGAATAAAAGCAACCTTTTGAAGAAATGGTTATGAAAACCTGCATTGGTATTAGACTTTCCGGTCCGATGTCGTAGCTAGTGCATTAAACACCTCTTTCCTATAATGAACTTGTTGAGTACGCTCGTACTCATCCCACTCTTAAATCCCCTGCTTAGATATGGAGGCATCGAAGGAGGATCTACAGTGCAACTCGAAGGCCGAGGAGTCAACAACTACTTCAAGAGACAGGAACCTGACAGAGGAGTCAAACACCACATCCAACAAGGAGACAATCTAGATTAGCAATAGAAGGGAACTAGCTTCCTAAACATAGCTCCTATTTAGCTAGAATCTATTCATAGCCTCTGTAGCTAGTTAATACTCTACAAATAGAGTTCGTGTTAGGACTAGACTACGAGTCGTTCTTCTGGAGTTTATTTGCCGTTTTACCTCATTGTAAAGTAGGAGGCTGTGATGATCTTATGTAATAGAGTCAGTGTTGTAATTCTATAGACATGCCTTGGACCCGCATATGTTTCTGTTGTACCACTCTGAGCGATATTATACTAGTGGAACGGTGTTTCATTGGTGTTATATCAGACTTGCATACTACACCATGCAGTGGTATGCCGGGTCACCACAAACTCATGGGTCCATATCTGAACGTACTGTCCGGCACACTGGCAAGTACCACAGACAGTACTGCGAAGGGAGTCAAGCTGACGCCAGATCGCCGCACTCTGGGTGTAGAACTCATCAATAGTAGAGTCACCCTGATGAAGATCATGATCCTGACGCAACACAAATAAATACAGAGAATCCATAGAAGGTTGATAGCGCTGACGAAGGTGAGACCACATCTCAGCAATAGTGACAAGGCCCATAAATTCAGAAGCAAACTGTTGCTGAACACTCTAAGAAAGGACAGCAGCAGCCCTGGCATCCTCATCACACCAGTGAGTAAAAGCCGCCAGACTACCCCGATAGGAAGCAAGAGTCTTTGAGTAAGCAAGTACCTGCTGCTCGTATGCCTCGTCGGCAGCAAGCTCGGCAGACCTGGCTGCCTCCTGAGTAGCCTGGGAAGCATCATCAGCAAGGGCATGTGGCACTGGCAGTGGTGTAGGAGGCACATGAGCAGTGGGATGCGGCGGACAAGGGATATCGCCGGTAAGAACACCCCACAGCCGAAGGCCACACATGTGGATGTGCATAAAGGAAGCAAACTCCTCATAGTTGGTACCATCAAAGATCACTGAGCACCGAGGAATGCTAACATAGCCAGAGGAAGCCATTTTTTTGGACAAGATCTAGATCTCAGAGATGGCCGGGCCAGGCAGCAGGCCTAGCGGCCGGAGCAAGGCCGGCCGTGGCAGAGCCGGCCAAGGGCAGGGCCAACCGAGACAAGGCAGGCCGGAGGCGGTGGCGGCCGGGGCGGCGCCGGCCGACAGCGGAGGTGGCCGGGGCGAGGCCGGTCTGACCACGCGAGCAGCCGACGGCGGAGGCGGGCGGGCGGCGCCGACCGGCGGCGGGGGCGGCCGAAGCAGGGCTGGCCGGCGGCGGGGGCGGCCGGAGTAGAGTTGGCCGGAGGAGCAGCGGCCGACGGAGAACTCGCAGATTGAGCTCGATTTGGAGCTCTAAAACCGACGAAAATGGCCAATTTTTTTTTTGGAAAATAGCGCAATCCCGACGAGAACGGGAGAGAAAAGAGAAGGTGGAGCAGCGGCGGCCGGAAAGATCATCGGCGGTGGCGCGGATCGAGCACGGAGTTGCAGCGTGCAAAGAGCTAAACCTAGAGCTCTGATACCATGTTGTGAATATGCAGGAAACCCCTCATACACTGGGAAATACAGTAAAGGAGTCCATACATCACTAACAACATGTATCATATGATCCCTAGCTATATCTCCGAAGAATGCTGATGGTAACAACAAGTCCTTGAAGCATTTGACACTAATTTTTTGGCGTGGGGAGGTTGAGTACAAAAATTGTTGTTTGTAAGGAACTAATAACAGAATGAAGTACTATTTTTTTAAGTCTTGTCCCACCGGAGCTCTAAAGCAAGTTTATGCACATGCTGAAGCCAAGAAAATGGAGGTAATATATTGCTTTGACCTTACAGACCATGGAACAGCTAAACGAAGGAAAAGCTCTAGCATGTACAGATAGGCATTCACACGTAATTTCAACACCACGACCATATTCAACATCTGAATCATCTTGATATCACTTTACAATCAAAAAAAGAGCCATCTATATCGGCACCATCATCATTTTAATTATTTTCGCTTGTTATATACATGAGTGAATCCCTACAGCCAAACGGAAAGCAGTTTGTGGCCTTGTGGGTGCATGCTACCTGCGTTGGTAGACAGACACTTTTCCATATAAAAAAATCAAACGGTCTAGAATCCAGATCACAGAGACTATATCAACAAGATCTTCTTACCTGTTGAACTATTTCAGCACATTAGCGCCTCAAACCAGATAGTCATCCTATGTGCAACATTTCAGCTCCATTAAATCCACCAGCAATGGCTGTGCCTAGAAGCATGAGAAGGCAGATAATTAATAAGATTTCTAGGGGAAAAGAAAATTGCATTAGAGAAGGCAAAAGTGAGTCCACTATATACACCCATGATCTGACAAACATAACTTGAACAAAAATTGCTCACTTTGTACAAATGATTTATTGTTCACTTTTTTATACTACTACTACTACCAATAGACAAACAAATATACTTATCTGTTGTAAAATACAACAAATAGTCCTGTGAGCGCAGTATACTTAGATGTTTAATCATTAATAACTTAGCTGATAAGAACCAAGAAATAGTATATAATATTTCTCAGGTAAGCTCATCACTCATCATGTCAACAATACAAGATTAAACTATGACACTAATAAAAGTGATATTGTCTATTCACTTCTAAATAACTGGAGTCTGACGAACAAGAAATTCAACTTATTTTTTGGGTAATCAATAAGTATGGACTCAACAAAAGCAGTTCGTATAGAGTTAAGATTGATAGCAAGATCACAACCTATAAAAAAACTAAGATAGAAAAATATAACTAGCTTTGAAGTTCCAAATGTACCGACAGAGTTATTCATTTGACATTTCATTTGGTATCTAAGGAGAATGGTGACATCTATATACTAAAGGATACGGTTATAAATTAAGTTTGTAAATCTAGCAAAGGAACGATTGGTAAGCATAGAAACTCCTCCAACATAGGTAATAAGGATTAGAAATTACCTTGTGTATAGAAGCTCCTGAAAGGATAATAACGATTCTTGGTAAAATGGTTATCATCAAGTTTTATGGATTGCATCGATTTAAGTTGAACCATGTAGACACTCACTTCATGACATAAAAATACAACATCATCATCATCATCATACCCCAACAGTTGTGCATACTTTCTCTCGTGCCGAGAAGGGAGCCCAAGAACTTTGTGCCGAGAAGGGAGCCCAAGAACTTTGTGCATTTTGACGGTCTTCCACGGCACCCATGTGGCAACACCATGGCTGTTGATGTTCCTCTGCCACAAATGGAGGCTAGGGTATGACAAGATGGCGTAGCCAACGGAGCCCTCCGGAGCCTGGATGACCTGACGGTTTTCATTGAGTATACCATTTGCAAAAGGAGGCCCCATGGTCGCGGCTAGATTCTGTCTGTCCAAATCAAACTCTAGTATGTGATCACCCGCGGACCAGTAAAGAAAATTACCAATGAGGACAGCAGGTTTATCAGAAATCTCATATGGAGCCTCTGTTGCGATGAGATTTCCCCACGTGTCCGTCTCGGAGGAGTAAACACGGACGAGTTGATTATCTTTGCTGTACATGGACATGAACACAACCTTGAATGGGCTGAAGCGGCGTCCGGCGCGAACGTTTGCCTGGTTGGTGGCAGGGCAGAGCACCGCGCCGTTGAAGAAACGCCTCCTGAACTCCGGCGGAATAGCCACGCTGCGCTGCTCGCCGATGATGGGGTCACACACAACGACCTCTGTACGCGACATGTTCTTGACGAGGACGAGACCGTGGCGGCAATCGAGCAAGTCGTAGTCGACGTGGTTACTGCAGCGTCCAAGGGAGAAGCGCTCAGGAGGGATGCGGTCGGGAGCATCCAGGACGGGGGTGAACACGATCTCATCGTCAGTGCACACGAAGGCGCCGAGAAGGGGCGGCTTCCTGCTGTGGTGGGCACGGAACTGACGCTGGAACTTGGAGTCGGTGACGATCGCTAGCCAGCGCTTGCAGACAGCAGATGCGCGCGGGAGAGAGGAGGGACCCGGCGGGAGACGGATGAGGATCTCCCGGAGCATATCGTCGTTGAACGGCATGGACTGAAGCGCCAGGGGCGAGCTGCCACGGCTGCGCCGGCGGGTAACTCCGGTGCCCTCCTCAGTCACCTGAATCTGGGGATGGAGGAGCAGGCTGCGGCGACGGGCTATCCCGGCGCCATCATCCATCGTCTTGATTTAGGGCTGAAGACGGCTGGAGGGTGGGGTTTAGGTTTAGTCAGACTATCGAAATAGAGCGTGTCGTGTGAAACTCAAACTCAGCTTTAACTTAGAAACCATATGTATCGTGCTATAAGACAGAACTACTAGTTGAATTCGATTTAAGAGCACTCATATAACGGGCATTCTCTGGTGTACTGGATGTAGGAGAATTTTGAATCACGCTGTTGAACTACAAAAATTAGTAGTACTACGTAGTAACTTATTTGAGCTACCAAAACAAATCTGAATAATCAGAGGAACCCTGAGCTCTTCCACTATGTTTTAAACCATAGAAGGTTCTCATGGTGCATGTAAAATTAATTCACGGTAAAAAGAACATCAAACTGTAGCTTTCTCTATTTCTTATTTTCACATCTGCATTCCAAATGTCGTTCACGTGCTTGTCAATCAAATCTACCAAGGGGTGACTCTTCACCTTTTCTTGTGCTAGGGAAATAAGATGGCTGCTCTCGTCAGACTGGAAATTGTCAAGGCTCTTCCTTCCACGTATCATTTCACTTCCAATAACGTCAAAGAATGCTCATGAGGTTCTTCTTTTCATTCATGATATATGTTCCATTACTGTCCTCATATATCCATGAGTTGGAAGGAAGCTCTGAATTGTTGGTTATGATGTATCTTGACGAAGTTCCGTTCTTTTCGCAATTAGGCTGGTCGAAAGATGATTTTGTAAGCTTGGCTTGACTCTCTGCTTTTTTTCTTTTTTTTTTTCTTGTTTTAGATTATACAGAGTTCAGCCCAAATGCAATCTGGAACGGAATTATGAAAAAATAGAAATACCCAAGTGTTCAATTCGATGAGCTAAAATATTTGCTGAAACATTAAGCACACGATTAATATGATAGAATGTCAGCAAAGACATCGATACGGCCAGCACATTGATATCCTCCACCAAGACAGCCAAGATGACGTTCTTCAATCCTTCATTCGAGACGTCTAGTACTTCTGATGTGGTCCCTGGTCACGACGATTACCCCTATCATCCGAGACGAAGAAGAGAACAATGATGCATCCAAATTAATGTAAATCGTACGATCTGGCGGCGGAGACCAACAAGGTGTTGATGAAGAGGTCTCTCGACTTTGGTTGGTAGGATGTTTTAACTTTTAAGAGGTGCAGTAAACCATCCTGCACAGCCATGCAATGCGGGTCCTTCATTTTATCATCGTCACAAGCAGCATTCCGATGCCTCTACAAGTGCCAAGTTGTCACCGGCATATAGGAGCTTCATTTGCTTAACACTTTTGCTAATGCTAGCTCTACTCTGTGCAGCTGCCCAAGGAACTGACGGCAAGAACCTTATGGTGGATCCTGTTGGTTCACAACATCCTGAGAGTGCATCTCCAACTAAAGAAACCTCGTGACACTGTTCAAATTTGGTAGGATGTTTATTTATTTCGGAGTCCGAAAGGATTCTTACCATCTGGCATCCGAGCTGACCACAATCTCTGAAGATGAGGTGGTAAAAAATATGTATCTGTGTGATTTTCTGCACTTAGCTCCAGAAAAGCTTAGTAATTAATAGCATGAATATTGCAGTCTACGTAATACATTGGTATGTCTGCAGCAGTCAGAGTCGTGGAGGAATTCAGAGTTTTAGCTGGGTCTGCTGCCGTGTTCTTGTGATCACTATTACGACAGTCGCAACTTCAGGCCAAGGGCAAGAGTTTGTGCCTCTGCGTTCCAATCTGTACAGAAAGGAGCTGGCAAGATACAGTGGAATCCGACTTCAAATGATACTTCGAGAAGCAGAAATTCCTAGGATAACGTACTAAAGAGCATCTTGCTACATTAGAATTTAAGCTAGACTCTGGCAAGGAGATTTTTTTCAGATAAAATAGAAACATCGCCACATTGATGCAGTACAACAAACTTAGTGACTACTGCAGCAGCCATCTCTTCACCTGGAGAACAAAATCTTTATTAGCTCAGCAACATGAAAAGTTTGTAGAAACCTATATCATGTCCCTAGCTATATTCCATAGGAATGCCGATGGTAACAACATAAAACCTTGATCCATTTTGACACTGTAATTTGTTGGGTGGGGTAGTTGAATAATGAAAGCGATGTTTCTAATAAACTAATAGTAACAATATATGAAATCACTAAAAAATTCATTGCTTCTCCGACCTAAGGCTGGTTTCTGCCCAAGCTATTGGCAAAAGGAAGGGAGCAGTATATTGATTTGAGCTTAGAAACTGTAAAACTGCTAAACAATGGGAATGCCCTAGGTATGTCGAGATAGGCACACATAAAGAATTTCAACACCAATACAATATTCAACATTTGATCATTTGGATATCCCATTTACAATCTAAAAAGGACCCATTTATCTCGGCATCACCATGATACATAAAGCCAAATGGGCAGTATTATGTGGGTGTATGCTACCCGTGTTGACAGACATATATTTTTCCATACAAAAAAATCAAGCCATATAGAATCCAGATGACACAAACTATGTCAACAAGATATTCTTACCCTTTGAGCTATTTCAGCACATTCGCGCATCAAACAAGATAGTCATCCTATATGTAACATTTCAGCTCCGTTAAATCCACCAGCAATGGCTGTGCCTATAAGCATAAGAAGTCAGGCAATGAATATGAGTTCCGAGGAAAAGACAAATGCATAAGAGAAGGCAATATTGAGTCAATTACACACTTGAGCTGACGAATATAACTTGAGCAAAGTAATTCACTTTTTATAGATGATTTATATATAGCTCACTTTGTATACTATTACCAGCAATAGACAAACAAATATACTCATGTGTTGTAAAATGCAACAAATAGTCTAGATGGTTAATCGTTAAGAATTTAGCTAATAAGAACCAAGAAATATTATATAATTTATGTTATGTAGGCTTATCCCTTGTCATGTTAAGCATGAAATATTAAAATATGACAAAACTAATTAATTCTAGTAACAAAAGTGATATTGAGTGTTCACTTATAAATAACAGTGACAAGAAAGGCAACTTTCTTTTGTGTGCTACAAATGTAGTAGTTACCTATAGGAGTTGTCATCAACAAGTGACCAAAGCACATTTATTCATAAAGTAAGCAGTTTGGGTGGAGTTAATATTGGTAACAAGATTAAACCGACAAAAAACCCAGGATAGAACAATATAATTAGCTTTGAGGTTCCAAGCGTGCCAACCGAGTTACATATTTGACATTTCACTTGTATCTAAGGATAATGATGATAGCTATACTTCATGACAACATATACTCCCTCCGTTCTGTATTAATTATCGCTGATCTGGGTTTAGGGTTTAGGGTTTATGGTTAGGGTTAGGGTTAGGGAGTAATAGATATACTTGGTATCCATATTTTGTGTATAGAAATATTTGAATTTGCGACTAATATGAAACGAAGGGAGTACAAAAACTACGGCTATAACTTCGTGTATCCACCAAAGGCCAATTGGTAAGTTGTAGTTGTTATTAATCAGAAGGAATAAAATCAAGCAATCATGTAGCAAACATATCTAGATTAGTTTACTCCTACAATATAAAGACTGGATAGACAATCACCTGACGTGAAGAAACTCTTGAAAGGAAAAGAGCGACACCCTATAGAATGGATAACATTAAGCTTCCTAAACTGCATTGATTTAAGCTGAACACTGTAGATACCTCCATCATGATATAAAAATGCAACGTCCTCATCATACCATAGCAGCTGTACCAACCTTCGCTCATAAGGACAGGAGATCCGAAGAATTGTGTGCATTTCGATGGTCTTCCATGGCACCCATGTAGCAACACCATGATCATTGATGTTCCTTTGCCACATTTGGAAGCGAGGAAATGATAATATGGCGTAGCCAACAGCGCCATCCGTAGCTTCGATGATCTGACGGTTTCCATCAAATATATCATTTGTAGTGGGAGGCCCTGGCGCCATGATCGCACCTAGATTATTTCTATCCAAATCAAACTCTAGTATGCGAGTGCCAATGGTCCAGTAAAGACAGTTACCAACAAGGGCTGGAGGAACTGGATCACCATAAAAGAGTTCATACGGAGCCTTCGTCGAGATGAGATTGCCCCATACGCCAGTCTCCAAGGAGTAAACAAAGGCATTGCATTGAATATCGCTTCTCCCGGTGGACACCAAGACCACCTTGTAGGAGCTCAGGTGGCAGCCGCCGTGCACATGCCCATGCTCGCGGGAAGCGCAGAGTACCGCCCCTTCGAGGTATCCCCTCCTTAACTCGGACGGAATAGCCAAGCAGCGCTGCTCGCCGGTGATGGGGTTGCACACAACTACCACTTTCCGCCTGACATCTACGACGAGGGCGAGACCGTGGCGGCAATCGAGCAGATGGTAGCAGTTGCAGAAGCGTCCAAGGTCGAAGCGCTGAGGAGGTATGCGGTCGGGAGGGTCCGCCATGGGGCTGAACACGATCTCCCCGTAGGTCCGGTGGAAGATGCCGAGTAGGGGCGGCTTCCGGTGGTGTTCGGAGAAGCTGCGGAGGAACCGGGGGTCGGCGACGAGGTCTCGCCGGCGCTTGCGGACGGCGGAGGCGCGCGGGAGGGAGGATGGCTGAGGCTGGAGGCGGAGGAGGATCTCCCGGAGCAGATCGTCACCTTCGAGCGGGGAGACCAACGCCGCCGGCGAGGCACCGGCGCGTCGGCGGGACGATCCGGCGCCACTCATGTGGACGGGGCTGGGGAATTAGCGAAGGCCAAGACCTAGGCTGGAGGGCTGGACTTCGTAGTTCTATTTTCGGACGTACTCGTAGTAGTACTCCGTATTATTAGTGCACCCTTTGCAGAGTTGTCGGCCTCATTGAAACCCAAAAGATTGATCTTCGATGCCTCTCTGTGCCACCGCATCTCCAGCAAGGAAGCTCCAGTGTCCAGTCCTACATCCGCCGCCGGTGTGGACAAGTCCCTCTCGCGCGCGCACTGGTGGAAAAACAGGCTTCCGGGAAGCCTCATAAGTCGCGAAGGTAAAGGAACCGCGACTAATGGGGCCTTTAGTCGCGGTTCGTGTGGCGAACCGCGACCAAAGGCCTGGGCCCAGGGCGCACGGTGGCCAGCTGGTGCACGTGGGGCTTTAGTCGCGGTTGGCCAGCCCAACCGCGACTAAAGGTGCCCGAAGGCCTTTAGTCGCGGTTGGCCAGGCCAACCGGGACTAAAGCCCCTCCCCTATATATACCCATCCAGCAGCCAACACTTAGCCATTTGGAGCCATTCTCTTCACAAACTTCACAAGTGAGTGTTAGGTTTGCTTTTGGTTCCTCTTATGCACATAAGGTGTTTGATGAAATGCCCCAAGAGCATGAAACAAACATGATATGAAGTGTTGGAGTCACACTTGAGCTTTCTCATTTATTTTTTCCTCCTCGATCGCGGTTAGCAACTTGAACCTTTGATATGTGTCATTGATAAAATATGCATGTGTGTGTAGTTCATTAATTTTTTAATTTATATTGTTTGTAGCTAGTTAGTTTAACAAATGCATGATGGTTAATTATATATTTTATATTATAATAATGCAGATGAATCGGCAATGGATGTACGGTAACCGACTCTCCGGCGAGTTCGAGTACGGGTTTGAAAGATTTCCTCGTAGTGGCTAATGCGAACAAGCAGGGGGGTTTTGTTATCCGTCCATGTGTTAAGTGTAAGAATCGAAGGGTTACTCTTCCTCAAGAGATGTTCACATGCACCTGCTTCGGCACGGTTTCATGCCAAGCTATAATTGTTGGACCAAGCATGGAGAAAGAGGGGTTATAATGGAAGAAGATGAAGAAGGGGATGATTTCAATGATGAAAGCTATCTTTCTCATTTCGGTGATACTTTCATGGAGGATGCTCGAAGGTGAAGGGGAAGGTAAAGAAGAGGCACGTGATGATCCCGTTGATGATCTTGGTCGGACCATTGCTGATGCACGGAGACGCTGCGAAACTGAAAAAGAGAGGGAGAATTTGGATCGCATGTTAGAGGATCACAGGAAGGCGCTGTACCCCGGATGCGATGATGGTCCGAAAAAGCCGGGCTGCACACCTGGATTTGCCGAGATGGAAGGCACATGCAGGTGTAGCTGACTCGGCATTTGAAAACTTGCTGAAAATGTTGAAGAATATGTTTCCAAAGAATAACGAGTTGCCCGCCACTACGTACGAAGCAAAGAAGGTTGTCCGCCCTCTAGGTTTAGAGGTTCTCGAAGATACATGCATGCATCAACGATCGCATCCTCTACCGCGGTGAATACGAGAATTTGAATGAATGCCCGGTATGCACCGCATTGCGTTATAAGATCGAGGCGATGACCCCGGTGACGATGTTGAGGGCCGAAACCCGGGAAGAGGGTTCCCGCCAAGGTGATGTGGTATGCTCCTATAATACCACGGTTGAAACGTCTGTTCAGGAACAAAGAGCATGCCAAGTTGTTGCGATGGCACAAAGAGGACCGTAAGTCTGGACGGGGAGTTGAGACACCCCGCAGATGGAACGCAATGGAGAAAGATCGACAGAGAGTTCAAAGATTTTGCAGCCGACGCAAGGAACATAAGATTTGGTCTAAGTACGGATGGCATGAATCCTTTGGCGAGCGCAGCTCCAGCCATAGCACCTGGCCCGTGACTCTATGCATCTACAACCTTCCTCCTTGGTTGTGCATGAAGCGGAAGTTCATTATGATGCCGTTGCTCATCCAAGGTCCGAAGCAACCCAGCAACGACATCGATGTGTACCTAAGGCCATTAGTTGATGAGCTTTTACAGCTGTGGGGCAGACCTGGTGTCCGTGTGTGGGATGAGCACAAAGAAGAGGAATTTGACCTACGAGCGTTGCTTTTCGTAACCATCAACGATTGGCCTCGCTCTTAGTAACCTTTCGGGACTCGTCAAATAAGGGATACAATGCATGCACGCACCGCTTACATGAGACTCGAAAGTGTACATTTGCCAAATTGTAAGAAGAACGTGTACCTTGGGCATCGTCGATTTCTTCCGAAAGGTCATCCAAGAAGAAAGAAAGGCAAGCATTACAACGGCAAGGCAGATCACCGGCCGAAGCTCGCGGAACACACTGGTGCTGAGGTATTTGATATGGTCAAGGGTTTGAAAGTCATCTTTGGAAAGGGTCCCGGCGGACAATCAGTTCCGAAGGGAGCCGACGGGCACGTAGTCATGTGGAAGAAGAAATCTATATTCGGGGAGCTAGAATATTGGAAAGTCCTAGAAGTCCGCTCCGCAATCGACGTGATGCACGTTACGAAGAATATTTGCGTGAACATCCTAAGCTTCTTGGGCGTGTATGGGAAGTCAAATGATACAAAGGAAGCACGGCAGACCAAAGAAAGTTTGAAAGACCCCGATGACCCGCATCCGGAACGGTTTCAAGGTCGTGCCGCCTACGCTCCGACCAAAGAAGAGAAGGTCATCTTTTTTGAATGCCCGAGCAAGTATGAAGGTCCCGTCAGGATTCTCGTCCAATATAAAGGGAATAATAAACATGGCGGAGAAAAAGTTCCAAAACCTGAAGTCTCACGACCGCCACGTGATTATGACGCAATTGCTTCCGATTGCTTTGAGGGGCTCTCGCTCGGAAAATGTTCGAGTAGCCATTGTGAAGCTATGTGCATTCCTCAATGCAATCTCTCGAAGGTAATCAATCCGAAGTTCTACCACGGTTACAGTAACGATGTGATCCAATGTCTTGTCAGCTTCGAGTTGGTGTTCCCGCCATCCTTCTTCAATATTATGACGCACCTCCCGGTTCACCTAGTCGATGAGATTTCCATTCTCGGTCCCGTATTTCTACACAATATGTTCCCTTCGAGAGGTTCATGGGAGTATTAAAGAAATATGTTCGTAACCGTGCTAGGCCGTAAGGAAGCATCGCCAAGGGCTATGGAAATGAGGAGGTAATTGAGTTTTGTGTTGACTTTGTTCCCGACCTTAAGCCGATTGGTCTTCCTCAATCGCGGCACGAGGGGAGACTAAGTGGAAAAGGCACGATCGGAAGGAAATCAATGATATGTATGGACGGCCATTCTCTCGATCGAAGCACACCACACAGCTTCGACCAATTCCAGCCTTGGTGGCTCCGTACTTTGAGAAACACAAGAATATTTTACGCTCGGACAACCCCGGGAAGCCCGAATCCTGGATTAGGAAGGCCCACATGGAGACTTTCGGCAGTTGGTTGAGAAAACATTTAATGAGTGACAATAAGGTTGTAGATCAGCCGTACATGTTGGCCAAGACACCATCTTCGACTATAACGACTTTCCAAGGGTACGAGATAAATGGGAATACATTTTACACGATCGCCCAAGATAAAAAGAGCACCAACCAAAACAAGGGTGTCCGCTTTGATGCAAGAACCGAGAATGGGCAAAAGGTCACATATTATGGTTACATAGAGGAGATATGGGAACTTGACTATGAACCCTCCTTTAGGGTCCCTTTGTTCCGGTGCAAATGGTTCAAGCTAACAGGAGGTGGGGTAAAGGTGGACCAGACAATACGGAATGACAATGGTGGATTTCAACAATCTTGGTTACCTTGACGAACCATTCGTCCTAGCGAAAGATGTCGCTCAGGTTTTCTATGTGAAGGACATGAGTAGCAAACCGAGGAAACGGAAAGATAAGAAAACGATCAGTACATCATGCGATGATCCAAAGCGGCACATTGTTCTTTCAGGGAAAAGAAACATCGTGGGAGTGGAGGACAAGACAGACATGTCAGAAGATTATAATATGTTTGCTGAAATTCCGCCCTTCAAAGTGAACACCGACCCAAGCATTAAGTTAAATGATGAGGATGCTCCATGGATACGGCACAATCGTAAGCAAGCGGGACACAAGGGAAGAAATGATGTGTAATAATTTATTGTACCAAACTTTGTTGAATGAATCATGTGAATTATATTACCCGTGATGTGTTTGGTGTCCATTTTCGAATGATTCAATTGACTCGAGATAGCACTGATGATACATGAAATTTGGAGTGACTAAGTCATACTCCCGCATACATGAAATTTGGAGTGACTAAGTCATACTCCTGCATATAGGAAATTTGGAGTGACTAAGTCATACTCCTGCATACATGAAATTTGGAGTGATTTAGTCATACTCCTGCCTAGGCGTATAATATGCATACTCGTAGTCTTCATAGCCGCCGCCGTTGTACCGGTAGTCGTCGCCTTCTAAGTTGCCGGCGTCGTCGCCGCCGTCGTCGTCGCTGCCGTCGGGCGGCGCTCGTGGCTCAAACCGAGGGTAGCGCAGGCGGGGATATCGCCGGCCGTGATGTAGTCCATGACGCTCTGCAGAGTCCGGCCGTACCACCATAGCCGACGGCCGGCCTCGTGGAAGTTTCCAGGAGGCGCACCGTCCTCCTCATACCTCGGCGAGCGCCCTCTCACGCCGATTGATGAAGAAGGCGTCCCAAGTATGCTCGAGTTATCGGGATGCCAGCGGGGATTCATCCGCTGCTCTGGCGTGAGGTCGAGGTAGTAGTGGTTCGTGATGGCCGCCCGCGCGCAGCACCTCGAGGGACGGGGGGACCGGCACGCCGCCGGCGCTTAGGCTCCAGCCCGCAGGGACGCGAGTAGCCCTGGAGGGCAAGGGTAGTTCGAGGCGCAAAGCTCCTCCACCTGCTGGTAGGTTAGAGTGGGTGCGGTGGAAGCCATGAGAGAGTGATGAGAGATTGTAGAGATGTGATAATGTTGGCCAAGCCGGGCTACCTATATGTAGTGACAAATGGCGGGAAAAATGGGAGCGGGAAGACAGGAGGCGGGAAGAAAGAGGCGGGGAGAAAGTGGCGGGAAGAAATTGGCGGGAAAAAATTGGCGGGAAGAAAGAGGCCGGAAGAAATTGGCGGGAAACAATTGGCGGGAAGAAAGAGGCGGGAAGACAGGGAAGAAATGGCGGGAAGACGAGGAGGGAAGAGGGGGTCGACGGAAAGAGGCGGGAAGAGGGGGCCAACGAACTTTTGAATTGAATTAGTTTTATTTTTATGAATTTTTGATAATTTGTATTTTTAAAATTTTGAATTGAATTAGTTTTATTTTTATGAATTTTTTGATATATTATATGTATTTTAAACATTTTGAATTGAATTAGTTTTATTTTTCTTAATTTTTTGATATATTATTTGTATTTTTAACATATTGAAATGAATTAGTTTTATTTTCCTGAATTTTTTCATACATTATTTATATTTTTAGCATTTAGAAATGAATTAGTTTTAATTTTCTGAATTTTTTGATATAATATTTGTATTTTTAAGATTTTGAATTGAATTAGTTTTATTTTTCTGAATTTATTGATATATTATATGTATTTTTCAGATTTTGAAATGAATTTGATTTATTTTTCTTAATTTTTTGATATATTATTTGTATTTTTAACATATTGAAATGAATTAGTTTTATTTTTCTGATTTTTTTGATATATTATTTGTATTTTTAAGATTTAGAAATGAATTAGTTTTATTTTTCTGAATTTTTTTCATATATTATATGTATTTTTCAGATTTTGAAATGAATTAGTTTTATTTTTCTTTACTTTTTGATATATTATTTGTAATTTGAAAAAGAAAAGTAATTCGAAAAAGAAAAGTAATTTGAAAAAGAAAAGTAATTTCAAAAAATACCTTTAGTCGCGGTTGGCCTCGCCAACCGCGACTAAAGGGTATTTTTCCGCGGAAACGAAAACCCGGCGAAAATACCCTTTAGTCGCGGTTGGTGTGGCCAACCGCGACTAGCAGGTACCCTTTAGTCGCGGGTCGCCTCCCCAACCGCGACTAAAGGGGGGGGTTATAAATACGGGCGCGGCGCCTGAGCGGCCAGTTCCTCTTCTTCTCCGCGCGAACGACGACTCTGCAGCGAAGCCCTGCCCGCCCCGCCGATCGACCGCGCCGCCGCCGCCCGTTCCTCACGCCGCCGTCGCCGTCGCTCCCTCACGCCGCCGCCGCCGCGCCTGCGAGCCGCCGAACGCGCGCCGCCCCGTTCTTCGACCGCGCCGCCGTACGTCTCGCCGTTCCCCGACGCCAACGCCGCCCGATCCCGCGCCGCTCGCCGCCGTTCCCCGCGCAGAGCCGCGCGCTGTGCTTGCCGGCGCCACCGCGCGCCCCCACTCGCAGCGCCGCCGCTTGCCCGCCGAAGACGACCGCCGCCGCCGCCCACCGTACCGCGCGCTGCGGGAGAGAGAGAGAGGGCGCGGAGCGCGCACACGGCCGGCGCCCCTGCCTCTCTCGTTTTTTTGTTTTTTTTTGTTTTTTTAACTTAACTAAAAATTTGTATACTAACAAAATTTTGACTTAATAAAATTTAACAAATATGTAATATATAGTATAATGTATATAATTTTGTACTCCCTCGAAATTTTGACATAACAAAAATTTACTTAACAAAAATGTGTTAGGTTAACAAAAATTCACACATGTAATAGTAACTAAAATTTTACTTAACAAAATTTAGACTTAATGTAACTAAAATTTTAACTTAACAAAATTTTATTTGGGATCGAGAGGGGGCGGCGAGGGTTATGTGTCCTCGGCACCGCCACCGCCCTCTCGGTCACCGCCACACCGGTCTCTCGGTCACCGCCACCGGTCTCTCGGTCACCGCCACACCGGTCTCTCGGTCACGCGTTCACCGCGTCCCCCTTTCGCCACCGCCACCGGTCTCTCGGTCACGCGGTCACCGCGTCCCCCTTTCGCCACCGCCACCGGTCTCTGGTCACGTGGTCACCGCGTCCCCCTCTCGCCTCCCGCTCGTCGCCCTCCCTCTTTATATGTAGAAGAGATATGATAATGTCGGCATATACACAATTAATTTGTTTTGACTACATGTTTTCGGGATCGACATATGGCGGACGATAGAGGTGACCCGATTCTGGACAACTATGATCCGGACGCTGAAGAACATATCTTCGGCATCATAAAAGGCGATGTTATATATGTGCCGACCGGAGAAGAAGAAGATGATATCTCTTCTTATCTGAACCTTGAGGGTGAAGATGAAGGGCGCCGTCGGCAAGATGATGCCGAAGAAACGTCGATAAACGACGATCTTCGCTTGGAAGTAGCAACCACCTCCGGCGCCGAGGTATATATATATACATATTGAGCGTCTGGTGATACAACTAACTGATTTGAATAAATGTGTGTGTACTAACGCGCGCGACTCTCTTTCTTATTTTAGCCCTCGACCGGATCGTCGAAAAAATCGAGTACGTCGTCGTCAAAGCGTGGCGCAACCAAGACGATGAAACCAGGAGAAACATGCACCATCGATGTTGTCGACGAAGAAACCGGCAGGCCGCCGGAGCCCGAAGCAAGAACGCCACCAAGTTTGTCGCCAATGCGGAGCCGTTGTTAGAGACAACGTCTCGATCACCCGCCAGGAGTGGAATGAGCCAAAGAAGGCACGTGTTGGTTTCACTTTTGTCGAACAGAGAGAAAAAAAGATTGCTTCAACAAGCTTATGGAACATTTCGTTCTACCTCCGGAATACCGCAAATACGATGAGGAGGGTAACAAGATTGCGGAAAACAAGAAGAGGCGCAAGCTAGTCAAACAGTTCGCTCTTTCTAGGATGGCCAACGCATTCCGGAAATACAAGCAAAATCTAGCCCATGACTTTGTCAACCAGGGCAAGACTCCGGATTTCAAAGGACAATATGAGAAACTGCAACATGATTGGCCAGAATTTGTGAAGCAAAAGAAATCGGAGCGAGCTCCTTGAACTATCGAAAAAAATAAGGAAAATGCGGCCAAGAAGGAGTACAATCATAAAATGGGGCCAGGAGGGTATCGCTTTGGCAGCCTAAGTGGGAGAAGATGGAGAACGAGCCGAGGGCGCGAGGAATCCGTCCAGTGCACGGAGGGATGGGACCCAAGGGCCAAAAGCTGGTGGTACGGGCATGGGGGATCGCCGAACCCGAGACGAGGGAGTGTGTTTACCAGGGCAAAATAATTACACCCACCCAAAACCTTATTGAGGCAATGAGGGATGCTCAAGAGGGGAGGATCAGGTTCAACGAGAGAACGACGCCTCGACAAAAGCCCTCGGAATCCCGAACACGGAGGACGTGTACGAGGCATGCCCGGGGACATTTCGTGGAAACTAGGGTTCCCCCGTAAAGATGACCCGTACGGTTACGTAAGCCGTAAGAGAAAGATGGATCGGGATGCAGATGTTGTGGCGAAGTTGGTAACGGAAATGGATGTGATGAAGAAAACCGTGAGTGTACTAGTCGCCGAAAGAGATGCAGCTCGGGCGCAAGCATGAAGATCATCCAATGGATCTCGGAAGCCAGCAGCGGAGAAGAAGCAGCGCGTGGCTTCCACGGAGGCCTCACCGGCTGGTGCACCGACGATCGAAATTACCGCACCGGAGCCTCAGCCGGTGGTCGAAGTTACTCGCACCGGAGCCTCCTCGCTACCCCGTGGACGATATAAAGGAGATGAAAGCATGTCATCCGTATTATCCTATCGGGAACATGTCCATGAAGGTAGCCATCGGCAGTGCTTTACCACCTGGAGCACTCCACCACAACAACCCCATTCAAGATGGCTATGCTCGTGTCACTGTGGAGGAGATAGTCCAAGGGTTTGAGGACCCGGACATTGACATTGCTACACCTGAAGGGGTGAAAAGACTTGGAGATGTCAAGCGCCAGCTCATTCTATGGCGTAAGAAATTTATCAAGTTTCCAGGCGAGGCGCCAACAAGTCCACCCCCGTACGGTGGTGGTGGTGGCGGTGGCGGTGACGCGTGGCGGTGGCGGCGGTGGCGGTGACGGTGGCGGTGGTGCTTCACCTAATACACCTCATTCACGTCGCCCGACGCCGCCCCGCCTCCCGTCCGGCGGGTGATCGGACACCGGTACCGCCCCCAGTCCTCGTCCGGCGAAGAAGCGTGCAGTCCTTGGTTATTAACCCGGACCCTTACGTACCTAAGAAAACAAAGGTACCGGAGGTATCACCGAAGCCTCTCCCCGGAGGTCTTGGGAAAGTAGTGCCGAGGAAGTCGAGGCGGCGCGGCTGCTGATTTAGAGAAATGGAAGGCAAGCGTCCGTAAGAAAATAGAGGGCGAGCCCAAGCCAGTATATTCCGACAAGGAAAAGCAATGGGCTAAGTCATTTTTGAACACACCGTCCCAAGCCACGAAGAATCCGCCCGACGACTATTTACGTGAACTTCGTAGGCAAGCACTCGCGTTCAAGAACAGGAAAGAGTTGGCGGAGAAGAAAGCCTTGAAGGACGAGGCCGAGTCAAAATTAGAAAGGGGGAAAGAAGTTGCCCAGCTCGGGAACAAAGTAAACAATCGATCGCCCCGCTCATAGTGCAAGCCGCCGGTCCGGATGCCCCGATATCATAGCAGCTGCGGCAGCACATGGATTGACCGTAGAAAGTGCCGTAAAACAAGCGGCCGACTTAGGTATCACTCTTCGTGCAAGTGTTAGGCCTTGATGAGGCGCCAATGAAGGACGTAGTATTTACATATGTGAAGAATGGCCCTCTCATCGAGCCTGCGCAGAAGAGGATCTACCTCGACAAATGAAAGGTCTCGCTAAATTGGTACAAGGCTTACATAAAACATGAAAACGCCAAAGACTATATCTATGCGGAAGTTAAATATGAGCATCACTTCAAACGTTACCGGGTACAAATTCCTCCGAGTGAATTGTTCCAGCCTGTTCAATCTGCGCGACCTCGACAAATCTATCATCGCTTGCTACGTTCGTAAGTGATTTATTAATTTCTACCCCATCTCGTTCATTGCCTCGCACTATATATATATATATATTGTCCTAACTATCTTGTTGTGTACGCTATATATTATGCGTAATGAAGAAGCGGGAAATGCGAATAAGGAACATCCATGATGTTGGGTTCATTGACCCACACATCGTTAATTCATATGTGTTAGAACACCACCCCGCCGACGTGGAGGAAGACTCCGTGGCGGTTTATTAGAAAACAAAGCAATGGAAAAGTGATATTCTATTTCCTTACCATTTTGGGTGAGTGTTTCTGTCTTGAGCACATTCTCTTTTGTTTACTCCATGCATGGTATGTGGCTAATCGATGAGTTATGCATGATCGTGCATGTATCGTGTCCGCAGGTTCCACTCGGATTCTTATGGTAATTAAAGTTCGGACCTCCTCGCTTCTCGTCCACGACTCTCTCGAATATGGATCCGGCGCTTTGGGGCGACATGAGAAAAATGATGCAAAAGTAATTATTTTCATTCATTTGCGCTCTATATCGATCGGCCTATTTCGTTCATCATTTCCTAATATCAAGTAACTAATTAATAACTCTCTTGTTTATTTAATTTTCTTTGCCTCGTAGGGTTTGGAGACGGTTCGTAGATACCAAGGTCGGTGAATTCAAAAAAGAGCTACATTTTAAAATGGCAGTGCCGACGACCGGGGATACTCAGCCACCGGGGACCAATCTATGTGGATACTATGTTTGTGAGAGGATCCGGAGATACCGCAATGAGCGGGACCAGACGTGTGAGAACAACATCCCGAGGAATAACCTCCGGAAGACGCTTAGTCCGAAGCTCGCTTCCGACCACTTCAAGAGGAACTAGCTGGATGGTTGGCGAGGAAGTCATCGATCCTAGAGGAGAACACTATTACGATGACGTAGATCTTTATAGGCACCGGAATTTGTAACTAACTTGTTCAAAATTGTATATGGTCATCCGATATTGAATATATATTGTATATGGTCATCCGATATTGAATATATATTGTATATTACTCTTGAATTCTTTTTGGTTCTAATTTCAAATTTGTTTGAAATTGTACATTCATATGCATGTATGTATACAGTACCGTAGAATATGTGAAACTCCTTCAAAATTAAAACCCAAAAGAAATAAAATAATACAAATTAAAAAGAAACCAGATTTAGGGGGAGGGGGGCTAAACCCTAAACCCTGCGGAGGCCTTTAGTCGCGGTTGGCCGGAAGAACCGCGACTAAAGGTCCTCCGCCCGGCGCTCGCCCGAGGCCCACGTGGATGGGCCTTTAGTCGCGGTTCGTGAGGAACCGCGACTAAAGGGGGGGGCCTTTAGTCGCGCTACTTTGGTCGCGGTTGGGCCACCGCGACTAATGGCAGTTGCCAACCGCGACCAAAGCCCCTTTTTCCAACAGTGGCGGCCGCCGGCGTGGGCTAGAATTTCAGCATATGAAAAAAAAAACGCAGGGCACCATGTTCTTTTTGGTCATGTAAACATAGGTTCAGTCGTTCGGATAGGATTGCATTCTGAATTTCTGATGTACTGCAGTGTAGGCTAGTTCGTTTCGGTCCACTCTACAGTTGCCCGCTATTTTTTTCCATAATGAGAATATACTCATATCAGAAGGTATCAATTACATCCAGTCTCTACAACAACGCAATACCCTAATGGCAGTACGGATACATACAGCCAAAAAAGGAAAAGAAAACTAAGAAAAGAAAAGTCTCGCTATAGTATTCCAGTCCTAGCAGCAACAATAAATCCACAACCAAGACAACACCTAAACTCCAGGTTCTCTATAAGCGGCAGAAAACAGTGCACAAGCACCGTCGTCGCCCAATCAAAGATCTTAGGTTTCACCCTGAAGATAGTCATCACTCTCAAAACAATACCTCCAAGATCATTGCCAGGCACAACCAATTAAAGCCAGACCTTGGATTTTTACCCTGAGAGATAGGACTCTGAACTTCACCTGTGTTACCGCCCCCACTTGCATATCGCTGCTGCGAAATCCAGAGCACCAAGAAAATCCCTCAACACCACAAAGACTTGAACCTACATTGCTAGCACTTCCATCCTGCCATCATGGTATTCCTCGTTTCTAACTTCGTCATGGAACAAAATGTCTCCATATAGCAAGAAATAATAGAGCTTCGCGCCACTCCCTCCGTAACCAAACGGCCGAAATAAAAGCATGGGTGCGCACGACCGAATACCTCCCGATCCAGCAAACTCCGGTAGAATATGCGATGTTACATTCACCGATGGAGCCTTCCGGAACCTCCACTCCGGTCAGATCAAGAAGTGTTGTCATCAGGAAGATCTTCATCTTCGCACAAGAGGGATCCTAGGACCGCAACCTTTATTCATTTGAACCAGCAGTCCCCTCACCACCGTCCGATTCATCGATGGGATTTGTAGCATAGAAAACAAAAATTTCCTACCGCAAGAACAAATAACAAGCCAAGATCCAATCTAGAAGATGGTAGCAACGAGAAGATCATGAGACTAACCCTCGAAGATTTCCAAAGCCTACGAGATTAGATCTCGTTGTTGCTATAGTCGATCACTTGACGCTTTCGAAAGCGCGTAGAAGATCTTGACGGTGCCACAGTCGGGCAGCACCTCCGTACTCGGTCACACGTTCGGTGTTGATGACGACGTCCTTCTCCCCGTTCCAGTGGGCAGCGGAAGTAGTAGATCCTCCTCGGAATCCCGCCAGCATGACGGCGTGGTGACGGTGGTGGTGGAGATCTCCCGGCAGGGCTTCGCCTAAGCGTCGTGGGAGAAGATGGAGGAGGAGATCGAGAGGCTAGGGTTTGGGAGAGAGGGGTGGCTAGGGGCGCCGGCCAGGGGGCCCCTTTGGTGGTGCGGCCAAGAGTTTGGTGTAGGCAGCCCCCTCCCTCTCCTCCTCATTATATAGGTGGAACACCCAAGGGTTTGCCAAAAGATCTGAATAAGACCCTAATTCAAAAACTGCCATATGGGCGAGACCTAGAGGGACAGGGACTCTCCCCTTCCCCCCTTGCTTGGCCGGCCAAGGAGGTGGAGTCCATGGTGGACTCCACCCTCCCACTTGGTTGGCTGGTTAGGGTTGGTGGAGTCCAACCGGGACTCCACCTTCCATGGTGATTTCTTCCGGAAGGTTCTAGAACATTCTAGCGCCTTCCATAAATGCACCGGATCATTTCCAAACTTGGAAAGTGAATTCCTATATATGAATCTTATTCTCCGGACCATTTCGGACCTCCTCGTGATGTCCTGGATCCCATCCGAGACTCCGAACAAAACTTCGAACTCCATTCCATATTCCATATCTACTTAAACGACATCAAAACTTAAGTGTGTCACCCTACGGTTCGTGAACTAAGCGAGACATGGTTGAGACTTCTCTCCGACCAATAACCAATAGCGGGATCTCGGAGATCCATAATGGCTCCCACATATTCAACGATAACTTAGTGATCGATTGAACCATTTACATACGATACCGATTCCCTTTGTCTCGCGATATTTTACTTATCCAGAGGTTTGATCATCAGTATCTCTATACCTCGTTCAACCTCGTCTCCGACAAGTACTCTTTACTCGTACCGTGGCATATCATCTCTTGTGAACCATTCACATGCTTGCAAGCTAATCAGACGACATTCCACTGAGAGGGCCCAGAGTATATCTATGTAGGATAACGTTGCATAGAAAACAAAAAATTTCCTACCGCGAACACGCAATCCAAGCCAAGATGCAATCTAGAAGACGGTAGCAACGAGGGGGTATCGAGTCTCACCCTTGAATAGATTCCAAAGCCTACAAGATGAGGCTCTTGTTGCTGCGGTAGACGTTCACTTGCCGCTTGCAAAAGCGCGTAGAAGATCTTGATCACGATCGGTTCCGGCGCCACGAACGGGCAGCACCTCCGTACTCGGTCACACGTTCGGTTGTTGATGAAGACGACGTCCACCTCCCGTTCCAGCGGGCAGCGGAAGTAGTAGCTCCTCTTGAATCCGACAGCACGACGGCGTGGTGTCGGTGGTGGTGGAGAAATCCGGCGGAGCTTCGCTTAAGCGTGCGGGATGTGGTGGAGGAGAGAGACCGCTAGGGTTTGGGGAGAGGGGCGCCGGCTAGGGCACCCTTGAGGGGTGCGGCCATGGTGGTGGCTTGAGTGGCCGGCCAGCCCCTCTCTCCCCCTCTTTATATAGGTGGAGGCCCCAAGGTTTAGGTCAAAAGAGTCTGAATAAGACCCCAACAAAACCTTCCAAGTGTCCAAACCTAGGGGGAGTGGGACTCCCCCCTTTCCTTGGTGGGGTGGCCGGCCACCATGGTGGGGAGTCCACTTGGGACTCCTCCTCCCTTAGGTTGGCCGGCCAAGGTGGGTGGAGTCCCTCTGGGACTCCACCTTCCATCCTTATTTCTTCCGGACTTTTCTAGAACCTTCTAGAACCTTCCGTAGAACCTTCCGGATCATTTTAATTCACATAAAATGACATCCTATATATGAATCTTATTCTCCGGACCATTCCGGAACTCCTCGTGATGTCCGGGATCTTATCCGGGACTCCGAACAAATATTCGAACTCCATTCCTTATTCAAGTTCTACCATTTCAACATCCAACTTTAAGTGTGTCACCCTACGGTTCGTGAACTATGCGGACATGGTTGAGTACTCACTCCGACCAATAACCAATAGCGGGATCCGGAGATCCATAATGGCTCCCACATATTCAACGATGACTTTAGTGATCGAATGAACCATTCACATACGATACCAATTCCCTTTGTCACGCGATATTTTACTTGTCCGAGGTTTGATCTTCGGTATCACTCTATACCTTGTTCAACCTCGTCTCCGACAAGTACTCTTTACTCGTACCGTGGTATGTGGTCTCTTATGAACTTATTCATATGCTTGCAAGACATTAGACGACATTCCACCGAGAGGGCCCAGAGTATATCTATCCGTCATCGGGATGGACAAATCCCACTGTTGATCCATATGCCTCAACTCATACTTTCCGGATACTTACTCCCACCTTTATAACCACCCATTTACGCAGTGGCGTTTGATGTAATCAAAGTACCTTTCCGGTATAAGTGATTTACATGATCTCATGGTCATAAGGACTAGGTAACTATGTATCAAAAGCTTATAGCAAATAACTTAATGACGAGATCTTATGCTACGCTTAATTGGGTGTGTCCATTACATCATTCATATAATGATATAACCTTGTTATTAATAACATCCAATGTTCATGATTATGAAACTAATCATCCATTAATCAACAAGCTAGTTTAAGAGGCATACTAGGGACTTCTTTGTTGTCTACATATCACACATGTACTAATGTTTCGGTTAATACAATTATAGCATGATATATAAACATTTATCATAAACATAAAGATATAAATAATAACCACTTTATTATTGCCTCTAGGGCATATCTCCTTCGAGTCTCCCACTTGCACTAGAGTCAATAATCTAGTTTACATTTGTAAAGATATAACACCTTGGCCTTCCGGTGCTTTATCATGTATTGCTCACGGGAGAGGTTTTTAGTCAACGGATCTGACATGCTCAGAACCGTATGTATTTTGTAATTCATTTGCGTCTCAACGCATCACTCATTTCCAAATGAGTCGGCAATAAATATGTTTGGTCTTCTGGTGGAACCTTAATTCCGCGGTCTGAAATATGTCACTAATATTGTCACACACAATATAGCTTCAAAGTTCTGACTCTGTCGGAAATACACCAAGTTCTCAAAGAACCTCTTGACTTAACATCCTTTGTCATTGTCAAAACAATGACATACTCTGCCTTCTTTTGTAGATTCCGTCACAATATTTAGAACTCTTCTAAATCTAGCATAGACAACTTCTAGCTCATTGTGCTACCTTTTAAACAACACTTAGTCTAATTTGAGATTGAAATTATATTTTATATGTGACAAAACCAATATCGGTGTAACACCTTACAGCGATTTGTTTGTCATTTCTTCATACAAATATATATATATATCATTAGTTCTTCTAAAGTACTCAAGGATATTCTTACTGTTGTCCAATGATCATCATATGAATCATTCTGGTATATGCTCATAACACTATATAGCACATGATATCTGATTGTGTACATATTATTCGTGATCTATAATCACTCATGTGTTTTTACTCATTGAGTGTCAGATACACTCAAGTCTTGTTAAACCTTCACATGACAAGAACATTTTCTTAATATTTCTATATTGAACTACTTCAATATCCATCATATGTACTTTGACTTAAACTTATTTATGTGTTTCAATCTATCTTCATAGATCTTGACACTAAATTTGTTTCGATCCATATCCTTTCATTGAAGTTAATTCTCAATGAAACCTTTTTAATCAAGTATATAATTACATCATTTATAACCAACTATATGTCACCTACATAAAGTATTATAAATGTGTCTTAGCGCTCCCACTTAATTTCTTGCAAATGCAAGCCTCTTCATCGTCTCCGATGAAATCAAAAACTCTTTGACTATTTCATCTGGTGAAGATTCCAACTCCGTGATACTTACTTCATCCAATTGAAGCTTGTATACCTATCTAGTATTCCACGGACCAGCAAAACTCTTGGTTGTATCTTGTATACATACTTCTATTAAGTAGTGTATTTTGCCATCCTACTAGCATATCTCATAAAAGAAATATGTAGTGATTACTAGAATAATCCACATAGACTATAAGCATTGCTACGGAAGATCTAATCTTATCGTATTCAACTCTTTGAACTTTGTCGTAAACAATTTTTCGATAAGTCAAGCTTTCTTCAAGGATATTTCATCCAAGTCTATCAATTTCATAGATCCATTTACTTTCATAAAGTATTCATCTATCTTGGATTTCATGGCGCATGGCCATTTTAACTGAGTCAGGGCCCATCATAACTTCTTTGTTTTGTAGTTGGTTTATCATTGTTCAAAATCAATCCTTTGTCCACAAATCATTTATTTGATCACAAAGTAAACCATACCTACAAGGTTCAATATGTACTTCGATTTTCATGGCTAAAACACTTTGTAGTCATGAGAGCCATGATCGTCGTGGCCGCTTCCGAAACCAATTCCGATGCTGCGCTACTCTGATCATTATGCTCAGGTTCATAAACCTTATCAAATTATATTGTCCTCCCACTCAAATACTTTACTCGAAACAATTTCTCGGAAATAAGAAACATTGACAAACACTTTTGTCTTTGTCTCGTGGGAAGAATTCCCAATTAAATCTCTGGGATAACCAACAAAGACATTCATCCGATTTTGGTTGACTATTAGGGTTTATACCCATGCCATAACTTGTATGGTGTCATTTCAACGGATCATGATGATGCTCTATTCAGTGTAAAAGCGGTAGTCACTAAAGCATAATCCACAAAAATATAATGGCATCAATATTTTATCTCATCATTGATCCAACAAAGTTTGGATATATCTCTTGGATACTTCATCATCACTATGATACTCCAAGAAACGTAAGTTGTAGAACAATTTCATAACTCTCTTAGATGTTCGCTAAAACTCGTAATTCAAATATTTCCACCATGATCCAATCATAGATATTTGATTTCTATTACGATGATTTCCACTTCATACTGAAATTTATTTGAATCCATTCAAATGTTTCAAACTTCTTCCTTATTGAATATATCCACATATATATACTCAATTCATTGTTGAAAGTTTTCATGAAGTAGAAGAATCTCCCGCACACAACTATGCCCAGTGAACCACATACATCTTCATGTATTTTTCCACTAAGTTAGTTACCCGTTCAACTTTTGGCCTATGAACGGTATTTTAATCATTCTCTTTAGAAAAGATTTGCAAACGCCAAATGATTCAAAAATCAAATGACTCCAAAAATCCATTTGCATGGAGTTCCTTCATGCGTTCCTTTCTAACATGACCTAAATGGCGGTTCCACAAATAAGTGGAATTCAAATCATTTGTCTTATGGCATTTTAGCGTCAGTGTTATGTATGTGTGTTTCACCATCTATTATATACTAAAAGCAAAATAAGGGTGTTTTTCGAGGCACCAAGTTAATCCACATATGCTATAAAAATATAAGCCGTTGATATTAATCTTAACGTTTCAGATTAAAAAATAAAAGATGTTACGTACAAGAATGTATGTGTACAAAAGTTAACTTTTGGCACGTAAATATCTGGTCCGATGCAGTTTAAATCCAATTAGCCGTCTTAGTTGGTAATAAATATCTGCCGTCAAAAAAAATCTGCCGGATGCAATGTAAAAAAGTACATGCCGTACCTAAACAAAACTCCATGTGATCGGCACGTATAAGAGAAAAGTCTGCTGGCCAAGTTAGCAGAAGAAATCAGATCCTGATAAAAAAAAAGGATGCGGCGGTCCGCCCGTGACACAAAATGGGGAGTTTCCAGTTTGCACGGGAGTTGATTTGCATGGATGACATCATGCTGATGTTAGCAAGGTAACATCCGTTATAATTTTATTTTGCAGTTATGAAGTAAAAGAATTGTTGTTATTCATTTTGACTGTTTAGCAAACGGAAACATCTAATTGACATATTATGATTTGTACTACTACCCGTGTCTATTAAAAGATGTCTAATATTTATCTAAATTTGAATATTCTTAGATGCTATTTTGTATCTAATTATATTTAAATTTTGACAATGTTAATTAAGATATCTTTTTATGGACAGAGAGAGTATATGACATTTTTTTCTAGAACACTACTATTTAGAAAGTTTGCTTAATG
The DNA here is from genome assembly GCF_022539505.1 of Lolium rigidum. Lineage (NCBI taxonomy): Eukaryota > Viridiplantae > Streptophyta > Magnoliopsida > Poales > Poaceae > Lolium > Lolium rigidum. The sequence goes on from NC_061513.1 coordinate 312,364,937, forward strand.
TAATCCATATTTATTTGGCTATGTTAACTATCTCCGTAAAAAACAATTTGTGCGCTATAGGATCAAACGAGGCGCACGCGTAAAAAGATATGCTAAAGGTTTCACGTATAAATAGTGAATAACCATATGAAGTCGAGTATACTGATCAGTGATATATCCTATACATATTATGGTCGAGTAAATAAAATATGATCACAAGGCGTGCAGGAAGTGTAAGAAAAAGATTAACTATTAATTTGGTCAACAAAACATAAATTATATGTCTACAAAATCTGTACCATTAGATTCGTATTTAAAAGAGATTTTCAATGATCTAACTTTTGTGACATATCTTTCATATTTTATTGAATGATATAATGGTCAAAGTAATTTATTGAAGTACGTGCACGCTTGCTAAACTGATCCGGATAAAGTAGCAATGTTTCAAAAATATATTTTATAAGATATTTTTGGCGAAGGTTGCACCTTCATGTATCGAAGAGTTGGTGCCATTAGAACTTATTTCCAAAAGTGGATCAATTTCCGTAGGTGGTTCTCAACTCGGACTAAGACATTCCGATTTGCGGATGAAGAGTTTTACCTTGGAGGGCCTTCCAAATTTTCGAAAAATTTAAACATCGATGTATTGCTTGACTATCAATATAAAGAAATATATATAATTAAGCTCAAGCGATTTTGTAAATTTATTTGTGTTTATTACTTTTGTTAAAATATTTACGTGTAAAAATGCACCAATTGAGGGTTAGAGTATGCGATCATATTTATAATATACCATATTTTAGAAAAGTGTCATGTATTTTAAACTGGAATAGCAATGAGACCAAAAAGATTCCACACAAAGAAACTTCTCAATAGTTAGTTCTCCTACCTATCAAGAAACGATAAGTTATTCCTATTAATTGCATCTTGAATAAATTACTTTGCTATTCTATTTAGAAAATTGTTTCTCTCTATAAAAAAACTTTACAATATGACATAAATCTTTTTTCCAAACAAACACCACAATGATGCTCTCGCATTTGCGAGGGCCACCTTGCTAGTTAAGATTTATAATAACTTATCCATCGTATATGGAGTAATGTCATAATTTGAACAACTCATTGTTTTCATTTGACCAGAGCAAAATAACAATTATTAAGTTCTTTATTATAAATTCTAAGGGCTAGACAGAATGCTAACGACGAACATAATAACACTTTATTTTTGTTCCAGTCGTGCATTCCTATCATATTCCTTGTCAGTCACTTAGGCCATTGTATTCTTGTATTGCGTTGTTTTGTATGACACTTCATACCAACCAATATAGTACTAATACCCAAGAATTTCTTAGTGTGACTTAACTAGGAATACAACCATAACATGTATATCATTTATATACACCTGAGCTAGACTTTCTAGTCTTTTCTTTCTTTTACCCAGAATATCTTTTGCAGTTTCTCTTTTAGCTTTCCTCATTATTCAGAAAAACACTTCAACATCAATAACTTCTAGGTTTCTTGGTCAAATACCAATAACCTTGAGGTTCTTACTTTGAAGTTGATCATCATATGACAAGTGTTCTAGATTTCACTTATTAGTAACTTTGTAATACGATGAACAATTTCACTCATAATTTTATCCATTAATTCATGACAACTTTCTGAGACCATGTCTGTACATGCTAGGCTCATAAAGTTTAACCTTAGTATTCGCATGTGCAAATCTGGCTTGTACCCGTTGTAAGCACACGTAGAATCTATAACACCCGATCATCACGTGATTCTTCGATACGACGAGTCTTAGCAACGGTGCATACTAAGGATGATAACTTCATGGATATGCGAATATCGTTAGTGCCCCAATAGTTGGAGGATTGTGACGCTCTGGCGTCTTCAACCTTCATACATTCCCATAAAACTTATGAGTTTATGTAGTCTCACCAAAATATATTCTATCATCTTGCAATAAGGTCTTAGATATCACATATATCTCATACCTTGATTATTTCTGAAAACTAAATTTTCAGCTCCTTACTTTTCAAACAAATTTGAACTTCAAGTTTGATCGGAGACAAGATAACTTTAGGTACTAATTGAAACCTTAGCTCTTTGAATTAATAATGTGAGGTTTACTAAAAGTTTGCAATAGGACTTAATCAATTCTTGATTCTTTAACAATACGGTACCAATCCGTAAAGTTTCTTGTCAGATTTTAACGGTATTTCTATCTCAATAACAAGACTAGCGCATAGTAGAAAACGGATGCCAATACTACAAAATTAATTCAAAATACTACTCAGACTATGTTTATGATAATTAGTTCATGTTTTAATCTAATTACTAATGAACTCCCACTTAATACAACATCCCTCATAGTTGTTAAGTGGTACACGATCCAAATTCACTACGCCAAAACCGATCATCACGTGAGATGATGTAGCTTCAATGGTGAACATCAACATGTTGATCATATCATCCATATGACTCGTGTTCAACCTTTCGGTTTCCGTTGTCCCGAGGCCATGTCTGTACATGCTAGGCTCGTCAAGCAAACCCAAGTATTCCGCGTGTGCAACATGGCTTACACCCGTTGTATGTGAACGTTGAGTCTATCACATTCGATCATCACGAGATGCTTCGAAACGACGAACTGTACAACGGTGCATACTTAGGGGAGAACACTTTATTATCTTGATATTAATGTGAGGGATCATCTTATAATGCTACCGTCGCGATCTAAGAAAAATAAGATGCATAAAAGGATTAACATCACATGCAGTTCATATGTGATATGATATGGCCCTTTTGTCTTTGCACCTTCGATCTTCATCTCTAAAGCACGGACATGATCTCCATCATCAACGGGCATGATCTCCATCATCATCGGCGTAGCGTCAAGGTTCATGGCGCCGTCTTCATGGTTGTTCACCTCATGTAGCAACTATTACAACTACTTTGAAATACTACTCAACATGAAATTTAAAGACAACCATAAGGCTCCTGCCGGTTGCCACAATACAATAATGATCATCTCATACATATTCATCATCACATTATGGCCATATCACATCACCAAACCCTGCAAAAACAAGTTAGACGCTCTCTAATTTGGTTTGCATATTTTACGTGGTTTAGGGTTTTCGATATAGATCTAATCTACCTACGAACATGAACCACAACGTTGATACTAATGTTGTCAATAGAAGAGTAAATTGAATCTTTACTATAGTAGGAGAGACAGACACCCGCAAAGCCTCTTATGCAATACAAGTTGCATGTCGAACGAGGAACAAGTCTCATGAACGCGGTCATGTAAAGTTAGTCCGAGCCGCTTCATCCCACTATGCCATAAAGATGCAAAGTACTCAACTAAAGATAACAAGAGCATCAACGCCCACAAAACCATTGTGTTCTACTCGTGCAACCATCTATGCATAGACACGACTCTGATACCACTGTAGGATAACGTTGCATAGAAAACAAAAAATTTCCTACCGCGAACACGCAATCCAAGCCAAGATGCAATCTAGAAGACGGTAGCAGCGAGGGGGTATCGAGTCTCACCGTTGAAGAGATTCCAAATCCTACAAGATGAGGCTCTTGTTGCTGCGGTAGACGTTCACTTGCCGCTTGCAAAAGCGCGTAGAAGATCTTGATCACGATCGGTTCCGGCGCCACGAACGGGCAGCACCTCCGTACTCGGTCACACGTTCGGTTGTTGATGAAGACGACGTCCACCTCCCGTTCCAGCGGGCAGCGGAAGTAGTAGCTCCTCTTGAATCCGACAGCACGACGGCGTGGTGTCGGTGGTGGTGGAGAAATCCGGCGGAGCTTCGCTTAAGCGTGCGGGATGTGGTGGAGGAGAGAGACCGCTAGGGTTTGGGGAGAGGGCGCCGGCTAGGGCACCCTTGAGGGGTGCGGCCATGGTGGTGGCTTGAGTGGCCGGCCGGCCCCTCTCTCCCCTCTTTATATAGGTGGAGGCCCCAAGGTTTAGGTCAAAAGAGTCCGAATAAGACCCCAACAAAACCTTCCAAGTGTCCAAACCTAGGGGGAGTGGGACTCCCCCCTTTCCTTGGTGGGGTGGCCGGCCACCATGGTGGGGAGTCCACTTGGGACTCCTCCTCCCTTAGGTTGGCCGGCCAAGGTGGGTGGAGTCCCTCTGGGACTCCACCTTCCATCCTTATTTCTTCCGGACTTTTCTAGAACCTTCTAGAACCTTCCGTAGAACCTTCCGGATCATTTTAATTCACATAAAATGACATCCTATATATGAATCTTATTCTCCGGACCATTCCGGAACTCCTCGTGATGTCCGGGATCTTATCCAGGACTCCGAACAAATATTCGAACTCCATTCCATATTCAAGTTCTACCATTTCAACATCCAACTTTAAGTGTGTCACCCTACGGTTCGTGAACTATGCGGACATGGTTGAGTACTCACTCCGACCAATAACCAATAGCGGGATCCGGAGATCCATAATGGCTCCCACATATTCAACGATGACTTTAGTGATCGAATGAACCATTCACATACGATACCAATTCCCTTTGTCACGCGATATTTTACTTGTCCGAGGTTTGATCTTGGGTATCACTCTATACCTTGTTCAACCTCGTCTCCTGACAAGTACTCTTTACTCGTACCGTGGTATGTGGTCTCTTATGAACTTATTCATATGCTTGCAAGACATTAGACGACATTCCACCGAGAGGGCCCTGAGTATATCTATCCGTCATCGGGATGGACAAATCCCATCGTTGATCCATATGCCTCAACTCATACTTTCCGGATACTTAATCCCACCTTTATAACCACCCATTTACGCGAGTGGCGTTTGATGTAATCAAAGTACCTTTCCGGTATAAGTGATTTACATGATCTCATGGTCATAAGGACTAGGTAACTATGTATCGAAAGCTTATAGCAAATAACTTAATGACGAGATCTTATGCTACGCTTAATTGGGTGTGTCCATTACATCATTCATATAATGATATAACCTTGTTATTAATAACATCCAATGTTCATGATTATGAAACTAATCATCCATTAATCAACAAGCTAGTTTAAGAGGCATACTAGGGACTTCTTTGTTGTCTACATATCACACATGTACTAATGTTTCAGTTAATACAATTATAGCATGATATATAAACATTTATCATAAACATAAAGATATAAATAATAACCACTTTATTATTGCCTCTAGGGAATATCTCCTTCAATCTATCCGTCATCGGGATGGACAAATTCCACTCTTGATCCATATGCCTCAACTCATACTTTCCGAATACTTAATCCCACCTTTATAACCACCCATTTACGCAGTGGCATTTGATGTAATCAAAGTACCCTTCCGAGTATAAGTGATTTACATGATCTCATGGTCGAAGGACTAGGTAACTATGTATCGAAAGCGAATAGCAAACTGAACTTAATGACGTGATCTTATGCTACGCTTATTTGGGTGTGTGTCCATTATATCATTCACCTAATGACATAACCTTGTTATTAATAACATCCAATGTTCATGATCACGAAACCATGATCATCTATTAATCAACAAGCTAGTTATACAAGAGGCTTACTAGGGACTCCTTGTTGTTTACATAACACACATGTATCAATGTTTCGGTTAATACAATTATAGCATGGTATCACTACAAGAAAAGTTCTGATAGACAACGTCCCAAAATCGTCCGCTAAGGGCCATTTTTCGTCGCCTATGGGCCTAACCCGACGATATGGGTTCTGTTGTCGAAACTGCGTCAGGCAAAGTCCTACGATGTTTTTTTCGGTCCGTTGCGCTTGGGCGCCCTTCCGCCACGGAAAATCGGACCGTTGCGTAAGTGTTTCCGGGAGCCCGTTGACTCGCCGACGTCATGCAACCGACACGTGGCGGACGGCGTTAACCGGCGCTAACGGTGTTAACCGGTCGAAACCCCGTGGTAGATGGTAGGCCCACACGAGGCCTCGCCCACGTCTTAAGCGGGCCGGCCCATTAAGTTTGCGGGCCAGGCCAGCTGAATTAGTTTGACCGGTCAACTATATAGCTGGGCTGGTCCATTAGTTACGTGGGCCGGGCCTAACCTCTAAGGTTGACTGGTCAAAGCTTAAATGGGCCGGCCCACTAAGCATGTGGGTCGGGCCGAATGCACTCGTTTGACCGTTCAACAGGCAAAAGGGCCGGCCCACAAGACATGTGGGGCCCACTTTCCTGTTATTGGGCCGGCCCATTTAACAAGTGGGGTCCACCTTCAAGCAAGTGGGCCGGCCCAAGAATTTAGTGGGCCGGCCCAATTAGCATGTGGGCCCCACTTTCCTGCTATCGGGCCGGCCCATTTAGTACGTGGGGTCCACAATAGATCAAATGGGCTGGCCCAACAAGAAAGTGGGCCGGGCCAAAAACACAGGTGGGTCCCACTTTCCTGTTAAAGGGCCGGCCCATTTAGTATGTGGGGTCCACCATATAGCAAGTGGGCCGACCCAACAAGATAGTGGGCCGGGCCAAAAACACGGGGGGGTCCCACTTTCCTGTTAAAGGGTCGGCCCATTTAGTATGTGGGGTCCACCATATAGCAAGTGGGCCGGCCCAACAAGAAAGTGGGCCGGCCGAAAACACAGGTGGGTCCCACATTCCTGTTAAAGGGCCGGCCTATTTAGTATGTGGGGTCGACCATATAGCAAGTGGGTCGGCCCAACAAGATAGTGGGCCGGGCCAAAAAAACACAGGTGGGTCCCACTTTCATGTTAAAGGGCCGGCCCATTTAGTATGTGGGGTACACCATATAGCAAGTGGCCGGGCTGGCCCAACAAGATAGTGGGTCGGCCCAATAAGCAGGTGGGGCCCACTATCGTGTAACCGGGCCGGCCCAATAAGTAAGTGGGCCGGCCCAAACAACTAGAGCCCTACAACAGATTGGGCCGGCCCACTTACAGTAGAGTGGGACCCACTTTCATTTTGGGCCGGCCCACTTACTTATTGGGCCGGCCCAAAATGAAAGTGGGTCCCACTCTACTGTAAGTGGGCCGGCCCAATCTGTTGTAGGGCCCTAGTTGTTTGACTAGTCAACTTGCATTAAATTTCATGAGCCTAAAATCTGATATCAATGATACACACAATTACATACACAAATAAAATAACTAGGAAAATTACAAGGCAATTAATGTGCCCAAATAAAAAAATTACATAGAATCATTGAGGACTTCTATTAGCATCATCAATAACACGTTGACATTTGGCAATCGCCTTGATTGAATCTTGTGTACTCTTTGTCAACATATCAGCTACAGATCTTAAAGCAGCAATACCATGTCTTTTATAAAGTACAACCTTGAGATGCGCCTGCTGTCGTCCACCTTGAGTGCTCCGTAGAGTCGTGGAGCGCTACGCTCTGTCGGCAAGACGAGTACCATGTTTGTGCCAGCCGATGTCTCATCATCGGCTTTCCTCTGTTTAGGGCGCCACTCCATTTTCCGTGGACGACCCTCTTCATCCAGGGTTCGCTGAACCTTTGCAGCCGGATCAGGCCGTGCCTTTCTTAGCGTATGCAGTACAACCTTTCGGCTTCCTCCGGGCCGCGCAATCGCTGAACCCCGCGCTTCGGGAACGGCTGAGTCCGTCAGGGCACCACCTTGGCCGGTGGTACCTGTCTTCTTCCACTTCTCCCTCGTCTTCTGAATCTTCAAGATCTGCCCAACGAGGTGACTCAGCGCGTTTGCTTTGTGGCGGGAGAGGCCCTAAGCGCTCGAACACAGACACGTTGGTCTGCCTCCTTCTTTTTCTGATTGCATTTGGGCAATTGCCGATTGTGGGCAATCGGCTCATTCCTGAATCCCAGCAGTGTCTGAAGAAGGGGCAGTCCCAGTGTCTGGTGTTGTCATCTTGCTCCCTGGATGCTTCCGTGGCACAGCGCTCGTGCTCCTCCTCATCGCGATTCTGCCGACGATGTCTTCTGGCTTCTCTAGCCAAACGATCTTCTCTATCATCGTAATTGGGTTGCCGGCGTTGGTCATACTGACTCACATATTTGTTGAGGAGGTGATCGAGAGGGGTCGCCGATATCTTATATTCTTCACCTCTCCCTCTGTGACATAGCGCTTGCCATCATGATGGAGCCGATCGCGTGGAGCGGCCTCCTCGGTGTCCTTGCTATGAGAGCAGCTGCCCTCATCTCCATCTTTGCCAGAGTGGTTTCCAGGTCCTACCATGTTGATGCTGAACGAGGGACCTGGCCGGCAACCTTCAGGGTAGGTGATTTCTACCATGTTAACGGCGGGGAAGGGTTGGGTGTCGACCTTCATGGCGTACTTGTTGAAAATTAGCCGCCCCTTCTCTATCGCCGCTTGGATGTGCTGACGCCACACCCGGCAGTCGTTGGTGGCATGGGAAAGCGAGTGGTGGAATTTGGAGTACGGCTTTCCGTTTAGCTCTTTCGCCGTGGGGAACTTGAGACCTTCAGGAACCGTCAACCTGTTTCTCCTTGAGCAGGAGGTCGAAGATTTGTTCGGTCTTGGTCACGTCAAAATCAAATCCCCGGGCGGCCCCGGTGGCTTTACCCATTTGCGAGGCCACGGGGTTCCTCCCTGAGTCCACTCCGCCACTGCTATCTCTTGGCCTCCCGCGGGCACTTCATCCTCCTCCGTATCGACCATGACTACTGCACGCTTGAACTTGTCTTGGTACAGGTCGGGGTGGCGCTGTTCATATGCTGATAGTTTATGAACCATGTGCGCCAGCGAGGGATAATCTGCTTGGGAGGCCATGTCTTTGAGCTGTGTTGCAAGGCCTGCTCATTGCCAACTCGACTGCTTCCTTTTCAGTTATACGAACCGAATAACATCGGTTCCTAAGATTCCTGAAGCGCTGGATGTATTCTGTCACCGTTTCCCCGCGCTTCTGACGTAGCTGTGCTAGATCGGCAATGCCAGACTCGGAAGCCTCCGAATGGTATTGCATATGGAACTGTTCTTCCAATTGCTTCCAAGACTGGATGGAGTTTGTCGGCAAAGAGGTGTACCACCCAAAAGCCGATCCCGTGAGGGACCGTGAAAAGAGCCTCACGCGTAGCTGATCCGACACCGAAGCCGGTCCTAGTTGAGCCAAATATCGGCCGACGTGCTCGATGGAGCTGGAGCCATCTGATCCACTGAATTTGGAGAAGTCAGGGAGCCGATATTTTGGTGGCAGCGGGATCATCTCGTAATCGTCAGGGTACGGCTTGGAATAGCCGATCGCCCTTCTTTTCGGCATCATGCCGAACCGGTCTCTCGGTATGGTATCGATCCGATCCACTGTGCTGGCCGTAGGAGTTGCACTCGAAGATTCACCGGGGTGGCGTACTTGGCCTGCCACGTTTGCTTTTCCAGCTCTGAGCCAGCTGCAGGAGCTGGGCTCGGGAGTTTCGTCGGTGTGGCGTATTTAGTTAGCCACGTCTGCTCTGTCGCCGACGTTCCTCCTGTCTTCGCCGGAGTCCCCGATGTCGTGGCCTGGTTTGTGAGTGCCCAGTCACCACAATCCGGCACATACATGCATGCGTATCCATGAGGGATCTCCTTAGGCGCCTCCATTAAGAACTGGTAGTCACTGGGGTCGCCACCAATTCTGCAGACGAGGAATGCCGGTGTAGTCGGCACTTCAGCTGGTGCTGCCAACGCAAATGGCAGCGGTGGACGGGACTGGAATGGCAACTCTCCTTGATGCGTCCCGAGAGCTGGTCCTGACGGCGAGTGCCGGTGGCTCATGATCTCCGAATCACGCGCGAGCGACACGCTCCGAAGCACGTTGACCAAGTTCTCGAGTGGTGGTGTAGCGAGTGAGCCACCGGGTAGTTGATCTCCTGCCGCGGACCCCGGTGCGTTCCTCCGACGAGGTAGAGAGGTCTATCCCATCGAGTGCACCTTCGGTGAGAACCCCTTCCATCCGATGCCACCGAACGGGTTCTCGCGAAAAGAGCCGATGAGGTCGGCTTCGAGGGTAGCCTTGATCTCGTTGTATTGCTTCTTGAGGTCATCGGCAGATCCTCGTAGGTGACCGGGCGTGCCGTCCGCCATCTCGGATGTAGATGGCGATGTGGTTGATGTAGACGATTGTCCCACCGGGCGTGCGAGAATGTGTTGATCGCCAAAACCCACCGGCGGGCAGCGGCCTTGTCAACACTCGTAGAGCCGGGGGAGCCTAGAGCTGCGGCTGGCTGAGACCCCTCCGAGCGACGGCCCGCAATGCTCTTCCGGTCACACGCGGCGTTGCGAGTGCAGGGCGTGCCACCCGACCTATACCGGTCGGGAAGGTGATGAGGTTGCCTCGCTTAGTTTCCTGCAGGGCATACATGTAAACGTTAAATACGAGCCTCGATCGGCTCTCGAGGTTATCCTGTGAATCGGCTCAAAGAGCCGATCCACCCATGATCCGTACGGGGTGCACGAATACTTGGTGGTCCTGCTTGATCAAGATGAAGCTAATGAAATCTACGACGATTTAGGGTTTTCACCGCATAACCGGATCATCCTACTCCAGGTTGGGCCTTGCGGCCACGCACGGTGCTCGTAAGCCGATCCTAAACAAGGCCAAAAAACCAACATGAAGTTGATCCTAGGAACATCCCGTTTAGGACTTGCGAACGCCACCCTACGTGCCACCTGGATCCTCCCCCCATTGTAAGGCCAAACTATTGCGAGATATTAAACTAATCCTTGTAGAACAAGGAGCAATCGTAATCGGATCGGATCTACTAAATAATGATCAAGCGGGGTGCCGCCCCCACACCTGAGATGGGCGTGAGGACGGCTAGATATGCAAGGGTTGCACTACGTAAGCATGCTTAAACGAAGAACAATGCTAACCCTAACACATCTAATGATAACTACGTTGCTCGCCATCAAAAACGCTTCGATACGAGCAACGCATGAACAACGTGGGGCTTAGTGCTGCCTAGATCGCAAGATGCGATCTAGGCAGCATGTCACTTACCCGATAGAAACCCTCGAGATGAAGGAGTTGGCGATGCGCCGAGATTGGTTTGTTTTTGGGGTTGAACGTGAGTTGTTGTTTATTCCATAAACCCTAGGTACATATTTATAGTCCAGGGGACTTTCTAATGCGGCGTTCACCAAACCGTGCACGAGACAAACTCTAACTTCTAAATCGATACACAATCTATTATGCTAAGATACACGGGCTTAACTAGCCCAAATTCTCCGTGCAAGGCCGCTTCATCGATCTTCCATATATAATCTTCCAAGCCCATCTTGATCGCGGCCCACCTCCTGATCGCGGTTAAATCCTGGTGATAACAACTCTTACACGGTGGTTTCGGCCACCAACCTCCTCTTTGAGGAGCCTTTGGTTCTTCTTGTTTCTTTGTGACTTTTCTTTTGTCCTTCTTCTATTGTTGTCTTTTCTTTTTCTCCATGTCTTTGGGGAGTCTCACCCAAGCTTTGTTCTTCCTTATTGGTTTTTGCGAGCTTGGTTGTGTCTTTCCTTACCTTCCTTGTTGGTATGCTTTCTCTCCTTTTTGGTGTTCCGATGCCAAAGGGGGAGAAGTCATCTAACTAGGACGGGTTTTTGCATGGAGACGTGTTGGTTACGTCTATGGAGGCTCCTTATGTGAGTTTGGGTATTCTCAAGGCAAAGGTATGACAACTTCACCCAAATCTCTTTGCATGATCTTGTGTTGCCTCCATAGTGTACATATGCTATATGAACATGTCAAGTATCCTTGTTGCATATGTGCATGGTTTGTAAAATCTAGGGGGAGTTATGCCTCTAGGATGTGTGTATATGTATTCAAATGCATATTCTAGTTACGCACACGTCTAGGGGGAGTTCCGTCTAGCTTTTGCAAATCTAAAAATTTCATCATAATATCTTATGTCATTGCAAATTCTTGTGTTGTCATCAAACACCAAAAAGGGGGAGATTGAAAGAGAAAAGTCTAAAACCCGTGTTTTGTGTGTTTGATGACAACACTTGAATAATCTCACCGTGTGCAAAGAGTGTCTTTGATAGATTTGCAAGTGCACGGTGACCTCGCTGGACGCGTCAAGATCGGAGGACTAAAGTGTAGCTTATAGGTTTTCTGGTTTTGTGTGTGTATCGCGAGGTGACATGGTTGGAGAGGAAAAGAGGAGAAATCAGTTTTTGCCAGACCGGTACTACGGTACTGCGTAGCGGTAGTACCGCTACCCCTACTGGTACCGCCTAACGGTACAGCTTTGGAGACTTGCACTGAGAAAATGACCCACAGAAAATAGTACGGTACCTTTGCGGTACCTTGAGCGGTAGTACCGCCTCGGTACCGCTTAAGTACCGTAACTTAAGTTACGGCAGTACCGTTGTGGTACCGCTTCGGTACCGCTTGGTATCCAGTAAGCTCTAGAGGCCATTGCGGTACCTCGAGCGGTACCGCAAGCGGTAGTACCGCTATGTGTCCACGTGGAGAAGTTATGTGGGTATTTTGAATCCAGAGCGGTAGTACCGCTTAGGCAAAAACTGCAGGTAACGGTTGGATTTCGGGTGGCCTATTTAAAGGGCCCTTCTTCCCCAGCTCATTTTTATCTCTTCTCTCTCTCTCCTCCATTGTTGCTGAGCTTAATCTTTGAGGATCTCCCCAACCAATCTTGCCCAAATTTTGAGGAGTGGTGGAGGAGGCCCCGATCTATAGTTCTACCAAGAGAGATTTCACCAATTCGTGCTAGTCCTTAGTGGATCTTGGAGTTAGGGTTCCTATGGTGGGATCTTGGAGGAAGTGCACATATGGAGGTAGCTTGGTGTTGTGCTAGCCCCATAGGTTGTTGGGAGCGTCCTAGTGTTGTGGAGCTCGCCCCAACCTTATGAAGGAACCACCGCCTCGATCGGTGCCTTAGTGGAGAAGGGGAGCCCCTTTGTGGAGCTCTCTCGAGGAAGAAGGTGAGGCCTTCCTTCGTGGTGTGGCCGCCTAGCCTCTTGTGTGAGGCTAGCACCTCCTCAACGCAGACGTACTCCCTTTTGTGGGAGGAACTGCGGGAAATAAACCTCGCCTCGTCTCCGCGCCATCCGGTTGTCCCGCTCCTTACTCTTACTATCATGCTTGGTTCCTTTACTTGTTGCACTTGTCTAGGATCATACTACGAACATCTCCACCACTAAAGTATTCACATTTACCTTCCGCTTGCTAAAAGCTGAAAAAGACTTAAAATTTGTGTAGCGTCCATTCACCCCCCCTTGTTCGCTACGACCCGTTCAAAGGCAAAGCCATAATAGATCATGAATTTGTTGTCACTATTCAATCACTAAAATCATACTACTCTATCTAATAGACACATCTCTCCACACATGCTCTTACATACAAGTTGTATCAACCAATACTTAAGAATGAGGTACATAATATGCATCTATCAATACATCTTACACAAAGTAGAGTAAAATCTCATAGCACAACATCATAGAATGAAGATCCACCATATAGGAATTACATATATGACCATAATAATGTTAGGCAGCTCATATGGTACTAAGATCTATGAAAAACATGAGAGAAATAGATCACGCTATTGCCACAAACCCGTAGTCCAGAGGTGGACTACTCCCCCTTGATCATGGTGTTGATGAGGAGACGTTGGAGAAGGTGGAGATCCCTCCGGCGGCGGCTCCGGCGGAGTTTCCCCTCCAATCTTCGTGGATACAGCCTCCGTTTTCGTGTTTCTGTGTTTCTGCGGCGCTCTCCTCTAGAGAACCCTTAGGGATCATATATATAGAGAGGTTTTTAGATCAAAAGAAGTCAGTTTACGAATGAATCAAGTAAATCAGACGATCGGCGGTGAAAAGAGGGTGGGTGGCTCCCACCTGCTGAGTGTGCCACCTCATCTCTTTTGTTTGCTATGCATTACATAGGAAACAATCCATTCCGTACATAAAAGTTTCATGTGTCTCATTGCCAGTTGTCACAACTATACAACATTGAGGGTTCCACATATTGCAATCTTGGCAATTCGCCCTAGATACTCGTTGGTTGCCTAGTTTAGCTGACCAATTTTGTTGATTCGCCAGTGTCCTCCTTCCTAAAACCTAAGTCCATCATCATGGGCATTGACGAAGTTAACCCTTTTGTCAACGAGGACGACATCGAGGAGTACCCGGAGCTTGCGGCGATGGACACGTAGTTCATGGCTGACGCGCTGCGGGAGGCGGCCGCCGCGGAGGAGGACGACGACGACGACTGGAGCGGGCCTGACTCGTAGGAGAAGGCGACAGCGTAGAGGGCCATCCTCGCGTCTTTCGAGACGTTGAAGAAGGTTGGGGATGATGCCATCAAGGCGCTGCAGCGAGTGGCTCCTAGAGGACGCGGCGGTCCACCGCGCTCCGGCGACCGCGCAACGGAAGGAGCGGCGGGCGACGGCGGAGAAGTGGAAGAGGAGGGATGCAATGACAAGGCGGGGAAGTCAAGCGCTCCGAGGGATGGCAAGTAGGCTAGGGGCGACCACGTAGCCGTTTTCATTCAAACTTGTAAGATATAATTAAATTTAAATGAAAAACTTTTAAGCACGTGACGGCGGCCACTAAACGTTTAATCTAGTGCTTAATGTAGACACGGTTTGGTTTTTCTCAGCCAAGAGATCTCAGGGCATCTCCAACGGGGCGACCCAAACCGCGCCCGCGCGTCCGGATGGGTCCAGCCGGACAAAAACGCGGCCCAGCGCGCGGATCCATCCCTAAAACGGATGGCCGCAGCGTCCGGAAAGACCCAAACCCGATCCAAATCTGGGATGAGTTTGCGTGGCCGCGGACGTCAATGGCTGGCCGCTCGCGTCCGCCCCTTGTCCGCCCCTGGCCCGCGTGTCATAGAAGTAGATAATTTTTTTCATTAAAACAAACCCATTACATTTTTTTAGCCTACTACTTCTATCCTAATACGTACGGGGCCGGCGGCCTCGCCGGCGACTCCTCGCCGGCTCGCCGTCGGGGCCGTGGATTTCACTCGACGCGGGCGGCCTGTACGCGTGAGTATTCCACTCCAGCTTACGAGCTGGGTGGCGCGGTGGAGGCCTTCATCCTCTTCCTTTCCGCCCACGCGCCTCGGGCGCGCTCGCGCTCCGCCTCTTGCGGCGGCACCATCCGCTTCCCGCATAACTCCAGCTCCTGAAGGGCGGCGCGTTCCACAGCGGTGCGCGCCTCCAGGCGGGCGCGGCCGGTGGCCTGGGCCTCGTGGTTCTCGTTCCGTCGGCGCATGCGTTCTTGTCGGCCGCGCTCCGCCGACGCAGCCGGCCTCCCGGCGCGCCGCTCGGGCGAGGGCATCCGGATGAGGTGGCGGGCTGCTTGCATAGCGAGCAGCTCGTTCTTCTAGCCGAGGAGGTCGCCTAATCGGCGGAGGCCGGCCCGGCAGGTGGCCTCGTGCTCCTTCGTCACGCGCGTGAGGTCGGCGAGACGCTCCTCGATGGCGGCGTTGATGTTCGCCAGCGCGAGGTCCTCCTCGTCGACGGGCTCCTCCTCCACGGCGGCCGCTCCCTCCTCCGCGGCCTCGTACCAGCCGTCCGTAGTCTCGTGCCAGCCGTCCGCGGCCGCCTCCACCATCTCCGCGTCCCCTTCCTTCTTCGCCGCTGCCTCGGCAGCGACGCGGAGCGCCTCGTCGTCGGCGACCCACCGCGAGTCCGCGCGCTCCTCCTCCTCCGTCCGCGGGAACCTGGCCCAGGCAGCGAGGGAGAGCTTGGCCCACGTGGCCTGCAGGGTGCGCGGCATGGCGATGGAGAGGGCGCCGGAGAAGGTGGAGGGGGAGAGGACGGCGGAGCGGGTGTGATGCGGTTTGTGAGACTGCCGTCGTCTTTTATAGCCGGCGGCCTGGCGGGAAACTTGGGCGCGAGCGCGCGCCAATGGCATTTTCCCGCGCGCGGGAACTTTCCCGCGCGTTCCACCGCCCACCATTGCTGTCCCGTCGAGGCCTGCCATGGCGCAGCGCCGCGCAAGGAAGACGAACCACGTGGCGTCTTTTTGGGTCGCCGCGTTGAGCGCAGCGTGCGACCCAAACGGACACGCGGACGCGGGCCGCTGTCCGCGTGTCCGCTCGGCCACCCAAACGGCCCAAGACAGACGGCCCAGCGCGTCCGTTTGGGTCGCCGGTTGGAGATTGCCCTGAGGCCACCACTTTACTGGGCCCACTTCTATGGGACCCACCATCTCTATATTATTTCGGTTCCCATGGACTGCCCATCTTGTTCCTTCCCCAAATCTTCTCTCGAGTCTCTAAAACTACCCCAAATTCTAAAATTGGACGCCAATTCGTTGTAGAATCTATCAAATCTGCAAATTGGAAGCACAAGGCCACCGCTCCACATCCGCTGCACTTTGATTGGATTTCGAGTACAAGCTCTTCGGTTACGCGTTTGCGCCGGCGCTGCGCATGGCCGCGCCGCTCGTGCCTGTGCTGCCGCTCCAGGCACCCAGCCGGGCATGCCCCACCACTCGGACCACCCCGCGCCGCCACCTCCGACCGTCGGTGTCCTTCACAACCGCGGCCGTCCCAGGAGGCGTGAACGGGCCGGTGCTCCGCACGTGCAAGAATTGCAAGAAGCAGTACGACCCGGCCGCAAATCACCCATCATCCTGCCGCCACCACACGGCCCACTTTGGAGGTGAGAAACATGCCCTGTCTAGCACTTTTCATTTACAAATCCTGTGATCTGTCAAGTGTGATTACTTTCTTGATCTGGTACACTGAATTCGCCACTAGCTCTTACCATTCTGATTAGAAACGCGTACCAATCTGGTTCTGTTAGTATTGCTCATAAAACTAATAAGTTGCTGTTTTCTTTGTAATATCCAGGAGAAACAAAGAGAAAATTCGAAAGCGTCCATGTCGGTGGGACCATGGATACTCCGGGTGCAGGCAAAGTGCTCCAGTACTGGCATTGTTGTGGGTCGGAAAATCCATTTGATGTTGGTTGTACTGCTGCTCCTCACTCTTCATACGATGATTGAATACCTAGCTCTTATCTGTCAACTGGGCTCTTGCCATTCTGCTATTGTTTTACATGAATAGCTTTCTACATATTGCTTATTTTGCATTTATGTCTGAATGGCAGGAGCGGCCAACATAATTTCCTTTCTAGCTTCTCATATTATGTGTATTTGAATGTTCTATCTATGAATGAGTCTATCTACTTTTCTAAGAAACTAATATACTGTTTATTACCTGCCATTCTTTTTACTTGAAATCGAATGTTCTCTTGGTAAATCTATATTCATTATCTTGTTTTTTTGATAGGACAGGCTTGATTGAAGCATTGCTATATTATAAAAAAAATAACAGTAGTTGGAAGCTTGTAGCACTAAGGCTTACCAAGAAAATTATCATCTGAAGCATTGTTTCAGTGACATATATGCCCAGCAGTATTAACTGTACACAATGACAATGCCAGTTGGCGCAGCAACACTTAGGTTGGTAACAGGATTGCCATTTGTATGGTATGCCTTCTCCCGAGAGACACATTTACATGGTTACCACGACCTACAATTCTAGTGTAGTCATACCTACCATCACTTGGTTTTCCAAGTCCACTGCATTGTAAACACGCATGAAATGAAAATCGGCTCAAAGAACCCCTTGCTCGTGCAACAAGCTCCAGGCTCGTGGTTCTCACCTCCTTTTCCCTCACTTCCTTGACTTTCATGTTTTTGTTTTCCTCCGATACTTTATGTAGGCTGAACTTTAAAAGCATATGTGACTCTGAATCCATATCACACTTGTTTAGGTCCTAGGACATGGGTATATATAAGACTTTGAACATCTCTAGTCTTTGATAGCTCTTACGAAACAAACATATTGCCAGCATGGGAGATGTGTTGAGCAGGGCATTCATTAAGTGTTTATCATGTCATTTTCATCGTGTGAGCGGGCGGCAAAATAATGTGATAATCTACTTGCATGTTAGGTTCTGATCTCTCGCCAAAAATAAAATGAAGGGAAATGTATCATTTCGTTAGATGAAACTCGCATCAAAGGAATGGGGAGAAGTTCTTAGATGAGTCAGTGGTCAGCACAAATAGCATTATCATGAATGATCCAAAGTAACCAACTTTTGCTCATACCGACCATCATTTGACTAGTAAGAAAGAAAAAAACAGAGTTGTCCAAGTCCATTGCATTATAAGCACCCGTGAAATGGAAATCGGCTCAGTTCAGCTAAGTTTTGAACTCATTTTCAAGATCACCATGCTATAGCAACGAAATCTAGTATGGTATTTACCTGGGTTCCGAAATATAAGCCTTTTTAGGAAGCTAATAAATCAGCTTACCAAAAAGACTTACATTTAGGAACGGGGGCAGTAGAAAACATTGGAGGTGAGACATAAAATTGGGAAATTATTAATTGTGAATGATTGTTTCCTATACAAAATCCACATCAATTCTGGATAAATTGTCATGTTCTTATTTGTGATCTTAGATCTGCTCCTACAAAAGGTACCAGTCTTAACATCATCAGGGCAAAGAGGATACTTATGTGCACGCACACCAACTTCAGCTCCTTAATTTCAAACTTAGGCACATTAATCAGATCAGGAATACCTCTCACAGAAAAAGAAAAAAAAAGAATGCAGGAACCAATAAGCAGTGCCGTACCTGAGAATACGGAGACCCTGAGCAAAACAAGAAATAGAGGCCCTCATTGGCAACTAAGATGATTTTATATATACTACTCACTCTATTTCAATAAACAATGCGCCCTTGTTTTTCGTATTTTATCTTTGACAAAATATTAATCTATATCTCTCTATTTAAAAAAGATGTTTCAATTTTATCTAGATATACATGTATTTAGATGAGTTTAGTTTGTAGATACATGCAAGTTTTGATGAAGTTGAAACATATTTTGATGAAATATATAAAAAATATTTGATATAATACTGATATCATTAGAAAGTATTTTCCAACACGATTCTAACAATGCTGCTTATGTATTATATGACCGTGATATTGTTGTCCTATTTATTTGGTCAAGGTTCACATTAAAATGTGTGTGCTTCTTGTTTATAGAAATGGAAGTAGTATGTGGTAAAATAAATTAAAAGAAGCGTATCATGTGAAAAAGCAATCTAAGAATTTAAAAGTGCTAATTTTTAGTCGAAACGTGCCATCTTTCAAAAATGGATCTTCAATTAGTTCTTCATAAAATTTCTTGAGACAAAATCTTAATATTCATTGGAAGATTAACTGAATTAGCTACACTAGCGATGGAAGAGAAAGAAAAGATATGGGCAAAGAGGCGTGGATGGCTTGGGGGCCTTTGGAGTTAATGCGATTGCAAATTTCCAAAGCACTAGTACTACCTTAGGCTGACCATAGTGTATCATGTAGTAGTATCATGCATATGATACTTGTGTATGATACTATCTCTATAGTGAGTGGTACCATGGAGTACTATCATAGATATGCTATATTTATTATTTTTAGAATCACAGTGTAAATTTGTGTACAAGATTTTTTAGGCATTAACTTTTCTCGTAATATAAGATAGCTCCAAGTCAAAAGAAGCCAAAATCGCCATAACATAAAACATAGTCAGAAACACAGAAGCTGGGTAATGCCCAGCAAGGAACAGAAACTAAGATTAATTGATCCAGAACTGTTTGATTATCAATCTGTTGATACACGAGCAAGTAAGCCAAATTTGCGGCCCCGGAAGGCGGTGCGGCAGCATCTCTAGGGTGCAGGGATGCGGCTTAGCCAACAAATGGAAGCTAGGGTATGACAAAATGGCGTAGCCGAGAGAGTCATCTGCAGCCCGAATGATCTGGCGGTTTTCTTCGAGTGTTGAGCAGGGCATTCTAAGTGTTTATCATGTCATTTTCATCATGTGAGCAGGCGGCAAAATAATGTGATAATCTACTTGCATGTTAGGTTCTGATCTCTCGCCAAAAATAAAATGAAGGGAAATGTTTCGTTTCGTTAGATGAAACTCGCATCAAAGGAATGGGGAGAAGTTCTTAGATGAGTCAGTGGTTCAGCACAAATAGCATTATCATGAATGATCCAAAGTAACCAACTTTCGCTCATAACAACCATCACTTGACTAGTAAGTAAAAAATCAGAGTTGTCCAAGTCCATTGCATTATAAGCACCCGTGAAATGGAAATCAGCTCAGTTCAGCTAAGTTTTCAACTCATTTTCAAGATCAGCATGCTATAGCAACGAAATCTAGTATTAGTATTTACCTGGGTTCCGAAATATAAGCCTTTTTATTAGGAAGCTAATAAATCAGCTTACCAAAAAGACTTACATTTGGGAACGGGGGCAGTAGAAAACATTGGAGGTGAGACATAAAACTGGGAATTATTAATTGTGAATGATTGTTTCCTATACAAAATCCAGATCAATTCTGGATAAATTGCCATGTTCTTATTTGTGATCTTAGATCTGCTCCTACAAAAGGTAGCAGTCTTAACATAATCAGGGCAAAGAGGATACTTATGTGCACACACACCAACTTCAGCTCCTTAATTTCAAATTTAGGCACATTAATCAGATCAAGAATACCTCTCACAGAAAAAGAAAAAAAAGAATGCAGGAACCAATAAGATATCTCCAAGTACTCCTGACGCCAAAAGAAGCCAAAAATCGCCATAACATAAAACATAATCAGAAGCACAGAAGCTGGGTAGTACCCAGCAAGGAAGAGAAACTAAGATTAATTGATCCAAAACTGTTTGATTGTCAATCTGTTGATACACGAGCAAGTAAGCCGGTGGGTGTCTGAACCGTCTTTATGTGACCAGACCCGATAAGATCGCGGAGGTGGAACCGCACGTCTAGAGGCGATGACCTCAACCTCGTCTTCTCCAGTGAAGACACTAGCATCTCCTTGTACTTCCGACGGTTCAGTAATGAAAGAACTTCCTTCCTCCCCTGCTCACCATAACCACATATGTCAGTCTTTTTGACAGAGAAATTGCAACTGTAAAAAGTCAGTTTGTAGCCATCTAGAAGAATACGGGAAAGCCAGGCCAAGAGGAAACAAACTAGCATTCATGAAGTACATCGTGTGCGGTTCCGAAGTATATACATGAATTGAACCTGTTTATATAATATGAAGCGGCCAAGTACTCCATCTTAGTGGGTATTAAGGAAGAAAAGATGCATGCGCAGCAATCAAGAACAATATAATATAATTCATTGCAATCTAGAAAGGATGTGACATACATGGAAAAATATCATATGGACAAACCCTTTGGCCGCTACAAAAGAGCCACAAAGTAGGCACCGGAAGGGCACTGTCTACTGCTCAGATGGATGCTATGTCAGCAAGAAAACAACTTATGGCCCCATTTGCACAACTTATGCAGGTCTAAGGACACAAGTGTCCAATTTTTAAGTTCATGACTTCATGGACCAAGTTGAACCCAACTTGCCGGTATAGGGACGTACACTGCAATTTAATCTAATAACAGTCCTTAGGGATTCATGATAGCCTGTCAATCACTAAAGCGGAGGCTACATTATTTCACTCACAGATAAGCTTTGAATTCATTATCAATTTGTTAAGGCCATCTTTCGTTTAACTGGCACCGCGAAATTAGAACCAAGGAACAGAAAAGTCAAGAAGTGCAAACCTGGGATAGGCCTTTCAAGATTGGACCAATACTTGGAATAGAAAACCAGTACATGTTTGGATCTATTAGCTGGCGCGTCTGCAGAAAACCAATATGGCACAAACAGTAGGCATGATTGGTCAAAAACATGTTTTCTTCACGTAATCAAATTAGATGTGTTTATTACTTGGTTGCTAAGCATGACAAAAAAATATTGGAGATATAGTATTCTTTCAGTTTAACATAACTTTCTTCAGTTCAACATTCTAAAGTAAGACAAAAACAGCGATGATAATGATCCCATGGAAAGTAATAAAAATATTACTTACTAGGAGGCCAGCATTCATCAATACTGTGATATGTTTATCTTTCGCATCACCACCACATGATAACAGTGAACACTGCAACGACAAGCAGAATGCATGAAAAGTTCTATAGAGCAGCACCATGTCTTGGTTTATTACTAGGTATAGTTTAAGAAACAATATTCCAAAACAAAGTGTCAGCTCAAAATCTCCATGATAGATCATCGCAAAGCCTCAGGGAAGTTAAAGCTTGATAATGCACTATTCTACAGAAAAAGTCAAGAAAGAATTCTGCACAGGACTAACACTTGTCAGTAATTGGTTGAAACTTACCAGCTCTAGGTGATTTATGCTAACATCCAATTTCGAATGCAGAACATATTTCTCAAACCACTCAAACACTTCACTGCCATCTTGTTTTTTACCCGTTGACCTCCTGATAGCAAACTCCATCTGCATACGTGAACAGATCCATTAGAACTTGTAGTACAAAAAGGTAAAGTTAATGCGATGAACAAACATATTAGGACTAAACTTCAGAATCAACAGGAGATTGGTTACATAATGACTGCTTTTTTATGTAACGAGATGAGATCCAGCCCCCTAGAACACCGAAGAGAAAAGGAAAAGGACATGAAAGATATCTTTTTAGTTAGGCAAGAGATAGAGTTAGGAAGATAAGAATATGGTTTATTAGGCAAGTAAGAGTTCGAAATAAAGGTTCTGAAAAGCAAATCTTGCTATACACACTACAAAGAGAATGTTCACATCTTTCACTAATTAATGAAGAAATGCTCTCTAGGGTATTGTTCACATGTCTATGACGATAAATTTGCAGTCTAATTACTGTGGACTTGTTGGTTAGACAAGGATAGATGGTATATGGGCATATGGCTATCCAGCTTGGTACGGATGGGCTTGAATGAGGTGTTGTATGCATGGTTGGGTGGATGGGCTGAGAAAATTCCATGCTTGCCTTAAGGGAGAAGTATCACAAAAGACTAATAACAAAATTATATATACTTCTTAACTTCCTTTACATTAACATCATCCAGATCTAGTGAATGAACCTACTTAATGCCAAACCAGGACAACACATACCTGTCTCAGATAATCATCCATGAACATGATAGCATGGTCATCCTGACCAGTACTGAGTTTGAATACTCGGAGTACTCTGTCTTTCTTCAGTGACTGCAAAAGGAAGTATTTCTATGTTCAAATTTCATCACAACCAATGAAAAACTATCTCTGATGCAGTTGGAGATTAATACACACTAGTGAATGATAATGACTTGAAGAGTTTAATATGAGAATCACTAGAAAACAATCCAAAGGTAACATCTACAACACTGTTTCCCCATAAAGAGTAATTGCATAAGTTCAAAACAAAACCTCCAAATCTCTATCAACTTGAGTCCTGTCCTTCACGCTGCTATACAATTGGGATTGCAAAATGAATGGCTGTGTCACAACCTACAAGAACATACAAAAAAAGATGAATTTTATTCAGAAATGGTACTGAATCAGCATTACAAGGAAATAACCACAGAAGAAGCACAATGGAGTTTATATAACCATCCTTACTATATTAAAACAGGCTCTTTTAACATTACATGGAGTATTTATTCGGTTTGCATATCTTTCCATTAAAAGGAGGTGCTAACATAAATACAGGAGTTTAGCGGTGGCCATTAAGCAAAGCGCGCACCACAGCCCACAAGTACATGTTGCACATACACTCAAAGATAACACTTATGGAACACAAAACAAAACAAGCCTAGCCGCATCGTGGCTCTTGTAACCAGTGATGGTACGCCTGACTCGTGGCTCCACCTCTGCCTTAATTTGTTGGCCATTGTCTGAAGGTCCTGGCTCTCCCTGGAATACCTGGTTGTTCCTTTCTCTCAATAGATCAAATTTGCAGAATAACTATGGAGGCAGGTATTTTCGGTGATATCTTGGCAGTAATTTCCGCCTAGACAACCATCAAATTAGCATAGTCTTTGTTTGATGGGATCCCGGAAACGTGAGCTGCCTATCTTTAAAATATTTGCCACAGTGCAGCAAACTGAAACATGATACTTTTGTTCTCCAAGTTCAGACAAGATTGAAAATAATGATAATGAGGGGATGCCAATACCTTCTCTAGCTTTGGGAATTGTGCGCGCATCAATTGTAGAGCTATCAACGTATCAGTGAATATAAGGTTGTCCTCTGCGTCATCAAAATTGTTAGATTCTGACTTGTTACCAGCTTAAGATGTACAACAATATTGTCATTGAATTCAATGTTTTTCACATACAATATGTAGCAACTTCTAGGTCACTAATGTCTTCGATGGTGACAGTCTAATGTAACAGCTAGAAGTGGTCTAAAATAGGAAATAAATTATGTTCTAGGCCAATTATGTTCTAAAATAGGAAATAAATTATGCAACATCCTCATCATACCATAGCAGCTTTACCAACCTTCGCTCATAAGGACAGGAGATCCGAAGAATAGTGTGCATTTCGATGGTCTTCCATGGCACCCATGTAGGAACACCATGACCATTGATGTTCCTTTGCCACATTTGGAAGCGAGGAAATGATAATATGGAGTAGCCAACAGCGCCATCCGTAGCTTCGATGATCTGACGGTTTCCATCAAATATATCATTTGTAGTGGGAGGCCCTGGCGCCATGATCGCACCTAGATTATTTCTATCCAAATCAAACTCTAGTATGCGAGTGCCAATGGTCCAGTAAAGACAGTTACCAACAAGGGCTGGAGGAACTGGATCAGCATAAAAGAGATCATACGGAGCCTTCGTCGAGATGAGATTGCCCCATACGCCAGTCTCCAAGGAGTAAACAAAGGCATTGCATTGAATATCGCTTCTCCCGGTGGACACCAAGACCACCTTGTAGGAGCTCAGGTGGCAGCCGCCGTGCACATGCCCATGCTCGCGGGAAGCGCAGAGTACCGCCCCTTCGAGGTATCCCCTCCTTAACTCGGACGGAATAGCCAAGCAGCGCTGCTCGCCGGTGATGGGGTTGCACACAACTACCACTTTCCGCCAGACATCTTGGACGAGGGCCAGACCGTGGCGGCAATCGAGCAGATAGCAGCAGTAGCTGCTGCAGAAGCGTCCAAGGTCGAAGCGCTGAGGAGGTATGCGGTCGGGAGGGTCCGCCATGGGGCTGAACACGATCTCCCCGTAGGTCCGGTGGAAGATGCCGAGTAGGGGCGGATTCCGGTGGTGGTTAGAGAAGCTGCGAAGGAACGCTTGCACACGGCGGAGGCGCGCGGGAGGGAGGACGGCTGAGGCTGGAGGCGGAGGAGGATCTCCCAGAGCAGATCGTCGCCTTCGAGCGGGGAGGCCAACGCCGTCGGCGAGGCACCGGCGCGGCGGTGGGACGATCCGGCGCCACTCATGTCACGTGGACGGGCTGGGGAACTAGGGAACGGGACGGATGCGAAGGTCGAGACCTAGGCTGCAGTATTATTAGTGGACCCTTTGCAGATCGAGTTGTCGGCCTCATTGCCCTCGCTGCGCCACCGCATCTCCAGCAAGGAAGCTCCAGTGTCCAGTCCTACATCCGCCGCCGATGTGGACAAGTCCCTCTCGCGGCCGCCGGCGTGGGCTAGATTTTCAGCAGATGAAAAAAAAATACGCAGGGCACCATGTTCTTTTCGGTCATGTAAACATAGGTTTAGTCGTTCGGATAGGATTGCATTCTGATGTACTGCAGTGTAGGCTAGTTCGTTTCGGTCCACTCTACAGTTGCCCGCTATTTATCTCAACGAAAAACCAGCGGTGTGGAGAATCACGAGTAAACAACCACATCACTGACGGCGACAGCAAACTTTTC
Source organism: Lolium rigidum (assembly GCF_022539505.1). NCBI lineage: Eukaryota > Viridiplantae > Streptophyta > Magnoliopsida > Poales > Poaceae > Lolium > Lolium rigidum. The sequence goes on from NC_061513.1 coordinate 312,390,637, forward strand.
AAATCACAGCTGGTCGAGAAGAACACAAAGAAATATTAGTTCAGATGATACTGCGGCGGAGGACTGCATCTGCGGGAGGGTGGGGTTTCAGTATCGGAATAAACTGGTCCGGCGATTGGAGCGCCCGCTCCGCTGCAGGGGAGGCCATGGGTTTGGGTCGATCGTTGGTCCCTGGCTCCCTGCCCCGGCCAGAACCGAAACCAGCAGTCAAGTCCACCGTTTGGCAGCTAGTATCCGAGTCACGCAATTGAGATCCACGCGCGCGCGTGCAGGAAATCGTGGTGTTGCATCTCGCTCGCCTTGACTTGGTTCGTTCGTTCTGGAAAACAAAAACGAAAAAGAAGGACCCCTCATCTCAACTACTCCAGCCGAGCGCGGACGATACCCCTTTCTTCCTTCCTTTTCTTTGCAAAAATAAAAAAAACAAAACAATAGCGCATCCTAATTCTCAGAAGAACTAATCCACACGCCCTCCATCTGCTGAAATTATCGGCTCGACGGAGGCTAAATTGTTTCGCTCGCATTATCCTAATAACGCAGAAACAATACTAGTAGGTACCTTGTCTCCATCGCTGCCATCCTGCCAGCCCAGTAACTGACGGACAGTCGCCTCCATCCGGCCGGTGACGACGGTGCTCGTCTCGCCTCCTCTCCTCTATGGTGCCATGGCCGATCAAGCTGAGAGCATGGAAGCCTCCTCTCCTCTCCTCTCCTCTCCGAGCAAGACACTCGTCACGCGCTAGCCGACACGCGGCAGGCTCACCATGGCCCCGTACTTATAGAGAGGAGAAGGCATGCTATGGTATGGCTGGAGGGAATAGAGAAGAACAGGCCATAAAAATCCAATTCTCCGGAATCAATTGTTGTTGTACGGGAGATGATGGAAATGTGTGGTTCAGATGGAAACTCGCGCGGATCGCTGACATGGCATGGCATGAACCCACGCCACAGAAACACCGCCCGAAATTTCAACTGCATGGCCCCGTAGACCGAGGCGTAGTCCTTGTTTTGCTAATCTCTCCAGATTTCAAGGGGCTGCCATGCTCGATTTTCCTCCCTGTCATAAATGCTTTGCTTTTCGTTCAGAAAACTCTACATATTCTGAGGTCTCCGGTATCAGCAAAACCATCAGTTATCTCTCCCATAGTCCCAAGTTTATTGCCGGTGGTAGTTGCTTTGGATGGATCGCTGACTTAATTGCCGTCTTATATAAGTATATCGTGAAGCTAAACACCATAGAAACGACCCAACTCTTAATTAAATGACACGTCTTGAGCACTATAGAAAATTAATATTCCCATCCTCTCTGGCCGCCGGCCAATCTGCGATGTGACATCGTCCTCCCCTAACCTCTCCCGTGGACGCTTGTATTAGCCAATTACATAACCCACACACACCTACAAGCTACAGTGAAATCAATCAATTATTAGCTTGTTGCAAACACATCAACTCGACCTAGTGTTACAAAATTGTGACGGCAACTTTCCTGTTTTTCATAAGATCCGGTCCCTTTTTGTTTGTGAATCCATGTTTCAAACCATACCGATTGATAGTTTTCAGTTGCTACGGCGCAAAACCTTGAGGAGCTATTGGAAGTAGAAAGGCTTTGCTAAAGATACCAGTTCCGTTGTTCCTTTACCAGCACTTGATGTGGAAATCGAAGACACGGAATGGTAGTAAATAGAGACCAATTCCCGTCTTATCTACTTAGTTGGAGAGATGTGAGGACGGTGCTCATGTATGGCTTGTATGGCAAGCAATGCCCACATTGCCTGCCAATAAATTCGTTTGGCTAGCGTTCGCTCACAATCATCGTCTATTGAGAATGTTTTATTAGAATTCCCACCTGTGTCAGTTTGAGGTACGGTGAGTTCACAGAAAATCATCCAACAGAGCATGGAAACCAGCCACCCTTACTTCAGCTTGAGGAGTCGTTTCCTCACACTTATCATTTCTCAACATTCCACCCTTTTCCCCAGTACGTTACAGGATGATTGTGACACAATATTTCCATCAGCAATAGAATGCTTTCAACCACAACCTTAACATTAAGGTTTAATATCGGAGTTTACAAACACAACTAGCAAGTACATGGATATAAATACAAGAGACCATGCAGCACCAGCTACTGCAACGAATCAGCATGCATACATAGGCTTGCTTACAAATCTAAATGCCTAGCTTCTGTGATTCTTCGAGACACCAAAGGTTATTTAGCTGTTTCACATGTTACTTCAAAAACAAAAATCATGCATGGGCCACATGTTGACAGCATGGCAGCCGCATCACCACCGCAGGAGCAAGACACCTTTCCGGATGCATAGCCGGTATCAGCCATCTAGTCCTCCATAATATCTGGACAAAAACAAAAACATGGTCAGCAGACCAGTTTTAGGAACAATAAATTCAGAGGATGGTTTCAACTTAAACCCACACCACACAATCAAAAAGAGCATGCATTTAAACAAGGCAAGTTAAACTGACCACAATCTAAGTTCCAGTTAAAAAATAGTAGACAAAAAAGGGAAACCCGTTTCTTTCTTGGCACCTATCCATATTTCCAGGTACGACAAGTGCATAACTTGTACCGTACAAATAATATCCAAGAAGCCAAATACCAGGTATTGTCACTACTCATTCCTGGGATAAAGTTTAGTACTTATGGATACTAGACATAGGCAGATTACTGGTTTCCAGTTAAATACCATATATAAGTAATGTATAAAGACGTTGTAGGTGCAACCAAAGTATAGAACATAGCATTATAGATGTTCGTTTAGTATGCCCAGCTCAGTAGCAAACATTTCTTGCATTTTCACAAAAGGTTGCATGAACGCCAAGCAAGTACCAGTATTTGTTTTAATTCCAGACCACACCAGTTCCAGCGGTGGCTAGGTTTCCAGTAAATGAGTCTAAGCCAAATTTGAATGTTACCTGCTTGCTTCCAGACATTGATGGGCTGCTAACTTGGGCACATATCCCTATATATTGAGTGCCCAAAACAGAATATGAGATTGGATGATTTGGGTTCTTCTAACCTCAATGTCATGGAGTGACATCTCACACAACCAAGTGCAAAGGCTGGTAAATCGCAAAGTTTGATGACAGACATGTATGCTTGTCATCGAAAACATGGTCCGCTGCTCGGCACATCCTTAATCACCTCATCTTGCTCCATCCTCTCCGCCGACAAGGGCAAACGCAGTCATCACCTCATCTTGCCAGTGTTGAATTTCTTCATTTGCTACATAGAACAAGCTTTCTCATACAGAGCCTAGTGGGGAAACAGATACACAGTCAATAATTGGAACTGAAAGGGTGGAAGGGAGAAGAGGGAATATGTAAACCAAAATATACACACAAATTACCTAAATCACTCATAGGTTAATTGATAGAAAAATCATCAGCCTTAGCAAAGCATCACTTTCAGATTTAAGGAAGTAGAAGTTTAAATGCTTTACTTAGTATAGGTGAACGGTAAGGCTGCTTCAACATGTGCCAGAAATGACTTGTCATAAGATCTTTTCACAATCAATAAAGGAGTGCAGCAGATGGGCAAAAATAAAAAATAAAACACAAGCTTAATAAACAGGGCCAACATTAGAATACGTCTGTCGAGGAGCTTCTCATTCTCCTCATGCAGTTTCTACATCGATCCGAAAATAAAACATAAGGCACATAAAAACGCATGTCAAAGGTTCAGAAAATTGAGATTACGGAAACGAAGAAATCAAGAAAGCACAAAAAGAATTGAGATCATGCTGAGAGGAGAACCAGTGTCAATGTACAGACCTAGTCTTTGCTCATACATAAAAATGGAAGATACATACACAATCAGAATAAGAAACTCCAAGCGGACAGTAGCAGAGAAAGAAAGCTACAGTTGAACTACCAAACTTAATATCCACAAAAAAGTTACAAATCTATTAGAATAGGGAAAATTGGGTCTGTACCATTAAAAGATCCAGTCTTTAGGTTTATAACATCAAAAGATCCACCTTTAAGTATGTACCATCGAAAGGTTGTAGGTGTTTTGATTTTTACCACTTCTGTGAAGTCTCCGTTAGTGATGACCATATGGTTACCCTTTTCATGAAAACATTGGACATCACTTAGGCATATATCACATACAACAACAGCTCAACATGACACGAATTAGGCATTGACAAGAATCTGTAACTCTCTTTTGGGTTCAGTCCTGTACCAGCTACAAACAAATGGAACAGAGAACAGAAATAAGGAACTCCTCGCAACAATCGCAGCTTCTGTGCTTTGGGGACGAGCAAGGGAAGGAGCATGGGAGGCCAGGCGTCGCGGGCTCGGCATCGGGTTGTGTCACGGACATATGAATCTTTACAGATGACGCCACGGCAGTAATACCGGACGAAGTGAGACGGCGGCGGCCAGACGCGTCAGCGAGCTCACAGACCGCTTGTTCTGGGGTTTCGGGCGGCCGGGCCCCTTCGTTCCGTGCTCATGGGAACCAGATTTGGTTGGGATGGAGGCGTGCCATGGAGGAGATCCTCCACAGGGGCTTAGGGAACGCGGTGGTCGCCGCTGGGAGTGGGAGGGCTGTGCGGTGGTCGGGGCATTTTCTCTCTGCGTGGGTTCAGTTCGAGCTGAAGAACAGAAGGGAATCCCTTCAGTAGATAATAAGCACGGGGATAGAAAGGGAAATTGTTATATCAATTAATCAGAAAATAAAATGATCTTTCTAATGGAAACAGAATGACAGATGGAGTGGCAAAGTCCAATAACGCTGCAACCAGTGCCGCTGGCATCACGCATGGCTGCGCCGCTGTGTGGCAAATAAATTTGTAGTTCTGAACAGAAACCATGTTCTCAGCACTGTAACTCAAAAGGAGGATGTGATGTGTTCAACATTACAAGCTTCCTATGTTCTTCCCAAAACAAATCCACAAAGCTACAGGAAGATCACTAATTTCCAGTGCTACCAAAAATTACAGGATAAAAGATTGGATAAATTATCAATATCAACAATGGTCTGGTTCCACAAATAAATGCATCTCTGATTTGAAGTTTTATTTGACCATTAACATGCTAATGCAAGATAGTAAATCAAAGGTTCAAGCTAGTTTGTTACTGGAACAAGCTAGTTTACAACTTTGCAGAGGCTAGAGCACACCAGAAACAAGAAAAAAAAAGCCATCTTGGAGTGGACATGGAGGCAAGGTACCTTCTGGTCCAGACTGGATGTCATGGTCCAGCTGAGCATGGTGTCGGACCCAATGACCTCATCGGGCTGCGAGATGCATCCAGCTGCAGGTGCCATCATCTACTCCTACCCGACATCCATACACAAGAATAACACATATTATATCAGTTCCAGATGAGATATTGCAAGAATAAATTCGTAGGAGACTTGACCCATATGAGATGCCGCAGCACCCGCGTATATCTACGACAGGCTAGCAGATTTGTTTTCACAAAAAACAGCACCCATGTGTAAAGTAACCATCACGGTTCTCTACTACCTAAAGAGGAGAAAGGAGAGTATCAAGAAACTCACCGAAAACATGGAGGCGGAGAAGAAGGCCACAGCTGCCCCTGTTGGGTCGTAGCAGCAGGAGTCAAAGAGGCAGTAAACGAGGTAGTCGAAGACGGTAGCCAGAACATGCAACTGCACTCCTTCCTGCACAAGTAGATAATAGATTACACAGTTGAAGAACTGATATGATTTTAACTGAACTCTGATTTAAAAAGCAAGGTCAGCAACAACAAATTCAGAGGACGGTTGCAAATTATATCCAAACCACACGGCAGCACCAGGACGTCTACAGGCCCCCACACAATCAAAAGAGCATGTGTTTAAACAGGGCAAGTGCCAGATCAGAGAACACAAAGCATTCAAACTGAGCGCAATCTAAGTTCCAGTTCAAAAATATTAGACAAAAAAAAGGAAAACCCATTTCTTTCTTGACAATTAGCCATAATTTCAGGGACGACTGCATATAACTTGTATCATACAAATAATATCCAAGAAGCCAAATCTCCCGTATTGGTCACTACTCATTCCTGGAATAAATTTTAGCACTTGTGGATAGCAGATTATTCATTTTCCAGTTCAAGTACCGTATATAGACAATGTAAGGACGTTCTAGGTGCAGCCAAAGCATAGAACAGAGCAATCTAGATGTTTGTTTAGTTATCCCCAGTTACATCAGTAGCAAATACCTTGCAATTTTACAAAAAAGAGTAACAATACCAAGAAAGTGTCAGTACTTGTTTAATTCCAGACCACACCAGTTCAAGCGCTGGATTTGGCCAGGTTGCTAGTAATGAGTCTAAGCCAACTTTGAATGTAACCTGCTTCCTGACATTCATTTGATCCAAATTATGAACAGTGATGGGCTGCTGACTTGGGCACATATCCCTATGTATTGAGTGACCAAAACAAAATGGACATAGGATGATTTGGGTTCTTCTAACCTCAATCTCATGGAGTGACACCTGATGCAACCAAGTGCAAATAAGTAGGTAGGCTGGCAAATCCGAAAAGTTCGATGACAGACCTGTATGTTTATGTCACCAAAAACATGGTGGCTCTGTTCGGCACATCCTCAATCACCTCATCTTGCTCCATCTTCTCCGCTGACAAGGGCAAAGGCAGACGCCAACACCCCCAGCCGATCCACCGTGCCAAATAGTAGAACGAGAACTGATTTGGTTATCCCTGCCATACACAAGCAAGTTTCTTAAAGCAAAGAGATAAACAAATAAATAGCTGCAGTGATAAACAAACTAGCTAGCTCATGATAAACAAATAATGCAAGACAAGAAAAACCAGGGACACTTATGCTTTTTGTTCAAGAAACAGTTGTACTACTTCAGCTAATTAACAAATGCAAGTTCGATAAGCAGTAGTGTTGGAAATTCTCTGAATAAATAACCTAACAATCCAAATACCATCTGAAGGTGCTGGACGTTCACTACAGGTCATAGCTTTGGTACAGGGCAGTGGTTATAATAAAAAAACAATGAAATGGATAAGCAAAACAAGCTTAACAAGAGAGCAGAACTCTTCTAAGTCCAGTACAAACATTTTTTGTCAGATCAGCATTACTGACCAGCATCAAAAGCTTATTTACACCATCAGCTACTGCATCAAATCCCTCAAAAGTGATTATCATTAAAGTTTATCAGCGCGGACGTAAGGTGCTCCCCAGCAGGTGTAGTTTTTGCTAACTCACCGTTTGATTTAACAAAAGCTCCACTGTTCCCAGTTTTGTCCTGAGACTGTCTTGGTGGAAATACATCTGGTGATTGAGTCCTGGCATGGTTGCTCCTGCAAATACAGTTGTAAATGATACACTGTCGCATACAATACTTATGCAACTGATTGTACGTGTATGCGTAGTAGCATTTTACCTTGCCTATAACCCTTCTCTGAGCATTAGTAGTTTGGTTTGAAGATGGACTTGGAGCCTATATACAAAAAGTTACAGCATGAGACCATCGTAGCAAAATTTACAAATACAGTTCAATCTGCTACATTTTACTGAAATGCATTGGCAAAGAGAAAAGAATAGTAAAGTTAAAACAACAACTAGCCAGTGTTGAATTTCCTGCATTCGCTACATTGAATTAGCTTTCTCATATATGAGGTTAGTGGAGAAACAGATACACAGCCAACTAATCATATTAATAGGAACTGAAAGCGGGAAAAGGGGAGAAGAGGCAATAGGCAAACTAAGATATACACACACAAATGCCCTAAATCACTCTAAGGTTAATTGATACAAAAATCATCAGCCTTAGCAAAGCATCACTTTCAGATTTAAGAAAGTAGAAATTTAAATGATTTACTGTATAGGTGAATGGTAAGGCTGCCTCAACATGTGCCAGAAATGACTTATCATAAGATCTTTCAGAAATCAGTTAAGGAATGCAGCAGATGGACAAAAATAAAACAAGCTTAATAAACAGGCTGGGTACGGGAGGATTCTGGTGATAGGGTTAGGTTTAGTGAGTGGGTGAGGCTGGGAGACGCTAGATAGGCCTTGTTGGGCCTGGCCGGCCTGGCTAACATGCCAATTTTACTCACATCGCATCAACTGGCTATGCAAAGGAGAGAATCATGTGGGGTAGTGCTCTTTTTACTGCCATGGCGACTTGGGGCGACTAATCACGCCAAGTCACCGAGTCAAGTCAGCAAGTCACTAGCCGCAGCCATGGCGACTTGACTTGACTCAGCGACTCAAAAATCATGATGGACAAGGTCGAAGGTCTTTTGCTGACCACTATATGAAATTTGAAGTCTTATGATTGACACGAGCTTTCACCTAGAGTAATTTTCTTCAATTCTACTTGTGTAGAGTAGCAGAGACACAACAGTTGGAGATGGAAGCTACAGCCTCACATCATGCAAATGGTAAAAAAGAAACACATACGTGTAAGGGAATGCACGAATTCCTAAAGAGGATCAGCAGTGAAGCCGATCTCATCATGAAGAACATGGTAATGTGTTGGCCCTGAGGTTCCTTGGCACACACAACAAACACAAAGCAATTAGCCCCACATAAATTGCACGGTAACTTAAGAGACCTGCAAACTACCACCAACATATTGTTATGTGGTAAAAAGAAACAAAGGAGAAAGCAGAGATTGCTTACAATCATGCCAGCATGTTCACACATGTAGAAGTCAAAATTCTTGCGATGGCAGACTTGCTTATCCACCACAGTACCTACAGAATTACATTAACACTTATTTTTGCCTCATTTCACAACAATTACATGACAAGGGCGGTGTTTCACTCAATAAGGAAAGTAGGACCAAAATACAGTTTACCTGGAGGAACATTCTCTGGAGATCCAGTCAGAAAGAATCTGGTGTGATGGTTTTTCTGGGCAAAAATAATGTAAGCCTTTGGAGGTCTCGGACAAGACCCCGAACATCACAGTGTGCACAGAAAGAAACCGACCACCTCTTGACAGAACAGGTCCGAAAGAAATTCTGAAAAAAGAAAGAATCATCAAATTAACAGAAGCTCCATTGATGATCAAGAAGTAATAAAGACATGTTAGGAGAGAAAACGTGCTAACCTTGTTCACAAGATTCCAACGTCTATTGTGTGGCAAAATATCTTGACTGTTACAGGCCCTCAGCTACATGATAAAAAGCTTACTAGTTAGATACATCCAGAAGAACATCGAGCATGAGAATGCCAAACTACGCTTGGTGGATTCTCACTAACCTTGGGTGCTTGCAGGACCCTCAATTTAATTTGAATAAACTTTGGTGCAATCGAAATGCCATGTGCCATCAGCATGGGTTCGAGTCATAGTTTCTACGTTAAACTGCCATGCATTTAGGGTAGCATGAACCATCAGTTAATTGCCAAAAACACTAAAGCTAACAAGTTATATACTGCTGCAGCAAGCTAAAATCTAGATTTCTCGACGATTGAGGGCATTTGCAGAGTTGACAAAGCTTTGGTGTATCTTTGCAGAGGAACAAGTGTGCAAAGCTGGTCATACAAAAATTCTTATCAGAACTTAAGATAATGAATGAAATTTCAGAAGAGAGGAGGCTGTGAGGATGTAGCTGAAACAAACCTCCAAAGTCAAATATGTCGGACGCTTTGACCTCCCCGCATGGATACATGTGAAATTACCAGAATACCGGAGCTATGTGCCTTTGTACCTCAAAAAGTAATCAGAGACTGTTATTTCGACAGTATAAGTGTCTCCGTTAATACCATTCCTCTGCCTCCATGAAAACCTAGTTAAACATGCCAATGAGAGAGCACTTAGTAAATAGCAACAAACTGTAAACAAAAACAAATTGTAGAACAAGCTAGAAACAGTAAAGCTCCCTTTCCAAATTATCAATATAAGCACTGGTTAAAATGAATAAAAGGGTTATGAGGAATTCTTACTTTTGTTCACTGCATTTTCTGACACTAAAACCAACAATCTTGAACTCTGAATTTCCAGGAGCGGCTTTGATCCTCAAGTTCTTGTGAGCACACTTAGCCTGTTACGCAAACATCCAAATCAGAACGATCCAGAAAATATATGGTTGCGTAACTTTTCACGCAATATTATCAAGAACAAATGCAACTTACCTTTTGCCAGTCAATTCTGTCAGGGCGGTTAACTTTCTGGTTTGCAAGAAGAAGTCGGTGAAGGACCGGGTTTAGCAATCATTGTAGTTGAGACATCTGCAGGTTAAAAGAAGTTAAGACATGAGCATGTAAAATCCGATGGTAGTCATTGCAAAACTGAAAGATGGCGTCATACCATACGATACAGTGAGATGCATACCAACGTTCAGGAAGAGGCCACTGTGTGTACCATGGAAACTTGAGTGAAATATTCAGCACCCATCACACCACCATCCAATCAACGAAGCTAGCAAGATTGTTGTGGAAAGATGACTGACAAACCAAAAGGAAGCACCTGTGTATAGTCAGGAGAATCAACCACAGCCGTGACATGGAAGTCATATATAAGCCTAAGCACGGGGAGTGCTTTGGAAGTTTAGTAAGACATCTACAAAGATATATACTGTTTTTCAGAATGTTGTCTCAGAATACACAAATTAGATTAAAAAGTGTGCAAATTATTAGTATATAAATTAATACTGTTTGTTCCTATAATATAATGCAAGTATGAAGCAAACAAAATGCATCATCATGTATACCAAAAGAACAGGCAGCAGTTGTGGTGCTCACTTTGTCACAAACTAATAACACTGTCTAGTCTAGAGCATTTTTTCCATATTTCTATTTGTGCTATAAAAACAGAGATTTTTAAGATTTATGCGTGGGAAGGCGAAAGAAGACAGGGCAGAATTTGTTAGTAAAAATCTTCACACTAAAGCAGGGAAAATCTTCCCAAAGGATCCAACACGAAGCCAAGCAGAAGTTCGCCCTTGTAGAAAACAGAGAAAAACATATACCCAAATGAAGGGACTACAGGAATTAAGGGAGCTCTCGTTTAACTAATAATCCTAAAGTAAGTGAGCACAACAAAACTATCCATTTATCGTTCTCCCTGAGAAAATATTAAAAAATCCTTGAGAAAAATATTAACCACGCATAGGAACCCTGTAGGGTTGAAGAGAGATGCACTACCTCATCGCCATAGTTGATGCTGAGCAGGACAAGATGACGAGATAGTGGTGTGTCCTCTCTGGCGGCACCCGCAGCGCCTCTCATCCGCTGCCAAGCAAAGGTCACGACCAGTCTACTTAGGAGCGAGAGATAAGTGGAAGGCTGGTTCCAGGGGTGCATCTGCCGCCAATGTCGGTGCCCAGCCAGAAAGCCCAGGTTTCAATAGGCAGCGCGAGAAGCTGCAGCCACAGGTAGCTGCAGTAAGTTAGTATGGAAACTTAGTGAAATCCAAAACGACTCGTGGAAGTAGCTTCAAACAAGAATGGTAGTTTCATAAACACCTATGACTGATAAGCAGAAAACTTTGAAAGAATAAAAGAACCCATTTGTATACATGGCAAGGCGAAAAGTTTCTAATCGAGTGAAAACAGATTTCCCCGCTTGTAGACATGGCATGCTTCTCTCTACCGCCTACCCATTCAGCCATGAACAGGAAATAAAAGTAACAAAAATCAATCAAGGACATATGTGCTCAACCAGGGCAGGTTTCAAAAATCTCGAGGCCTACCTTCCTCTGGAAACAAAGCACCTTCAAAACACTTAGCTATGTGCTACTAGTAACAATATGGATACCGATAAAATAAAAGGAATCTGCCAAAGCTTTCTTTTTTTTCTTTGGCAGGGAGTAAAGGGACATGTACCGAGATGAAGTGTTTTCCTTCTTTTTGTTTAGTCAAGAAAAACAGTGGTTCAAAAATTTATGCCTGGAAAGTCGAGAAAAGAAGACAAGACAGCTTCACGCAGAACCAACACGACGAGAAAAGAAGAGTAAGAAGCGAAGCTGAGGCTCGCCATTTTACAAAACAGAGCAAAACACATACCGGAATGAAGGGGCTTAAGCCTCTACCCAAGACTACATGAATGAAGGTACATTTATAAGACGATCGCATCACAATAAATTAAAATATGAATTAGCACATGTGACACCAGAAAGGCCACTAGTTGTCTACACAGCTGCTGCAAATTAGAGAAAACATGTGCATCTTTCTTGCATTTGGGAAGAATACACACAAGATCACCATCTGCAGCAACCATGCATAGGAAACATGAAGGGTTGAAGAGAGTGTGACTACCTCATCGCCATATTTGATGTTGAGCAGGACGGGAGGACAGGACAGCGGTGTCCTCTCTGGCGACGCCTATCAGCGCCCCTCATTCGCTGCCAAGCAAGATCACCACAGGTCTACTTCGGCACGAGAGACAAGTGGAAGCCTGACTTCAGGGATGCATCCGCCACCAATGTCGATGCCCAGCCAGAAACCCCAGGTTTCTATAGGCAGCATGAGAAGCTGCAGCCACGGGTACCTACAACAAGTTGGTAAGGAAACCTTAGAGAAAACCGAAACGACTCGTGGAAGTATCTTATTCAAACAAGAATGATAATTTCATTACCGCCTACGAATGATAAGGAGTATCGAGTGAAAATAGATTTCCCCGCTTCTAGACATGGCATGCTTCTCTCTACCGCGTACCCACTCATCCATCAACAGGAAATAAAAATAACAAAAATCAATCAAGGACATATGTGCGCGACCAGGACGGGCTTCAAAAATCTCTAGGCCAACCTTCCTCAGGAACCAAAGCACCTTCACAGCAGTTGAAGCTATGTGCTACTAGTGGCAATATGGATACAGATAAAATAAAAGGCAGCAGCCAAAGCTTTCTTTTTTTCGCCAGGAGTGAGTAAAACGACATGGGCTAGGAGTGTTTTTATTTTGCTGCATAAGATTGGCCGGCTAACAATCCGAGTAATGATCGCTCATACCTCAAGGCTGAACTCTGATCATAGAACATCAGGGCGGTTCCATCCATGGCATGTGTCTACCAGTGTTACGCATTCATTCAACGTGATGGGAAGGAACAGGATTTAGAAGGAGCATAGACTACTTGCGGTGTGGTTGCACTGAATTTGGAGAAAGAAAATCTGAAAATAATTTCCATGCTTATGACGAAACCTGGCAGTGTTTCGTGCCAATTTTGACAAGTCACCATAGTTGTGTTGCCAAGCAAAGACATCCAAGCATAGCTCATCTGAACTTGTCCCTTTAAATACTAGTCGGTGAACAAGGGGTAGCATATACTTACATAGTAGTAGTGGAAAAATTCATCTGAACTTTTCATGGAGACTTTGAAGTGATTGGCAAGGAGTTGGACGGGCTGGCCTTTCTTTCCCAATCCAGTCATGGCTATTGGGAGCCTCATATGCTTTTTTGCTTGGTGGTGATTCCTTAGCACCATCTACAGCTTTGATGGGCACCACGCTAGGAGGTAGAGGAGGTCGTGTTGGTAACTACCCGTTCAGCCTCTCCATCATGGGGTTCCATTATGAGAGTACAAAAGGAGCTCTCTGCAAATGCAAGGGGTAAAAGAGAAGAAGATTAGTACAAAACAGAAAGCAAGATTAATTTCAAAATAACAAACAAGAGTCATGGATCATATATTTACTTTGTTTAAATGAAAGATGGAGGATAATGTATGCACTACGCAAATGCAGTATACTTTAGCAACTAAGGATGATATATTTGTATTTTGATCATAATAATGAAATATGTGAATACTTAATCTAGCTTGAAACAAGGTTATACATTCTTTTTTTACCCTTGACCAAAATGTTAGGATATCTGGTATAAATCAGATTAAAAAGTGTGCAAATTAGTATAAATTAATATTGTTGCTTCCAATAATATAATGCAAATATGAAACAAATAAAATGCATCATTACGCATAACAAAAGCACAAACAGCAGGTGGGGTGCTCTCTTTGTCACAAACTAATAACACTGCCTAGTCTAGAGCATTTTTTCCATACTCCTATTTGCTCCATACAAACAGAGATTCAAAGATTTATGTGTGGGAAGGCAAAAGAAGAAAAGACAGAATTTAGTCGTAAAAGTCTTCACACTAAAGCAGGGAAAATCTTCACAAAGAATCCAACACGAACCCAAGCAAAAAGCTCACCCTTGTAAAAAACAGAGCACAACATATACCCAAATGAAGGCACTACATGAATTAAGGGAGCTCTTGTTTAACTAATAATACAAAAGCAAGTGAGCACAACGAAGCTATCCATTTATCGTTCCCTTGAAAAAATATTAAAAGAATCCTTGACCAGAATATTAACTTTGTTTACAAGAAAAATGAAGGATAATGTATGCATTATGCCAATGTACTAGTATATTGTACGAAGTAGTGATGATATTTGTATTTGGATCATACAAAAATGGTCGATGCGAATATTTACTCCAGCTTGGAACAAGGTTATACATTTACTTCTACCCTAGACCAGAACACTAAGATATGTTTCATATATCTGATTAAAAAGTATGCAGATTAAAATAAATTAATATTGGTGCTTCCGATGATATACTGTAACTCTGTAAGTATGAAGCACATAAATCGCAGCATTGTGTATTACAGACACGGAGAGGTGTGGTGTTCACTTGGTCACAAACAAATAAAACAATCTGGTCCAGAAAATTTTTCCTTATTTTTATTTATCCTACAATAACAGTGATCCAAATTTATGCCTGAGAAGGCAAATAAAGAAGAAAAGACAGGCTTTGGTAGTAAGAATCTTCGCACTGAACCAAACATAATCTTCACAATGAACCACATAAGAGAATACAAGACTGATTTTGCTAGAAAAAATCTTCACACGGAATCCAAGAAAACCTTGCCAAGAATCATCCACAATACGAAAAGAAGAGGGGGTAGCTGTTTGCAGAACATACACTCACCCTTGTATAAAACAGAGCATAACATGCACCCAGATGAAACGGTTTCCTTCTTTTTGTTTAGTCAAGGAAACAAGTGGTTCAAAGATTTATGCCTGGGAAGTTGAGAAAAGAAGATTTTGGTCGTAAGAATCTTCAGACAGAACCAGTGAAAATCCTATCAAGAGTCCTCCACGACACGAAAAGAGGAGTAAGAAGCGAAGCAGAGGCTCACCATTGTACAAAAGAGAGCAACCACACGTTCCCAAATGAAGGGGCTTAAGCCTCTACCCAAGACTACATGTATGAAGGTACAATTGTAAGATGATCACATAACAATAAAATATGAAGGGGCACAGATGACAACACAAAGGCCACTAGTTGTCTGCACAGCTGCAGCAAACTACAGAAAACATGTGCAGAACCTGAACATTGTGCAAACATGTACATACACCCACACTAGCCTCAACACATAGAATTTTTCTAGAAATATTTCTTACGGAAATCCTGCTCTCTCCTAGACCCTTCCTTGCATTTGGCAAGAACACAGCATATCACCATCTGCACCAACCACGCATAGGAAACCTGTAGGGTTGAAGAGAGATGGACTACCTCATCGCCATAGTTGATGCTGAGCAGGATGCGAGGACGGGACAACAGTGTCATCTCTGGCGTCACCCGCAGCGCCCCTCATCCACTGCCAAGCAAGGTCACCACCAGTCTACTTCGGCGTGAGAGAAAAGTGGAAGGCTGGCTCCAGCGGTGCATCTGCCGCCAACGTCGATGCCCAGATAGAAAGCCCAGGTTTCTATAGGCAGCACGAGAAGCCGCAGCCACGAGTAGCTGCAATAAGTTAGTAAGGAAACCTTAGTGAAAACCGAAACGACTCGTGGAAGTAGCTTCAAACAAGAATTGCAGTTTCATTCATCACTGCCTATGACTGATAAGCAGAAAACTTTGAAAGAATGAAAAAACCCACTCGTATACATGGTAAGGCGACAAGTTTCTAATCGAGTGAAAACAGATTTCCCCCCATGTAGACATGCATGCTTCTCTCTACCGCCTACCCATTCATCCATCAACAGGAAATAAAAGTAACAAAAATCAATCAAGGACATATGTGCGCGACCAGGGCGGACTTCAAAAATCTCGAGGCCTACCTTCATCGGGAAACAAAGCACCTTCACAACATTTGAAGCTATATGCTACTAGTAACAATATGGATACAGATAAAATAAAAGGAATCAGCCAAAGCTTTCTTTTTTTATTTGGCATGGAGTAAAAGGACATGTACCCAGATGATGCGTTTTCTTTCTTTTTGTTTAGTCAAGAGAAACAGTGGTTCAAAGATTTATGCCTAACGAGTCGAGAAAAGAAGACAAGACAGCTTCACGCAGAACCAGCAAGACGAGAAAAGAAGAGTAAGAAGCGAAGCTGAGGCTCGCCATTTTGCAAAACAGAGCAAAACACGCACCGCAATGAAGGGGCTTAAGCCTCTACCCAAGACTACATGAATGAAGGTACATTTATACAAAGATCACATCACAATAAAATATGAATTAGCACATGTGACACCACAAAGGCCACCTAGTTGTCAACACATCTGCTGCAAATTAGAGAAAACATGTGCAGAACCTGAACACTGTGGAACATTTACATGCATCCACACTGGCCTCAAGACACATAATTTTCCTAGAAAGTTTTCTTACGGAAATCCTGCTCTCTCCTAGCATCTTTCTTGCATTTTGCAATAATACACACCAGAACGCCATCTGTAGCAACCATGCATAGGAAACCTGAAGGGTTGAAGAGAGTGGGACTACCTCATCGCCATATTTGATGCTGAGCAGGACGGGAGGACAGGACATTAGCGCCCCTCATTCGGTGTCCTCTCAGGCGACACCATTAGCGCCCCTCATTCGCTGCCAAGCAAGGTCACCACAGGTCTACTTGGGCACGAGAGACAAGTGGAAAAGGCTGACTCCAGGGGTGCATCCGCCGCCATTGTCGATGCCCAGCCAGAAACCCCAGGTTTCTATAGGCAGCGTGAGAAGCTGCAGCCACGGGTAGATGCAACAAGTCAGTAAGGAAACCTTAGAGAAAACCGAAACAACTCATGGAAGTAACTTCAAACAATAATGATAGTTTCATCATCGCCTATGAATGATAAGGAGAAAACTTTGAAAGAATAAAAGAACCGAGTCATATACATGATAAGCTGACAAGTTTCTCCCCGCTTCTAGACCTGGCATGCTTCTCTCTACCGCCTACCCACTCATCCATCAACACGAAATAAAAGCAACAAAAATCACTCAAGGATGTATGTGCGCGACCAGGACGGGCTTCAAAAATCTCTAGGCCAACCCTCTCAGGAACCAAAGCACCTTCACAACACTTGAAGCTATGTGCTACTAGTGACAATATGGATACGGATAAAATAACAGGCAGCAGCCAAAGCTTTCTTTTTTTCCCCCAGGAGCGAGTAAAACGACATGGGCTAGGAGTGTTTTTATTTTCCTGCATAAGATTGGCCGGCTAACAGTCTGAGTAATCGCCGCTCATGCATCAGGACCGAACTCTAATCCTAGAACATCAGGGCGGCTCCATCCATGGCATTTGTCCACCAGTGTTACGCATTCGTTCAATGTGATAGGAAGGAATGGGATTTAGAAGGAGCATATAGACTACTTGCGGTGTGGTTGGACTGAATTTGGCGAAAGAAAATCTGAAAATAATTTTCACGCTTATGACGAAACCTGGCTGGCAGAGGATAAATCAATGTTTTGTGCCGATTTTGACAAGTCACCAGACTCGTGTTGCCTAGCAAAAACATGCACGCATAGCTCATCTGCAGACTACTAGTATAAACGCCGGGTCGAGCTCCTGAGCAAAATAAGGCAAGTTTTGTATCGCCAGCAGATTCATGTCCAACCTCGTCCCAATCTCATCACCATGTCAATGCTACTGGTAAATATCCATATTGCTAAAGATGGGAGATGCTCCCGTTTGTGCTTCAGGTAGATAGCAGCGTCAAGAGTTGGTTTGTGTTTGAGTTAAAACAGAGTAAGCAGCCAGGTTGAGCTGCAAAAGACTAGCCTGCACGCGTTATGAACTGAAAGAGGGGCAGATAGCTGCTGCTGATTGGGAAAACCTGCAGGCTATGCACTGAAGGACAAAATCGTTGGGGCTTTTTTTACACGCTCAACGGATTCAATGTGTCCTCCACTCTAATACCTATCGTGGAGGAGGAGGACGGGGAGAGGGAGCTCACTGTGCTGGGAGGTGCAGCAGGACGGGGAGGGGGGTGGCGTCCGGAGCAGCAGGTCCGGCGATGTCGCCGGCGTGGGGAGGTGGTCGCGGGCAGCAGCAGCGCGGCCAGGCCTCAAACAGGCCTTCCGCCGTCGACTCCCCTGGATTTGCAGCAGTCGGCGCCAAGAGCCACGGTCTCGCGCCCTTGTTGTCCGTCCTCATCCATGGCTCGGGCGGCCACCAACGGGAGCCCCGCGAGGATGGCGGCGGCGGGCGCGTCGTGGAGGAAGGTTGGCGCTGCGGTGAGGAGCGGTGCAGGGTGGTCGGCGAGGGAGGCAGGAGCCGCCGCGAGGGGCAGGCGGCGGCGGCGAGATCGGGAGGGGAGAGGAGGCGTCGGGTGGAAGTTGGGTGCGAAAGCGAGGAGAAAGGGGATTTTTTTTGGGAGTAGGGCTCCTGGTTTCAGCAACGCAATTACTACTCCTTTATTTCTTTTGGGAAGCAACCTAATTAGTAGTGTTGTTAGGGTGGGTAGAGAGCAACGCAATTAGTGTGCGTCTCCTCGGGAGCTGATATGCATGACGCTCCGGCCGATTAAGCCCAAATGGACGGCTCAGAACGAGTTTAACAGGGTGATCTGCGTTAATCCAATTCGTGTTATCTAATTGGCTCGACGGATTCAGGGGTGGGCGGGAGATTGCGGTCAAATATTCCCGCTCACTCAACCTCAAAAAATCATCCACCTCCAACTCAAAAGAGTTCGTATCACATTATTGCTAGGTATGAATTTGAGGTTCTCCAGCCCGCACAAGCTAGCTAATACAAACGGCTACCAATGGCGGTATTATCGCTCCTATATTTTTCGAGAACTTGACGTGCACTGACTGCCACCATCCGAGCACCAAGGAATTCAAAGGATGGTGTCACTATGCATGCACCGATCGCCACGACCCGAAGCCGCGGAGGTGGCGTCTCCACATCGTCCCAAGATGCAGAGGCGGATCCAGGGAGGGCGGAGGTCAGGCCCCCTATGCATCGGCTACGCCCATTGTTTGTTATACAGCCGGGGCAAGGGTCAAGGACAAAGTGGCACTTATCAATCCATATATCCACGCGAGCATCATGTATAGGCGACTTTGATGCTTGACTAGGTTTCTCTACACGGTCTCATCTACTCGTATTCCTCGCGTGCCAACTGCCCAACTACACACATCACATTGACACATGAATTCATGAATGAGCATCGCCGTTGCCACTAGGACAAATGACTCGGGCTCAGCGATCAGCGAAGATGCGAAGGCAGGCCTCACGACTCTATGCGTGTCTCTCAACTCATGGGCGGGCACAGGTCGTCGATAATAGGTATTCAAAGTCAAGAAAAATCCAACTGGAAAACGTTAAGGTTCAAATTTGTTCACCACTGAAACGAATCCGACTACTCGGCTAGCTTCTGTGGCAAGCTTCAGGTCACCGAATTCGGGACCCCTGGCCCTTGGTTGATCTGGCCTCTTGTTCCCCTCCCTACGGTGTCGCTGCTTCTGCGGCCTCGAGAATTGAGTCGATCACCGCCTCGGCCCTACTCTATCGTTGGAGCAAGACTAGGGCTAGATTACTTAAACCTCATGGGAATATTATTGGGGCTAATACAGCTAATGTTCGGCCTGAAGGATAGCATGAGATTTCCTCGGTTATAAGTGGCCGAATACTATGCAATTTTGTTTAGTCGGAATTAATGGGTATTCAGCTAAATACTCATGAATAGCTTTCTGCCCGCCCATGTCTCAACTGTCGACCTGCCTCCGCGTCGTGCGCCATGAGGCCACGCCCTATTCCTACACTGATCGCTCAAAGGTATTATTGTAGTAGCTGCTACTTGGTAGCTTGATTATCAACTCAAACTAGTAATTGCTACTTACTAGTTTGCTTTTGATAGTTGCATGTATTATATGGTGTATGTATGTATTAGAGTGTACAATTCCTTAAGTCATCGCAAACATATTGTAAATTAGTAATTATTTCAAATTGTTGGTTTAACCTGCAATTATACATTTGAAAAAAAAATCTAGGATACAAAATTACAGATGTTAGAGAGAAATCTTGCGTGTATATAACAATTTTAATACAAAAGCTTCCAATCGAAATCTCAGACCAAAAGACTATGTGTTGTATCTTTTATATGGTCATTAATATCTTCTTCACCCCCGGCCAGTAAATCATGGATCCGCCCATATGCCAAGACGGAGGCTAAAACTAGATGATGAAGGGTACGTACCTAGCCATGTGTTTGTACTCCAGGCATTATTACCTTGCTAACCATGTGCTTAAGGACTACTTAGGTAGGTTAAAACGACATTAACCAAGAAAATTAATACAATTGAAAACATATATATGCAACAAATCAAAGATAGGATTTCCACCGGGACAGACTTCTGTACGTCTTCTCTCACAGGCGATCAAGAAGGCGGCTTCTGTTCCCGGCCACCTCCCGCCGGCACCGCCGATCGGCCCCTATTCTCTAGCCTTCAGGCCATGGATGCGGGGTGGATCTGGGTCTCCGTCGGTGGGTGGGCTCCGTTCTTTTGGTTTTAGGTTTAAGCTTTGGTGTGGCGGCGCTCAGATGGATGGTGTGGCGGCGCTCAGATGGATGCGGTGGCGTCTTCTACAATATAGTCTCCCCAGCTTCAGCCCCATTTCGGCGGTGATGTCGAGAAGTTTGTGGGAGTAGTGTGGTTCTCGAGGACTTCTAGCTGGGGGATCTCCATGGAGCTTCATCGGCAGTTATTTCTTCTTCTTTGCCCCCGGGATGGATGTGGTCTTCTTGACCCGTTCGGCGACTTCCCGCTCGCAACCAACAAAGTCAGGCCGACTCGGGGGGAGCGGCAGCGGTGGCGCGCCGTCGACACGGTCTGGAGGTTGAAGATGAAGGGTATCTAAAGATTTTTATTGTAATTCTATTTTTGTTGGGGTGTTTTGTACTGTTCGTTGTTTCTCTTAATGCCAAGGTTCTATTCGCAAAAAAAGAACATGTATATGCATGGACACCATTACTATATCAACATGTGCCAGCATGGCCAAGTACGTACGCAACCTAAACCGGACATGCATGCTACGTAGAAAACTACTAGATACTTGCATATATAGTTAAATTAAAATATTTAACTTCTTCTAGCTTGAATTCTAGCTTCTTCTCCTTAGATGGAATTTTTCATAGAAATGTGTACTTGGACAATAGATAAAAGAGTGTATGTGCGTGTATGTGAGCTTCTATATTTATATTGTGTTTCTCAAAAAAGAGTGGAACATATTTAAATTCCATGGAAAATATATTTGGAAAGACAACAAGGTGAACTTATCCCATTAATCGCGGTATCTTGAGTGCAAACTGTCACCCCTAGCAGGCCACGACTCTTGACTTGTTTCGGTTGGAGCTAGACCCCCGTGCGTACAATTCATTGGGTGGTCACGACGTGATGCGGTTGTAACATGTCAATAGCGAAGGGTTCATGGAATTGTTCATAAACCCTATATTTGGTCATTATATCTTCTCTATTCTTATTAAACTCCATATTAGCAATTTATGTGTTAATTAACAAAACTATGTAAGCATGACTCATAGAGCCAAGAACAAGTCGTCGTCCCTAGACGAGGCATGGGGTGAACCCTAGCATGGTCGTCGCCCTCTACTGCATTGTCGTTTTGCGCCGATTTTCGAAGGTGTGTGAGGGCCCTCCATGCTTGATGTTGGTGGTGGTCTTGATCATAATCAGGGTTCATGCAATCCTTCATGAACTCGCAGTGGCCCTCGGAAATCCACCTTGATCTTGTTTAACAACAAGATTTTGTGCCTTGACATATTCTTTTTTGTTCGGAACTCCTCGTTCACTTCCTGCCTCCTCACATCGATTCACCCCACCTCTGTGAGCACTGATGAGGAGGTCAGTTTCCACCATGAGCAACTAGATCCTCGTCGAAGAACCAGACCATGCCTAGTGCCACCACAAACATGGTCTCGCTCTTGAACCACACGATGATCATGTCTACCATCGCCTCCAGCTTGCGTTGTCTATGTCTCGAGAAAGTCTATCGGCATTGGATCGATAATGAACCACACGGCAACTAGCCGCGATTGTGGACGACCTGGATTTGCTCCAGCTCCTAGCTAGCACATGACAACACTTGAGGCCGAAGACGGTTTGGATTTGAGTGTGAGGGCGGATGCGAGGTCACTACATATATTCACTGAGGAATATACAAATTAGTAGTGCATGTCGGGTTCCATCGAAGTACAACACACATATGTAGGAGCTACTACGTACAAATTTGTACTGCTGTTGACGATGATTAATAGATTGGTGGTCCTTTTTTGCGAAAAAAAAGTGCAATGAGCTTGGTACGACTACATGCAACATACTAGGTGCATGGCATAGAATATGCGGAAACGAGCGGGAAACTAGCAGTATATGTATAGGAAAATAAGAATAGGTATAGGAAAATCGCAGTCAGAAGCGAAATTGGGTGCGACCCATAGCAAATTTGGCCCAACCCAGGCCCTTTATGAATTATGATCCACGGGAACAAAACCAGCCGCAATCAGTCCCAAACCCTAACTCTTCCCATTTTCCCTCTCACCGACGAGACAGGCGGCGCCCCACCACGATGGCCGGAACCATATCGGCGCGGCCGGCTTGCTCGCCGGCGCGCACGTGCAGCGATGCGCGGCGCTCCGCCGAGCTCGCCGGACCGCGTCGGGCGCGTGGACGAGGCCGCGCGATGCGGCTGCTGGACGCCGGCGAGGGCCTGCCGGCCATCAGAGCTACGATGCATCTCCGGTCCCTCCCCCCGGCGACGGCGCTTCCTTCGCCGTGCTCCATCGGGGTGGCGAGCTTCATCGCCACGCGCAGCCCGGGGTCGCCATCAACGACAGAGCGCCCTCCTCTGCGGCAGCAATCCACCGCAGCTGCTCCGCTCCGTCCTGGCCGTGTCCTACGACATGCTCGCCGGGAACAAGTCCAAGCCCGCCGGTGAGACACCAGACTGTCTTCTCTCTCTCTACCCCCCTCCGTCTCTCTCCCCTCCTGATCATGTCCTGAATTGTGATAAAAAAATCGATCTTGCTACGCTGTTCCTATTATCTGCTCGTTGCTGCAGTGTATATGTTCATGAAGGTACCGGATTTACTTTTGTAGGTTCATGGCTACAGTTTGTAGGAATTTTAGCTCATCCGACCATTCATTCTTTTTTTGCGCCATTAATTGGGTGTCCAGAGAGGAGGTGATGAACACGCGCACCATGATCTTCTGCGTTTACTTGTGCTGTGTTGGGGATTAGGATAGGATTTATGAACACGCCAGACTGTCTTCTCTCTCTCTCTCTCTGATCTTCTCTTGAATTGTGATAAAAAATCGATATGGCCATGCCTTTTCTAGTATCTGTTCGTTGCTGCAGTTTGTATGTTCATCAAGGTACTGGATTTACTTTAGTAGGAATTTGAGCACATCGGATGCTTCAAAAATAATTGCGTCATTGGGTGTTCAGAGAGGAGTGGATGAATGCACCATGGTCTTCTCTGTTTAGTTGTGCCTTGTAGGAGATTAGGATATGATTTATTTGCTTGATGTGCTTGTGCTGAGGCCGTCCTCGTTGGTTAACACCATCCTGGCAATTTATGTTTGAGTGTGGGATTTTGGCGCAGATGGTCTTAGTAGGAGCTTAATCAATTCTTCTAATCCAAGGTTGAATACTAATTCGACTAACCAGTAGCCTAGTATATGTTGATAATTCTTCTGCCTTTTGAGCAAGGGTATATACTACTTTAAATTAGCAAATAAAATATTCTTGTTTCCCGATGATGCAATTTTCATCTAATGAATTGCCTGGGATCAACTAAAATGTACTTGTCTCGTTTGCTATCATAGTTATTTCTGCCCAGTAGTAGTAGTGAAGACATTGTATGACTTGGTGAAGAAGTACCCTTTGGAGGGCCACCAGTTCATCAGTTTCCCCATTTACTTTGTGAGCAAACAAGGCGTTTTGGGTGTTTTGGCTTGAATTCCAGGAACCGAGTAAGGCAGCATCCTAAGTTTTCAAAATCTTGTGCCTCTAGAATTATAGCTCACTTTATTGTTTCAGTAAATGAGATTCAATTTTTGTTTTTATTGGCTTGGCTAGTCCACTCTGTGTAGTTCCCATAATTTATGTTTGAATTTGAAATGTAGAAAGAGGCACACTGATGATAGCTGAGTCCCAAAATGAATTCTGGAGTCGAAAGAGTGACTGCAAAGTAGTAATGGTTACTCTTGGACCTTATGGAATGTTTGTGTGCAGGAATACTAGTTGGCTTTGCTTTTGCTCATATTCTTTGCATCGTATGTAGAGGAGTGCTAGTGTTATATATTTAGCGTGTGCACTAGAAAGAGACATTGCAATGTGATTTTGTGTTGGAAGCATGAAACTAAATGTTATGCGGCCGGTTCACTGTTTGCTCACCCGGATGATTTGGGTATATGAATGCAGGTTGCCTTGTTCTTGGACCCGTGGTGGTACGTAATAGCCGAAGTAGTGGTGTAAGTGCTGCTGCCTTAATTAGGTGACCTTTGTGAAGTGAACGTGGTCGAGGCTGTGGCGACCGGCCGGATGGACATGCTATTTACAATGTTGCTGTATCGAGCGATTGTGTTGGTCAGGTTCAGTTGTGGCTACTGGAGCAGTTGTTTTATATTTCCGTGCCATGAAAGCAAGCGAAGTTGAGAAGCCACAAAGTTGTCGTCCATTTGGGCGTTGTTTCACCCATGGCAACTAAAATGTAGTAATTAATTCAGCATTAGAGTGCTAGCTTGTCTAAAAAGATGGAGATGGTGGCCAACTTTTTTGTTATTGTATCGTGCTGATGGTGGTGGCTAGCCGTTAGGGTTTGTAATAATTTGTATATAAGGATGAGAGTTTGCAAGTAATTGGCTCTGTTGTGCTTGTAGACTTGGCATTTGTTTATGCATGAATTGTGTTTTTTTGTTGCAGCTGGCCAAATTTGTGATGTGAATGTTGAGAATACGTTTCACGAAATTTTGAACTCAGACAAATGAATGAATGAACCTCTACTAGGGAGTACTCCCTCTGTTCGGGTTTAAAGGTCCGGAGAGCAGAATCGCTAATACCAAGACGCTTTTGGATTCTATTAATTGCAACTGTAATCTCTCCACTTAAATAGGTTAGCTATCTCCTTTTCCTCCTTCCTTTGCATCGTGTATAGAGAGGAAGAGGAGTTATCGCCGGGTAGTTAATTTCGCACGGGAATTAAGGGGAGTTAATACTCCGGGCTAGTACTGCCGAACAACCTGGAAAAGCTCTCCGGACCTGTAAGAGCAAGTACAATAAGGTTGACTCAGCAGGCTATAAAAATTAAAATAGTGTTGTTTTGCTTAGGTGGATGAGAGAGAAGTAGAGAGAGAAGAGAGATGGGCTCTCATGCAAGAGCCAGCTCTTGCACGTGCTCCTAGGCACTTTGTGAGTATGTGTGGTGGGCCTTTTACACATAAAGTTATCAATCCTTAAAGCCAACTATTGTACAAGTTAGCTATAAGCTGACTATAGCTGGCCTTATAGCCAACACCCAGCTGCACTATTGGAATTGCTCTAAATAATTTACATTCTATTCCAGAAAGCCTCTAATCGCTAACATCCAGCCGTGCAAGGAGATAACGGCCTTGTGAAGAGGACGGGCGGCCTCCTGATATAACTCCGCCGGCTTCTCCAAAAGTGCATTGCATGTCATTTGGGGCCAAATAACCAATAGGAGCATAAACAACTAACGCCCAAGACCAACGACGAGGCACATTGGACGAAAGCGAGACCTCAACTTGGGCTCGACGAGGAGCTTTTACATGGTGAGGCGGTGACACGATAAGGCTTTCCAACAAGCTGAGAGAACGTCAAGTGTTACGACAGTTACGTGACCGTCCTCAAGGCATCGAGATCATACCATGGCACCGTGACCACGAGCGAGGCACCTGCAATATTTACTAGTAGTAATAGATAATTTTGAAATTCGGTGAAGTGCACTTGTGAGAGAAAGTAGTTTAGAGAGAGAGAGAGAGCGCGCGCGGCAAGGAGTGTAGTATCGTGGTACAAACCAAACCTGAGGCCCATTGACAGCTAACCCAACGGAAGCCCATTGATTACGCGAGGTTGTGCCGTCTCGATAGAAGAAAAAACAGTGATTTAATTACTCGTGCACCGTCCCGAGGAGTTTACAGAAAGAAGCTTGTACTACATGTGTGAGCGCGAGGTTGTGCCGTCTTTGGTGCGCGAGAGAATAAAAGCAGTGATTATGATTTACTCGCCGTGCCCCGTCTCGAGGAAGAGAGAAGAAAAGCAGTGATTTACTCGTCGTTC
This sequence comes from Lolium rigidum, assembly GCF_022539505.1. Lineage (NCBI taxonomy): Eukaryota > Viridiplantae > Streptophyta > Magnoliopsida > Poales > Poaceae > Lolium > Lolium rigidum. Next base: position 312,417,123 of record NC_061513.1, read on the forward strand.
ACCGTCCCGAGGGAGAAATACACAATCGCCGAGAATGAAGATTTATTACGGTTTTCTTCTGCTCCTAGTCCTTCCGTTCACTCTCCTAGCCTCCCATTTACGGGGCACGACGAGTAAATCATAACCACTGCGGCGGAATCAGGCGAGGGAGAGAATGCAGCGTCATCAACACCACACTTCTCAAAGTCGGGTGCCTGACACATCGGTTAAGCCACATCTGAGAACCCATGCGAGCCGAGCCTCACTTCCTCAACGGAAGGAGGCGTAAGCACACCACTACACAACTCCAGGAGCCTAACACGAGGAGAGAAATAGCCAGGAAGGCCCACCCCACTCGTACCCACTTTGCCAACATCAGGCATAGCCACAGGATCGGCAGACATCCGGGAGAGCCTACCCGACGCAGCTTCCGCTCGCTCCAGAAAGACTCCAATCGCTAACATCCAGTCGTGCAAGGAGAGAACGGCCTTGTGAAAAGGACGGGCGGCCTCTTGAAATAACTCCGCCTGCTTCTCCAAAAGTGCATTGCATGTCTTTTGGGGTCAAATAACCAATATGAGCAGAAACAACTAACGCCCAGGATCGGCGACGAGGCACATTGGACGGAAGCGAGACCTCAACTTGGGCTCGACGAGGATCCTTTGCATGGCGAGGCGGCGACACGATAAGGCTTTCCAACAAGCTGAGAGGACGCCGAGCGTTACGACGGTCACGTGCCTATTGACCGTCCTCAAGACATCGAGATCACTTAAAGGGGTCAGAGCTACCATGGCACTGTGACCACGAGCGAGGCACCTGCAATATTTACTAGTAATAGATAATTTTGAAAATTCGCTGAACTGCACTTGTGCGAGAAAGGAGTTTAGAGAGCGCGCGTGGCAAGGAGTGTAGTATCGTGGTACAAACCTGAGGCCCATTGACAGCTAACCCAACGGAAGCCCCTTGATTCTTCAACAGCGGGCGCGAGGTTGTGCCGTCTCGATAGAAGAAAAAACAGTGATTTAATTACTCGTGCACCGTCCCGAGGAGTTTACACAAAGAAGCTTGTACATGCCCACGCGCGAGGTTGTGCCGTCTTTGGTGCGCGAGAGAATGAAAGCAGTGATTATGATTTACTCGTCGTGCACCGTCCCGAGGAAGAGAGAAGAAAAGCAGTGATTTACTCGTCGTTCACCGTCCCGAGGGAGAAATACACAATCGCCGAGAATGAAGATTTATTACGGTTTTCTTCTGCTCCTAGTCCTTCCGTTCACTCTCCTAGCCTCCCATTTACGGGGCACGACGAGTAAATCATAACCACTGCGGCGGCCCGAGTGCAGCCAGAGAAAGACAGCATCCTTTCTTCTTTTAGCGTTGCACATGTTTTGCCTTAAAAAAAGCTGCCCCACTCCGTCCCCTACCTACGCGGCCACACAGCTACGCTTGTTCCCCAAATCTTCTCTCAAGTTCTGAAATTGGACACCAATTCGTTGTAGAATCTATCAAATCTGCAAATTGGAAGCACAAGGCCACCGCTCCATCCACTGCCCTCTGGTTGGATTTCGAGTACCAGCTCTTCGCTTACGCGGTTGCGCCGGCGCTGCGCATGGCCGCGCCGCTCGCGCCTGTGCTGCCGCTCCAGGCACCCAGCCGGGCATGCCCCACCTCCCGGACCACCCCGCGCCACCATCTCCAGCCGTCGGTGTCCTTCACCCCCGCGGCCGTCCCAGGAGGCGTGAGCGGGCCCGTGCTCCGCACCTGCAAGAATTGCAAGAAGCAGTACGACCCGGCGGCAAATCACCCATCATCCTGCCGCCACCACACGGCCCACTTTGGAGGTGAGAAACATGCCCTGTCTAGCACTTTTCATTTACAAATCCTGTGATCTGTCAAGTGTGATTACTCTGTTGATCTGGTACACTGAATTCGCCGCTAGCTCTTACCATTTTGATTAGAAAGGCGTACCAATCTAGTTCTTTTAGTATTGTTCATTCGGAAAACTAAGTTGCTGTTTTTTGTAATTTCCAGGAGAAACAAAGAGAAAATTTGAAAGCGTCCATGTCGGTGGGACCATGGATACTCCGGGTGCAGGCAAAGTGCTCCAGTACTGGCATTGTTGTGGGTCAGAAAATCCATTTGATGTTGGTTGTACTGCTGCTCCTCACTCTTCATACGATGATTGAATACCTGGCTCTTATCTGCCCACTGGGCTCTTGCCATTCAGCTATTGTTTTACATGAATAGCTTTCTACATATTGCTTATTTTGCATTTATGTCTGAAAATGGCAGGAGCGGCCAACATGATTTCCTTTCTAGCTTCTTATATTATGTGTATTTGGATGTTCCATGAATGAGTTTTTCTACTTTTCTGAAAAGCTAACATACTGTTTATTACCTGACATTCGTTCTTTTTACTTGATTGAATGTTCTCTTGGTAAATCTATATCCATTATCTTGTTTTTTCTGTAGGAAATGCTTGCTTGAAGCATTGCTATATTATGAAAAAAATGACAGTAGTTGGATGTTTGTAGCACTAAGGCTTGCCAAGAAGCTATTCAGGCCTATCATCTGAAGCATTGTTTCAGTGACATATACACAACGACAATGCCACTTGGTGCAACACGTAGGTTGGTAACAGGCTTGCCATTTGTATGTTATGCATTCCCTCGAGAGAAATATTTACAAGGTTACCACGACCTACAGAGGCTATAATACCATCACTTGACTAGGAAGTAACAAAAACAGAGTTGTTGAAGTCCATTGCATTATAAACACGCATGAAATGGAAATCGGCTCATTTAAGCTACATTTCCAACCCTTTTCAAGATCAGCTTATCATAGCAATTAAATCTAGTACTAGAAAGGATTGGAGGAAGCGAGGCGAAAAATTGGAAACCATTAATAGTAAATGATTATTTAGTGTACAAAATCCAAAATCCATATCAGTTATGGATAAATGGTCATGTTCTTATCATGCTTTTCTTAGATCTACTCTATCAGTCTTAGCATCATCAGGACAAAGAGGATAATATGCAGTGTACATAGAAATTTCGCAACATGTTTGCATGAACTTTTTCATAGTAAACAATCCATTAGGTACAAAAGAAATTCCAGTGTACATCGCCATTACTGCACCCCTCACAGTAAAAGGAAGGATGCAGGAACCAATAAGATAGCTCCGAGTATAGCTGATGCCCAAGCAGGAACGGACCGTCTTCTATTCAAAGTAGCCGAAACCTCTAGACCGCGAGACATAATTAGAAGGCGAAACATAATCAGAAGCGTGGAACCTGGATAGTACCCAGCAAGGAAGAGAAACTAAAATCAATTGAACCAAAAGTGTTTTTATCAATCGGTTGATACGGGAGCAAGTAGACCTGTGGGTGTCTGAACCGTCTTTATGTGACCAGGCCCGATAAGATCTCCGAGGTAGAAGACGGCTTATGAAGTGGACAAATCAAAAAACGATAGCCGAGAGGCTGACAGTGGGTATCAGTTTGTCTTGTAATTTTGAGAACTATTACTCATTTAGTACTTCATTGTTCACCCCCTATCTGGCATCCCAAAGAAGCTGTTGCTCGTGGTTCTCACCTCATTTTTCCGTCACTTCCTTGACTCTCATGTTTTTGTTTTCCTCCAATATTTCATGTAGTCTGAACTTTAAAAAACATAGGCGAATCTGAATCCATATCACACTTGATTTTATATCCTAGGACATGGGTATATATAATACATTGAACATGTCTAGTCTTTGTTAGCTCTTACGAAACAAACATATTGCCAACATGGGAGATGTGTTGAGCAGGGCATTCATTAAGTATTTTATCATGTCATTTTCATAGTGTGAGCAGGCAGCAAAATAATGTGATAATCTACTTGCATAACATATTGCCAACATGGGAGATGTGTTGAGCAGGGCATTCATTAAGTGTTTATCATGTCATTTTCATCGTGTGAGCAGGCGGCAAATAATGTGATAATCTACTTGCATGTTAGGTTCTGATCTCTCGCCAAAAATAAAATGAAGGGAAATGTTTCGTTTCGTGGATGAAACTTGCATCAAAGGAATGATCTAAAAGTAACCAACTTTCGCTAGATGAGTCAGTGGTTCAACAGAAATAGCATTATCATGAATGATCCAAAGTAACCAACTTTCGCTCATACCGACCATCACTTGACTAGTAAGAAAAAAAACAGAGTTGTCCAAGTCCATTGCATTATAAGCACCCGTGAAATGGAAATCGGCTCAGTTCAGCTAAGTTTTGAACTCATTTTCAAGATCAGCATGCTATAGCAACGAAATCTAGTATAGTATTTACCTGGGTTCCGAAATATAAGCCTTTTTAGGAAGCTAATAAATCAGCTTACCAAAATGACTTGCATTTAGGAACGGGGGCAGTAGAAAACAATGGAGGTGAAACATAAAATTGGGAATTATTAATTGTGAATGATTGTTTCTTATAGAAAATCCACATCAATTCTGGATAAATTGCCATGTTCTTATTTGTGATCTTAGATCTGCTCCTACAAAAGGTAGCAGTCTTAACATCATCAGGGCAAAGAGGATACTTATGTGCACGCATACCAACTTCAGCTCCTTAATTTCAAACACATTAATCAGATCAAGAATACCTCTCACAGAAAAAGAAAAAAAGAATGCAGGAACCAATAAGATAGCTCCAAGTACTCCTGACGTCAAAAGAAGCCAAAATCGCCATAACATAAAACATAATCAGAAGCACAGAAGCTGGGTAGTTACGCAGCAAGGAAGAGAAAGTAAGATTAATTGATCCAAAACTGTTTGATTATCAATCTGTTGATACACGAGCAAGTAAGCCGGTGGGTGTCTGAACCGTCTTTATGTGACCAGACCCGATAAGATCGCGGAGGTGGAACCGCACGTCTAGAGGCGATGTCCTCAACCTCGTCTTCTCCAGTGAAGACACTAGCATCTCCTTGTACTTCCGACGGTTCAGTAATGAAAGAACTTCCTTCCTCCCCTGCTCACCATAACCACATATGTCAGTCTTTTTGACAGAGAAATTGCAACTGTAAAAAGTCAGTTCGTAGCCATCTAGAAGAATACGGGAAAGCCAGGCCAAGAGGAAACAAACTAGCATTCATGAAGTACATCGTGTGCGGTTCCGAAGTATATACATGAATTGAACCTGTTTATATAATATGAAGCGGCCAAGTACTCCATCTTAGTGGGTATTAAGGAAGAAAAGATGCATGTGCAGCAATCAAGAACAATATAATATAATTCATTGCAATCTAGAAAGGATGTGACATACACGGAAAAATATCATATGGACAAACCCTTTGGCCGCTACAAAAGAGCCACAAAGTAGGCACCGGAAGGGCACTGTCTACTGCTCAGATGGATGCTATGTCAGCAAGAAAACAACTTATGGCCCCATTTGCACAACTTATGCAGGTCTAAGGACACAAGTGTCCAATTTTTAAGTTCATGACTTCATGGACCAAGTTGTACCCAACTTGCCGGTATAGGGACGTACACTGCAATTTAATCTAATAACACTCCTTAGGGATTCATGATAGCCTGTCAATCACTAAAGCGGAGGCTAAATTATTTCACTCACAGATAAGCTTTGAATTCATTATCAATTTGTTAAGGCCATCTTTCGTTTAACTGGCACCGCGAAATTAGAACCAAGGAACAGAAAAGTCAAGAAGTGCAAACCTGGGATAGGCCTTTCAAGATTGGACCAATACTTGGAATAGAAAACCAGTACATGTTTGGATCTATTAGCTGGCGCGTCTGCAGAAAACCAATATGGCACAAACAGTAGGCATGATTGGTCAAAAACATGTTTTCTTCACGTAATCAAATTAGACGTGTTTATTACTTGGTTGCTAAACATGACAAAAAAATATTGGAGATATAGTATTCTTTCAGTTTAACATAACTTTCTTCAGTTCAACATTCTAAAGTAAGACAAAAACAGCGATGATAATGATCCCATGGAAAGTAATAAAAATATTACTTACTAGGAGGCCAGCATTCATCAATACTGTGATATGTTTATCTTTCGCATCACCACCACATGATAACAGTGAACACTGCAACGACAAGCAGAATGCATGAAAAGTTCTATAGAGCAGCACCATGTCTTGGTTTATTACTAGGTATAGTTTAAGAAACAATATTCCAAAACAAAGTGTCAGCTCAAAATCTCCATGATAGATCATCGCAAAGCCTCAGGGAAGTTAAAGCTTGATAATGCACTATTCTACAGAAAAAGTCAAGAAAGAATTCTGCACAGGACTAACACTTGTCAGTAATTGGTTGAAACTTACCAGCTCTAGGTGATTTATGCTAACATCCAATTTCGAATGCAGAACATATTTCTCAAACCACTCAAACACTTCACTACCATCTTGTTTTTTACCCGTTGACCTCCTGATAGCAAACTCCATCTGCATACGTGAACAGATCCATTAGAACTTGTAGTACAAAAAGGTAAAGTTAATGCGATGAACAATCATATTAGGACTAAACTTGTGAATCAACAGGAGATTGGTTACATAATGACTGCTTTTTTATGTAACGAGATGAGATCCAGCCCCCTAGAACACCGAAGAGAAAAGGAAAAGGACATGAAAGATATCTTTTTAGTTAGGCAAGAGATAGAGTTAGGAAGATAAGAATATGGTTTATTAGGCAAGTAAGAGTTCGAAATAAAGGTTCTGAAAAGCAAATCTTCCTATACACACTACAAAGAGAATGTTCACATCTTTCACTAATTAATGAAGAAATGCTCTCTAGGGTATTGTTGACATGTCTATGACGATAAATTTGCAGTCTGATTACTGTGCACTTGTTGGTTAGACAAGGATAGATGGTATATGGGCATATGGCTATCCAGCTTGGTACGGATGGGCTTGAATGAGGTGTTGTATGCATGGTTGGGTGGATGGGCTGAGAAAATTCCATGCTTGCCTTAAGGGAGAAGTATCACAAAAGACTAATTAACAAAATTATATATACTTCTTAACTTCCTTTACATTAACATCATCCAGATCTAGTGAATGAACCTACTTAATGCCAAACCAGGACAACATATACCTGTCTCAGATAATCATCCATGAACATGATAGCATGGTCATCCTGACCAGTACTGAGTTTGAATACTCGGAGTACTCTGTCTTTCTTCAGTGACTGCAAAAGGAAGTATTTCTATGTTCAAATTTCATCACAACCAATGAAAAACTATCTCTGATGCAGTTGGAGATTAATACACACTAGTGAATGATAATGACTTGAAGAGTTTAATATGAGAATCACTAGAAAACAATCCAAATGTAACATCTACAACACTGTTTCCCCATAAAGAGTAATTGCATAAGTTCAAAACAAAACCTCCAAATCTCTATCAACTTGAGTCCTGTCCTTCACGCTGCTATACAATTGGGATTGCAAAATGAATGGCTGTGTCACAACCTACAAGAACATACAAAAAAAGATGAATTTTATTCAGAAATGGTACTGAATCAGCATTACAAGGAAATAACCACAGAAGAAGCACAATGGAGTTTATATAACCATCCTTACTATATTAAAACATGCTCTTTTAACATTACATGGAGTATTTATTCGGTTTGCATATCTTTCCATTAAAACGAGGTGCTAACATAAATACAGGAGTTTAGCGGTGGCCATTAAGCAAAGCGCGCACCACAGCCCCCAAGTACATGTTGCACATACACTCAAAGATAACACTTATGGAACACAAAACAAAACAAGCCTAGCCGCATCGTGGCTCTTGTAACCAGTGATGGTACGCCTGACTCGTGGCTCCACCTCTGCCTTAATTTATTGGCCATTGTCTGAAGGTCCTGGCTCTCCCTGGAATACCTGGTTGTTCCTTTCTCTCAATAGATCAAATTTGCAGAATAACTATGGAGGCAGGTATTTTCGGTGATATCTTGGCAGTAATTTCCGCCTAGACAACCATCAAATTAGCATAGTCTTTGTTTGATGGGATCCTGGAAACGTGAGCTGCCTATCTTTAAAATATTTGCCACAGTGCAGCAAACTGAAACATGATACTTTTGTTCTCCAAGTTCAGACAAGATTGAAAATAATGATAATGAGGGGATGCCAATACCTTCTCTAGCTTTGGGAATTGTGCGCGCATCAATTGTAGAGCTATCAACGTATCAGTGAATATAAGGTTGTCCTCTGCGTCATCAAAATTGTTAGATGCTGACTTGTTACCAGCTTAAGATGTACAACAATATTGTCATTGAATTCAATGTTTTTCACATACAATATGTAGCAACTTCCAGGTCACTAATGTCTTTGATGGTGACAGTCTAATGTAACAGCTAGAAGTGGTCTAAAATAGGAAATAAATTATGTTCTAGGCCACTAAACTTACTTCGAGGTTGTCAGCTAGGCACCCGCTCTCCTAGCTTAGCTATTTTGGTACTAACCATGAACTCTCCAATGTCCTAAGGATCGCTATCCAAGTTCTCTAATTGTGTTCCCAATTTTGCAGCAACATGAATAATCTTGTTAGTCTTTTGTTAGTTCCTCTTCATGAATACTCTTATTCCAGTACCACCCCATACAAAAAATTACTGTTTCATTCACTTTGAGCGATCATGTGTACTTCAAAGAAAAAAAGAGTGTTAAAAAATGGTTGAGCGTATGTAGCTTTATGTTATTTTTGTTCTCAACAATCTTGGTAAAACGAATGAAGTCTCACTTGACTTGTTGCGGCTGGCCAATTCTGACATGCTAGCGAATCCAATTTTCTAGACATATATAACTGAATGAAACAACTACAATAGACATCATATTGATTTTACCAGGCTCACATGCTGAAAAGGATGAGAAAGAGAAAACCTAGGGTAATTGCATGCATAATTACACTGAATCAATCTGATGCAGCATGCTGGTGCTGCTGGTGGTGATACTCAGTGACCTATTTGATTTACTCTTGACCTAAATGCGGAAACTAAGAGAACAATAGCCTATTTGACACACCTGAGCAAGTTTTGTGGCGTGGAGTTTACTTACTCTAACAGAGGGGAATAACTTAGACATAGAAAGTAACGAACCAAGGCTTGTGCTGTTTTTGGTTCTGCCTGGTGAACTACTGGCATTGTCATTAGGAGAGCATGCTCGCTTCCTTTTCCCATGAGATGATGAATGTGATGATGATGGTTCCGCCATCTCACTTTGTTGATTGTATGCTCCGCTTTAAGACGACTGGGACAAATGTCTGTTTCAATTAGGAGTCGAATTAGCTATTTTGCAATCAGTACCATGGAGCTTCCTTCCACGATTCACACTGTAAATTCAGTGCAAAAGCATGGCACATCAGAAAACCGATAGGATAGATGACTTGAATTAATAGTTCAAACACGTTCGCAGTCAAAGGATATTCCAACAAATCTTGAAAGAGATGGACATGGATAAATACACCAAAATATGAAACTGTGGTATGAATGGTACTCCACACTTGGAAGAACTTGAAAGTTTACCAGTAAATGGAAGTTACAAAAATACAACATGAGGGGTGGACAAAGTCCGGTAGAATACCATGCTACAAGCTCCCCTGTAATTTAGGAATCTATTCTAAATTGGAAACTTTCTAAGAGGGAATCATCTGGCTACTCCAGGAACGAGCACTGATTGATAGACAGGGGGCGGATGAATAACCTGGGAGCAGAACAAAAGCAATGTTGTAACCCTTGGTATGTGTGCTTGCCATGGAGTGGAGCATCACATAGTCGCCTCAACCGTACCTACGCCCTTCGATGGTCCGGGACTTCTACCCGTTGACCCATGTGCTGGGTGTGGCCGCTGCCCTCAAGGCGTTACCCTTGCTGGTGGTGCAGAAGACTGAGTCCAGTGCGTCGGCGACGGCACCACTTTCTGGGCATTCTTCAATGCCTGGTCGAGGAAGCTCCAGATCCAGAAATGGTTTGTTGGTAGCGGCAGCCCCCGTTCATAACCATATGTCATTTAGTAAGGTGTAGAACGTTGTCCGGCGGTTTGAGCACCCCGTTTTGGCGGAATGTCTATTTACCTTCTCTGCAGCCAGCATTAGGAAGATCAAAACTAGGGCCAACAACGAAATGCCAGCCCATGTTTTGATATTCTCGCTCTAGGCCCTACTCGTGAACCTTTTGCGAGCGGTGTGTGGTGTGCAGCCGCCCACGGGCAAGAGATATCTTATTCCATTTCATCAATGGTGAACCAGATCTTGCATTTAAATCAAATAATTAAAGAGTGAATTCCACTTTTTACCCTGTAATGTTGTATTTGTGATTTTAATTACCTTGTCGAGTGAAAATTCATGTAGATTACCTATTTTAAAAAAATTGGATCCTTGTTTTCTGATGTATGTCCATTGGGCAGGGTGTTAGGTGATGATCGGGGTCCAAAATTATCAAGATGATAGTGATGATTGGAACATATGGATAAAGGAAGTTTGGGAAAAAATCGGCCATGAGGTCCTTCGATATTTTCATATTTTATCACTTCACATTGACGTATCATGCCTATCCTATCGAACAATAAGAAGCAAAGTGATAAATTGGAGCTAATCCATGTTTAAAGTCTCCTAAATGGAATATTTTGGTAGATGTTCCACTAAATGGGGTAATATGTTTCATAAATGTACAGCTACAGGGTAAATTGTGGAATTCACTCATAATTAAATTATGAGTTGTTCTTTCGAATACATTGTATGGAGCTCACAACAGATGTTCCCCGGACTTGAACCCATTGACAGTGCACTGAGCAGTGTAGATGGCTGCTGGCTCCATCATCGATTGCTAGAACTTCAGCATCTCGTAATCAACAAGGCTCAACTCGATTGTATGAAGACAGGAGCTCCTGAAAATGGCACACAACACTTGTGTCAGAGAGGTAAGATACATCCAGACAACTATGCTAGTGTGCAAGATCCATGTACTAGTAGTTTGAGTTATCTTACATTCTTGTCGACTTGCCTGCCTTCAGGAACCTTCTCAGTTCTCACGAAGCAGTATGGAGTTGGTACTGACATATCAAACTTAAGTCTGCCCACGTACTGTCATCCTAGTATCAGTTCTAAAGATAAGAATTCATAAAGGAGGATGACCAGGGTGATCTTGTTTTTGTGGTCCTAAACTAGGAATTCTGGGACAACTTTGGAGTGGTTTGACAGGTCCTTCCCTTACCAAGGTGAAGAGAGAATTCTTTTGGGGCATCTGAACAAAATATTTGTAGCAAAGCTATTAGTCTTTTGACCTATAGCCTATAATAAAAACTAGAACATAAAAGCACGCGTTGGTACGCTGCATATATTGAGAAAAGGAGGCCTTTTACAGTAGGGGCGGACAAATATGACCCGTTCAACCAGCATGTCCGATGGCCTAGATTAATCAATACTTGTGACCAAAAGTAGCTCGATTGATATTTTCACCTTCAGTACAGATAGCATGAATATTGCATAAGTAATACATTGGTATGTCTGATGCTTGGAAGTAATACATGTGTACTGTGAGCCATGTATGATCTCACAAATATAGACTAGTCGGTATAACAGGAACTACGTCAATGTTAAATTAACTCTGTAACTTTGTGGCAGTGTCCAGTTTACCGTCCACTGTAATATTTTTGTGCTGCCAGATCGTTCATCTGTTAAGGATCTATGCCACAAGGTTTCGTACCATTTCGACAGTCTGAAGAAGAGTATGCAGGTAGCAGTTATATAGTCCTGGAGGAATTCAGAGTTTCTGACTGGTAACGGTACCCAGTTGCGAGTGTGAGTTGGGGCTGATTGGATATAATTACGTTCCATAGAACCACATTGTGACTAGCTTTGGCCACCCATGAATTAATGATCACACTAGACTGGCGGTAATGACATGCTTTTCAAATCACAGCTCAGAACAACACACAAGGTACTTTTCGAATGACAGCTGAACAAAATGATTAGGCAACCAAAAGAATCTGGCTACATCATGGTGATCTTTTTTATTCAGATAACATATAAACATTGCTACATTATAAATTAAGCTAGACCATGGCACGTCGATATTTTCTTCAGATATATAACATATAAACACTGCCGACCACATTGATGCAGCGCGACAAACTTGGTGGGAACTGCAGAAGCTGTTCCTTCAACTGGAAAAACAAGCTCATTATCAACCCACCGAGATGAAAAAGAGCTCTGTAACATGTGTTGTGAATGAGCAACTAGTATTCACTGATGGACAAAGGCCAGTACATGTACATGGTGCAATATGCAGGGAACCCCTCAAGATAAGTTTTAGGGTTTCGGGGTAGTGCTGCTACCCCTCGGGATCTCATATATATACACGTACGGGTACAGTCCGTACGGAATACAATACAGTCCGGGCTGTGTACAAATTGTACAGCTCACGAACATTACATTGTTAACACACCCCCTCAATCTAAACTAGTGGATACAAGATTTAGATTGGTACTAAAACGATGTAACATTTGTCTAGTGGCTGGTTTTGTGAATACATCAGCCAACTGATCCTCAGAAGAAATAAACCTTATCTTCAAAGCGCCATCAGCAACCCGCTCGCGCACAAAATGAAAATCAATTTCAATGTGCTTTGTCCTAGCATGGAACACTGGATTCGCTGCAAGATAAGTCGCCCCTAAATTGTCACACCATAATATAGGTGTACGCTGCCGAGGAACACCAAGTTCTTGGAGTATCGATTCTACCCACATAGCTTCAGCAGCACCATTTGCAAGAGCCTTATACTCTGCCTCTGTACTGGACCTTGAGACAGTAGGCTGTTTCTTAGAGCTCCACGACACAAGGTTAGATCCAACAAAAATGGCATACCCACCAGTGGAGCGACGGTCATCAACATCACCTGCCCAGTCCGCATCTGTAAATATACTAATGCCCATAGCTAAAGATTTGCGAAACTTCAGCCCGGTGTCCAAAGTTCCTTTGACATATCTCAGAATACGCTTCACAGCTTCCCAATGTACCTCAGTAGGCTGAGACAGAAACTGACACACTTTGTTGACAGCAAAAGAAATATTCGGGCGAGTGAGAGTCAAATACTGGAGACCACCAACAATGCTACGGTACCGGAAAGAATAGTACCTAGAGTTGTACCAGAGTCGCGAGAAAGACGCTCTGTCGTCACAAGAGGCGTAGAAGTAGACTTGCAATTCTCCATGCCAACTTTATGTAAAAGATCAAGCGCATACTTGCGTTGAGTCAACGTCATGCCCCCAGAATTGCGAGACGCTTCAAGACCAAGGAAATACGCCAGAGGACCAAGATCCTTGATGGGAAACGTGTCAGAGAGAGCTTGAACAAGCTTATCAACAGCTGCAGAACTGGAGCTAGCAATGACAATGTCATCAACATAGACAAGCATGTAAAGATGAACAGAACCCTGAGAGAACACAAACAGGGACGTGTCGGCCTTGGACGAGATAAACCCCAACTGATGCAAACGAGAACTTAAGCGAGCATACCAAGCACGGGGTGACTGCTTCAGACCGTAAAGGGCACGTTGAAGCTTGCAGACATGAGATGGAAAACGTGCATCCTCAAAACCTGGCGGCTGCTGCATGTACACATCCTCTTGCAGATACCCGTGAAGAAAAGCATTACTCACATCAACCTGGCGAAGAACCCTGCCGCGAGAAACAGCCAATGAAAGAACCAGGCGAACCGTGGCAGGCTTGACGACAGGGCTGAAAGTTTCGCCATAATCCAAACCATGTTGTTGAGTAAAGCCACGAGCAACCAGACGAGCCTTGTGCTTCTCAATTGAACCATCAGGCTTGTGCTTTGTTTTAAACACCCATTTGCTTCCAACAATGTTGACACCAGGAGGTCGAGGCACGAGAACCCAAGTGCGAGTCTGACAAAGGGCAGAGAACTCATCAGCCATAGCAGATCTCCAAGCAGGTTCACGGAGGGCATCACGGTGCGAGGTAGGAGCAGCAAACAGAGCACGACGACGCACATCATAGCGGACTGTGCCGTCGGTGTAAGCCTTCTCGCGCCGAGTATGATCACGGTGACGGGAACCATAGGATGAGCCGGTGCATGAGACAGGCTAGACGAAGGTGCACCAGATGAATCGCCAGAAGAAGGCGCACCAGGCAACGAAGCAGCCGACGCGGGCGCGTCACCAGGCGAGGCACCAGGCACGCCAGGTGAAGCAGCAAGCACAGGCGAGGCACCAGAGGCACCCGACGTGCCAGGTGAGACGACCGGCGCGGGTGAGTCAGGCGAGAACCGGTCCTGAGGCGCTGATTGCTGCCACACAGGAGGCGACGGAGTGGTGCCGGGTGCATGGGACGGCGTGCCCATGCCATGCACGTCGATCGTGGACGTGCTGGGGACGTCGATCACGGGCGCAATGCCAGCATCGGAAGCAGCGAGGTCGGACGAATCATGCACAGCATCAACAGAGGCTACAACAGGAATGTCAGTAGTAAGGTAAGACAAGTCATATTTTCGCATATGGTCACTAGTAGCCGGTTCAGATGTCGGATAGGTAATAGCCTCATACAAAGATGGAAGATCTATCTTAGCACCGGGAGTGGCATAGGGAAAAACAGATTCATCAAAGACGACATCGCGAGAGATGTAGATGCGACCAGTAGACCGATCTAAACACTTATACCCCTTATGCATAGCACTGTAGCCTAAAAACACACAAAGTTTGGACCGAAACGCAAGCTTATGTGCATTATATTTGCGGAGGCTAGGCTAGCAAGCACAGACAAAAATACGAAGGAAATCATAGTTAGGCTGGATGTGAAGAAGCCGGAACATAGGCGTCTCCTTGTTCAAGACAGGTGTAGGCATGCGATTGATTAAATAACATGTAGTCAAGAAAGCTTCATCCCAGAACCGGAGAGGTAGGGAGGAGTGAGCAAGGAGAGCGAGACCAGTTTCAACAAGATGACGATGTTTGCGTTCAGCAACACCGTTCTGTTGAGAGGTATGAGGACAAGACACCCTATGAGAGATGCCAACACGCTGAAAATACCGATGAAGGCGGTGATACTCACCACCCCAGTCAGACTGGACAGCTTTGATTTTGCCATTGAGGAGACGTTCAACATGGGCCTGAAAAGCATAGAAAACTTGCTCGACATCAGACTTATGTTTCAGGAGATATATCCAACAGAAGCGAGAATAGTCATCAACAGAACTAACATAGTATGTATAGCCACCAGAAGAAGCAATGGCCGGTCCCCAAACATCGGAATGAATTAATTCAAGAGGCATAGTAGAAACACGTTCAGAAGCAGTATATGATAACTGGTGGCTCTTGCCACACTGACATGCATCACAAATAGAAGAAGATTTGTCTGAATCTAACACAGGCAAACTATAATTTTTAACAATTGTCTGAACTATATTATTGGACGGATGACCAAGACGCTGATGCCACTGGGACGGCGAGACCTTGACACTAGAGCTAGCATGGCGAGATGAAAAAGAAGTTGACGCTCGATTGACTGGTACTGGATATAGGCCCCCCTTACTTCTACCGTGAAGAAGGATTCTCCTCGTGGCCTTGTCCTTAACAAAGAAAAAATCCCGATGAAATTCCACAAACACAAGATTATCAGCAACAAGACGGTACACGAAAAGAAGGTGCTGGCTAATTTGAGGTACGTGAAGGATGTTTTTCAAGTGAATAGAAGAACAGGCTAAAGTAGAATGACCAATATGTGAAATAGACAAACCTTTACCGTTAGCCACTTGAACATTGTCCTTCCCGGTGTAGCGCTCGTGCACGTGGAGGCGCTCGAGATCATTGGTGATGTGATCCGTTGCCCCGCAGTCCATCAGCCATGGCGGGAGACTGTTGTTGGAGGTCGTGGAAGCGGCGTTGCCAGAACGCCGACTGTCGTTGTTGCGGATAAAATCCTGGTTGAAGCGGTTCTTGCAATCAAACGCGTCATGCCCCCAATATCCGCAGAGTTGGCACTGCGGACGCTGCTTCTTGCCACGGCGGGCGGACTGCTGCTGATTACCACCGTTGCCATAGCCACCAGACTGCTGCTGGTCGGTACGGCCTTGGCCCTGCTGGTAGGAGTTGCCAGAGGGGCACCCCCCGCCGGACTGAACGGGGGAATAGTCTGAAGCACGCGGCCGGCTGTTGTTGGAGTAGGAGCCGGCCCGGGAGGCGGCATTAGCCGTAGAGGTCCACTCGTCGTCCTGCGTCTACTGAGTCTGCATGGAGTCGAACGAGAGGATGCCGGAGTAGAACTCAGCGTAGGGGACGGAGCAGTTCCCCATGGTAAGATGACCGGCGATGGCGTTGAAGGTTTTGCCGAGACCGGTGATGATGTAGTCGACTAGATCATCGTTGGGGACGGGCGCGCCGGCGATTGCCAAGGTGTCGGCGATGGCCTTCATCTTGTGCATGTACTGGCAGGCGGTGAGGTCGTCCTTACGCAGCGTCGTGAGTTACCGACGCAGATGGCGGATGTTAGCGCGGCTTTTCGCGCCGTACATGGTGTGGACGGCACTCCACACGGCGGCGGCGGTTGTGCAGCCTATGAGCTGACACGCGATCTCCGGCTCCATGGAACCGAGGAGAAGCCCAAGCACCCGCTGATCGGTCGTCCACCATCGGGTGTAAGCGGGATTGGTGACGTCCACTGCATCGTCGCCCGTACCGTGCTTGATCATCTTGGCGGGAGTCTCCTCGGTGCCGTCGAAGTAGCCGTGAAGGCCAGCACCGGACAGATTGGGGAGGGTCAGGCCCTTCCACAGAGTGAAGTTCGTCGCATCCAGGCGCACGGCAGGCGCCGAGATCGACGGGGAGGGCGCCGATTGAGCTCAAAAGCTGTAAAGCTCCAGTCGATCCCATGGCTACACGGAGAGTCTCGCGTGAGGGAACGCGGCGACGGAGAGGCGACGCGGAAGGACTCGCGTCGAGAGCGACGGCGCGATGGAGCGGGAGGGCTCGTGCGGCGGCTCTGATACCAAGATAAGTTTTAGGGTTTCGGGGTAGTGCTGCTACCCCTCACGATCTCATTTATATACATGTACGGGTACAGTCCGTACAGAATACAATACAGTCTGGGGGTCTTTTGTCGTGGGTTGAGTAACCACCCGCGACAAAAGGGGGTGATACGTCTCCGACGTATCGATAATTTCTTATGTTCTATGCCATATTATTGATGATACCTACATGTTTTATGCACACTTTATGTCATATTCGTGCATTTTCTGGAACTAACCTATTAACAAGATGCCGAAGTGCCAGTTCTCGTTTTCTGCTGTTTTTGGTTTCGGAAATCCTAGTAACGAAATATTCTCGGAATTGGACGAAACGAAGACCCAGGGGCCTATTTTTCCACGAACCTTCCGGAAGACCGAAGAGCATACGAAGTGGGGCCACGAGGTGGCCAAACCACAAGGCGGCGCGGCCAAGGGGGGCCCGCACTGCCCGTGGTGTGGGCCCCTCGTCGCCCCCGACTCGCCCTTCCGCCTACTTAAAGCCTCCGTCGCGAAACCCCCGAGGCGAAAAACCACGATACGGAAAACCTTACCGAGACGCCGCCGCCGCCGATCCCATCTCGGGGGATTCCGGAGATCTCCTCCGGCACCCCTGCCGGAGAGGGGATTCATCTCCGGAGGACTCTACACCGCCATGGTCGCCTCCGGAGTGATGAGTGAGTAGTTCACCCCTGGACTATGGGTCCATAGCAGTAGCTAGATGGTTGTCTTCTCCTCATTGTGCTTCATTGTTGGATCTTGTGAGCTGCCTAACATGATCAAGATCATCTATCTCGTAATACTCTATGTTGTGTTTGTCGGGATCCGATGGATAGAGAATACCATGTTATGTTAATTATCAAGTTATTACATATGTGTTGTTTATGATCTTGCATGCTCTCCGTTATTAGTAGAGGCTCTGGCCAAGTTTTTGCTCTTAACTCCAAGAGGGAGTATTTATGCTCGATAGTGGGTTCATGCCTGCATTGACACCTGGACAGAGTGACGAAAGTTCTAAGGTTGTGTTGTGCTCGTTGCCACTAGGGATAAAACATTGGCGCTATGTCCGAGGATGTAGTTGTTGATTACATTACGCACCATACTTAATGCAATTGTCCGTTGCTTTGCAACTTAATACTGGAAGGGGTTCGGACGATAACCTGAAGGTGGACTTTTTAGGCATAGATGCAGTTGGATGGCGGTCTATGTACTTTGTCGTAATGCCGAATTAAATCTCACTATACTTATCATGCCATGTATGTGCATTGTTATGCCCTCTCTATTTGTCAATTGCCCGACTGTAATTTGTTCACCCAACATGCTTTTATCTTATGGGAGAGACACCTCTAGTGAACTGTGGACCCCGGTCCATTCTTTAATACTGAAATACAAATCTGCTGCAATACTTGTTTTTACTGTTTTCTCTGCAAACAATCATCTTCCACACAATACGGTTAATCCTTTGTTACAGCAAGCCGGTGAGATTGACAACCTCACCGTTTCGTTGGGGCAATGTACTTTGGTTGTGTTTGTGCGGGTTCCACGTTGGCGCCGGAATCTCTCGGTGTTGCGCCGCACTACATCCCGCCGCCATCAACCTTCAACGTGCTTCTTGGCTCCTCCTGGTTCGATAAACCTTGGTTTCTTTCGAGGGAAAACTTGCTGCTGTGCGCATCATACCTTCCTCTTGGGGTTGCCAAACGAACGTGTGAAATACACGCCATCAAGCTCTTTTTCTGGCGCCGTTGCCGGGGAGATCAAGACACGCTGCAAGGGGAGTCTCCACTTCTCAATCTCTTTACTTTGTTTTTGTCTTGCTTTATTTTATTTACTACTTTGTTTGCTGCACTTATATCAAAACACAAAAAAATTAGTTGCTAGCTTTACTTTATTTACTATCTTGTTTGCTATATCAAAAACACAAAAAAATTAGTTTACTTGCATTTACTTTATCTAGTTTGTTTTATTTACTACTGCTAAAATGTTTACCCCTGAAAATACTAAGTTGTGTGACTTCACAACCACAAATAATAATGATTTCCTATGCACACCTATTGCTCCACCTGCTACTACAGCAGAATTCTTTGAAATTAAACCTGCTTTACTAAATCTTGTTATGCGAGAGCAATTTTCTCGGTGTTAGTTACGATGATGCTTGCTGCCCATCTCAATAATTTTGTTGAACTATGTGAAATGCAAAAGTATAAAGATGTAGATGGTGACATTATAAAATTAAAATTGTTTCCTTTCTCATTAAGAGGAAGAGCTAAAGATTGGTTGCTATCTCTGCCTAAGAATAGTATTGATTCCTGGACTAAATGCAAGGATGCTTTTATTGGTAGATATTATCCCCCTGCTAAAATTATATATTTGAGAAGTAGCATAATGAATTTTAAACAATTGGATAATGAACATGTTGCTCAAGCTTGGGAAAGAATGAAATCTCTGGTTAAAAATTGCCCAACCCATGGATCGACTACTTGGATGATCATCCAAACCTTCTATGCGGGACTAAATTTTTCTTCGCGGAATTTATTGGATTCAGCTGCTGGAGGTACCTTTATGTCCATCACTCTTGGTGAAGCAACAAAGCTTCTTGATAATATGATGATTAATTACTCTGAATGGCACACGGAAAGAGCTCCACAAGGTAAGAAGGTAAATTCTGTTGAAGAATCCTCTTCCTTGAATGATAAGGTTGATGCTATTATGTCTATGCTTGCGAATGATAGGACTAATGTTGATCCTAATAATGTTCCATTGGCTTCATTGGTTGCTCAAGAAGAACATGTTGATGTAAACTTCATTAAAAATAGTAATTTCAACAACAATGCTTATCGGAACAATTCTAGTAATAACTATAGGCCATATCCTTATAATAATGGTAACGGTTATGCTAATTCTTATGGGAATTCTTACAACAATAATAGGAATACATCCCCTGGACTTGAAGCCATGCTTAAAGAATTTATTAGTACACAAACTGCTTTTAACAAATCTGTTGAGGAAAAGCTCAATAAAATTGATATTCTTGTTTCTAGAGTTGATAGTCTTGCCTCTGATGTTGATCTTTTGAAATCGAAAGTTATGCCTAATAGGGATATTGAAAATAAAATTGTTACTACAGAAAATGCCATCCAAGTTAGAATTAATGAGAATATAAGATTAATGGCTGAACTGCGTGCTAGGTGGGATAGAGAAGAAAATGAAAAACTAGCTAAAGAGGAAAATGTAGCTAAAGTTTGGACTATTACCACCACTAGCAATGCTAATGATTCACATGTTGCTGCACCTCCTACTATCAATGGTAAAATAATTGGTGTTGGCAATGTTTCTACTCCTAGTGCAAAGCGCGCAAAATTACCCGAAACTGCTAAAACTGCTGAAACTGCCTGTGATAAAACTGCTGAATTTTTTTCCAACCTTGGGGATGATAATCCCATTGCTTTAGATTGTAATGATTTAGATTTTGATGATTGCCATATCTCTGAAGTTATAAAGTTCTTGCAAAAACTTGCTAAAAGTCCTAATGCTAGCGCTCGTAAACTTGGCTTTCACAAAACATATTACAAATGCTCTCATAAAAGCTAGAGAAGAGAAACTAAAACTTGAAACTTCTATTCCTAGAAAGCTAGAGGATGGTTGGGAGCCCATCATTAAAATGAGAGTCAAAGATTTTGATTGTAATGCTTTATGTGATCTTGGTGCAAGTATTTCTGTTATGCCTAAGAAAGTCTATGATATGTTTGACTTGCCACCATTGAAAAACTGTTATCTGGATGTTAATCTCGCTGATAATGCTAACAAGAAACCTTTGGGGAAAGTTGATAATGTTCATATTATGGTTAACAATAACCTTGTCCCCGTTGATTTTGTTGTCTTGGATATTGAATGCAATGCATCTTGCCCCATTATATTGGGAAGACCTTTTCTTCGAACCGTTGGTGCTACTATTGATATGAAGGAAGGTAATATTAAGTATCAATTTCCTCTCAAGAAAGGTATGGAACACTTCCCTAGAAAGAGAATGAAGTTACCTTATGATTCTATTATTAGAACAAATTATGATGTTTATGCTTCGTCTCTTGATGTTACTTGAGTCACACTTTCTGCGCCTAGCTGAAAGGCGTTAAAGAAAAGCGCTTATGGGAGACAACCCATGTTTTTACTCCAGTATTTTTGTTTTATATTTGTATCTTGGAAGTTGTTTACTACTGTAGCAACCTCTCCTTATCTTAGTTTTGAGTTTTGTTGTGCCAAGTAAAGTCTTTGATAGTAAAGTAAGTACTAGATTTGGATTACTGCGCGATTCATGATTTCTTTGCTGTCACGAATCTGGGTCTACCTCCCTGTAGGTAGCTCAGAAAATTAATCCAATTTACTTGCATGATCCTCAGATATGTACGCAACTTTCATTCAATTTGAGCATTTTCATTTGAGCAAGTCTCGGTGGCCTAATAAAATCCATCTTTACGGATCGTTCTGTTTTGACGATTCTGCCTTTTATTTTGCATTGCCTCTTTTGCTATGTTGGATGAATTTCTTTGATCCATTAATGTCCATTAGCTTTATGCAATGTCCAGAAGTGTTAAGAATGATTGTGTCACCTCTGAACATGTGAATTTTTTATTATGCACTAACCCTCTAATGAGTTGTTTTGAGTTTGGTGTGGAGGAAGTTTTCAAGGATCAAGAGAGGAGTATGATGCAATATGATCAAGGAGAGTGAAAGCTCTAAGCTTGGGGATGCCCCGGTGGTTCACCCCTGCATATTATAAGAAGACTCAAGCGTCTAAGCTTGGGGATGCCCAAGGCATCCCCTTCTTCATCGACAACATTATCGGGTTCCTCCCTGAAACTATATTTTTATTCCGTCACATCTTATGCACTTTGCTTGGAGCGTCGGTTTGTTTTTGTTTTTGTTTTGTTTGAATAAAATGGATCCTAGCATTCACTTTATGGGAGAGAGACACGCTCCGCTGTAGCATATGGACAAGTATGTCCTTAGGCTCTACTCATAGTATTCATGGCGAAGTTTCTTCTTCGTTAAATTGTTATATGGTTGGAATTGGAAAATGCTACATGTAGTAACTCTAAAATGTCTTGGATAATTTGATACTTGGCAATTGTTGTGCTCATGTTTAAGCTCTTGCATCATATGCTTTGCACCCATTAATGAAGAAACACTTAGAGCTTGCTAATTTGGTTTGCATATTTGGTTTCTCTAGAGTCTAGATAATATCTAGTATTGAGTCTTGAACAACAAGGAAGACGGTATGGAGTCTTATAATGTTTACAATATGTCTTTTATGTGAGTTTTGCTGTACCGTTCATCCTTGTGTTTGTTTCAAATAACCTTGCTAGCCTAAACCTTGTATCGAGAGGGAATACTTCTCATGCATCCAAAATATTTGAGCCAACCACTATGCCATTTGTGTCCACCATACCTACCTACTACATGGTATTTATCCGCCATTCCAAAGTAAATTGATTGAGTGCTACCTTTAAAATTCCATCATTCACCTTTGCAATATATAGCTCATGGGACAAATAGCTTAAAAACTATTGTGGTATTGAATATGTACTTATGCACTTTATCTCTTATTAAGTTGCTTGTTGTGCGATAACCATGTTTTCTCGGGGACGCCATCAACTATTCTTTGTTGAATATCATGTGAGTTGCTATGCATGTCCGTCTTGTCCGAAGTAAGAGAGATCTACCACCTTAATGGTTGGAGCATGCATATTGTTAGAGAAGAACATTGGGCCGCTAACTAAAGCCATGATTCATGGTGGAAGTTTCAGTTTTGGACATATATCCTCAATCTCATATGAGAATAATAATTGTTGCCACATGCTTATGCATTAAAGAGGAGTCCATTATCTGTTGTCCATGTTGTCCCGGTATGGATGTCTAAGTTGAGAATAATCAAAAGCGAGAAATCCAAAATGCGAGCTTTCTCCTTAGACCTTTGTACAGGAGGCATGGAGGTACCCCATTGTGACACTTGGTTAAAACATGTGCATTGCAAAGATCCGGTAGTCCAAGCTAATTAGGACAAGGTGCGGGCACTATTAGTATACTATGCATGAGGCTTGCAACTTGTAAGATATAACTTTCATAACTCATATGCTTTATTACTACCGTTGACAAAATTGTTTCATATTTTCAAAATAAAAGCTCTAGCACAAATATAGCAATCGATGCTTTCCTCTTTGAAGGACCATTCTTTTTACTTTTATGTTGAGTCGGTTCACCTATCTCTCTCCACCTCAAGAAGCAAACACTTGTGTGAACTGTGCATTGATTCCTACATACTTGCATATTGTACTTGTTATATTACTCTATGTTGACAATTATCCATGAGATATACATGTTACAAGTTGAAAGCAACCGCTGAAACTTAATCTTCCTTTGTGTTGCTTCAATACCTTTACTTTGATTTATTGCTTTATGAGTTAACTCTTATGCAAGACATATTGATGCTTGTCTTGAAGCACTATTCATGAAAAGTCTTTGCTTTATGATTCACTTGTTTACTCATGTCATTACCATTGTTTTGATCGCTGCATCCACTACATATGTTTACAAATAGTATGATCAAGGTTATGATGGCATGTCACTTCAGAAATTATCTTTGTTATCGTTTTACTCGCTCGGGACGAGCGAGAACTAAGCTTGGGGATACTTGATACGTCTCCGACGTATCGATAATTTCTTATGTTCTATGCCATATTATTGATGATACCTACATGTTTTATGCACACTTTATGTCATATTCGTGCATTTTCTGGAACTAACCTATTAACAAGATGCCGAAGTGCCGGTTCTCGTTTTCTCGCTGTTTTTGGTTTCGTAAATCCTAGTAACGAAATATTCTTGGAATTGGACGAAACGAAGACCCGGGGCCTATTTTGCCACGAACCTTCCGGAAGACCGAAGAGCATACGAAGTGGGGCCACAAGGTGGCCAAACCACAAGGCGGCGCGGCCAAGGGGGCCCGCGCCGCCCTGTGGTGTGGGCCCCTCGTCAGCCCCCGACTCGCCCTTCCGCCTACTTAAAGCCTCCGTCGCGAAACCCCCGAGGCGAAAAACCACGATACGGAAAACCTTACCGAGACGCCGCCGCCGCCGATCCCATCTCGGGGGATTCTGGAGATCTCCTCCGGCACCCTGCCGGAGAGGGGATTCATCTCCCGGAGGACTCTACACCGCCATGGTCGCCTCCGGAGTGATGAGTGAGTAGTTCACCCCTGGACTATGGGTCCATAGCAGTAGCTAGATGGTTGTCTTCTCCTCATTGTGCTTCATTGTTGGATCTTGTGAGCTGCCTAACATGATCAAGATCATCTATCCGTAATACTCTATGTTGTGTTTGTCGGGATCCGATGGATAGAGAATACCATGTTATGTTAATTATCAAGTTATTACATATGTGTTGTTTATGATCTTGCATGCTCTCCGTTATTAGTAGAGGCTCGGCCAAGTTTTTGCTCTTAACTCCAAGAGGGAGTATTTATGCTCGATAGTGGGTTCATGCCCGCATTGACACCTGGGACAGTGACAGAAAGTTCTAAGGTTGTGTTGTGCTGTTGCCACTAGGGATAAAACATTGGCGCTATGTCCGAGGATGTAGTTGTTGATTACATTACGCACCATACTTAATGAAATTGTCTGTTGCTTTGCAACTTAATACTGGGAAGGGGTTCGGACGATAACCCGAAGGTGGACTTTTTAGGCATAGATGCGGTTGGATGGTGGTCTATGTACTTTGTCGTAATGCCCAATTAAATCTCACTATACTTATCATGCCATGTATGTGCATTGTTATGCCCTCTCTATTTGTCAATTGCCCGACTGTAATTTGTTCACCCAACATGCTTTTATCTTATGGGAGAGACACCTCTAGTGAACTCGTGGGCCCCGGTCCATTCTTTAATACTGAAATACAAATCTGCTGCAATACTTGTTTTTACTCGTTTTCTCTGCAAACAATCATCTTCCACACAATACGGTTAATCCTTTGTTACAAGCAAGCCGGTGAGATTGACAACCTCGGTGTTTCGTTGGGGCAAAGTACTTTGGTTGTGTTGTGCAGGTTCCACGTTGGCGCCGGAATCTGCGGTGTTGCGCCGCACTACATCCCGCCGCCATCAACCTTCAACGTGCTTCTTGGCTCCTCCTGGTTCGATAAACCTTGGTTTCTTTCTGAGGGAAAACTTGCTGCTGTGCGCATCATACCTTCCTCTTGGGGTTGCCCAACGAACGTGTGAAATACACGCCATCAGGGGGTTGGGGTGGATCCGTGGGAACTGCATCCAACGGCTCCGGCCGTTTGAATCCAACGGCCTGGAGCCGTTGGACACGGATCAGCCCTTTTCCCATATACCCTATATGAAAATACAAATGTTTTATATAACTTCAATAACTTTTGAATGGTAACTCAAATAGAAAAGTTTTATATATGAAAATTGATCAGAAAAATACAATGAACATGAATATGACATCCATATAACTATTTGCATCTCGCATCATATCAAACATTGATAGCCGTGTATGTTTCACCCCTAATGATATGCGGAGTGACACCGACTAAGGTTTCCCCGTGCCACGTGTCGCCGCCGCTTCCACGTGCCTCCCCCCGTCGCTGCCGGCGCGCGACGTGTGTAGCCGTGGATTACACGTGCCACGCCCCGCGTGCGCTATATAGAGCGCCGCGTGCGGGCGCAGCCACACGTCGCCACCTCCTCTGCTCATTCATCTCCGGGATGCCGCCACGTCGTCGAGGGTCGTCCGGTTTCTGTGGCGTTTGAGTGCGTCCGAGCGGTAGGTTCTACACCGAGATACGCGCCGGTGGCTTCCGCCTCACCCTCGGCACGTACAACACGCCGGAGCTGGCGGCGCGCGCTTACGACGCGGTGGCGTGGCGTTTCGGCGGCCACGGCGCGACATGAACTTCGCGGATGTTGAATCGCTAGAGGAGGCAGAGTTCCTGGCGCCAGCACCGTGCCTCATCGACGACGAGGATCGTCGCCGGCACCGCCAGGTGCAGCGCAGGATCGCCATCGCCGAGCACGATGAGAAGTTGATGCGCCAGTGGAGGGCGCAGTTCCCCAACGACGTCGACAACACCGACGCGTTCTTCGCTGACCTCAAGGCACAACGCAGGTCCAACAGGCGCCACCGTCGGGCCGTCGCCGAGTTCGAGCTTGAGAACCCGAATACAACTTGGGCTGAAAACGACCCTCGGTGGTATGAAATTTGGACGGAGACAACCTCCGACGACGAGTAGAGACTAGACTAGTCATTTATCTATTTTATTGTAATTTCAATAAAGTCGTTGTCGGTTGTTTTAGTTTAAATTCAGTTTATAAAGTCGTTGTCGGTTGTTTTAGTTCAATAAAGTGGTTGTTACGAAATTTTATTACGATTGAACTGGAATTAAAGTACATAGCTCAACTGAAAATTAAGATACATGGCCAGATTCGAATGTTGGAGCCATTCAGTCATAGTCGTGCCTAGCCCTATAAACGTCGCCACTGTAGTCATCATCGTCGCCGACATCATCGTCGCTAGCATCGGGGTCGCGGTTGTCGAACCTCGGCGGGTGAGCACGTGTGGGCTGGGATTGAGGGTAGCGCAGGCGGGGGCCACGGTAGGCCATGACGCTCTGGAGAGTCCGGCCGCGCCACCACAGCCGACGGCCGGCCTCGTTGAAGTTCGAAGGATGCGGGCCATCCTCCTCGTACCTAGCAACCGTCCTCTCACGCTGATTGATGAAGAAGCTGTCCCAAGTCGGGCTGTAGTCGGGATGCCACTGGGGATTCCTCCGCTGATCTGCCGTGAGCTCGAAGTAGTAGTGGTTCGTGAGGGCCATCTCGTGTGCCACGCCTAGAGGGATAGGAGGGACCGGTACGCCTCCGATGCTCAGCAACCAGCCGGTCGGGACGAGGTAGCCCGACGGACAGGGGTAGTTCGAGGCGCAAAGCGCCTCCGCCTCCCGGGGTGTTAGAGATACGATGGAAGCCATGGAAGAGGGTGATGAGGTTTGCAGATATGTGTCTAGATGTGATATGTGAATGGAGACCAAGCCTACATATATATAGTGAAAAAATGCCGGGAAGACGGAGGCGGGAAGTGGTGGAAAGCGCGGGAAGAAAATAGGCGGGCAACCATTAGTCCCGGCTGGTGGATGCAACCGGGACTAAAGCTGTCGGCAGGATGAGGATGTGTTGGTAACCTTTAGTCACGGTTGGTGGGTGCAACCGGGACTAAAGCCGTCGGCAGGATGAGGACGCGTGGGTGGACTGATGGCGTGTGATGCACACGTCCGTTGGGAACCCCAAGAGGAAGGTGTGATGCGCACAGCAGCAAGTTTTTCCCTCAGTAAGAAACCAAGGTTATCGAACCAGTAGGAGATGAAGGCCATGTGAAGGTTGTTGGTGAAGGAGTGTAGTGCGGCGCAACACCGAGGATTCCGGCGCCAACGTGGAACCTGCACAACACAATCAAAATACTTTGCCCCAACTTAACGAGTGAGGTTGTCAATCTCACCGGCTTGCCGTAAACAAAGGATTAAACGTATGGTGTGGAGAATGATGTTTTCTTGCAAAGAACAACAGAGAACAATGATTGCAGTAGGTTGTATTTCAGATGTAAAAGAATGGACCGGGGTCAACAGTTCACTAGTGGTGTCTCTCCAATAAGATAAATAGCATGTTGGGTAAACAAATTACAGTTGGGCAATTGACAAATAGAGAGGGCATAACAATGCACATACATATCATGATGACTACTATGAGTTTTACTTAGGGCATTACGACAAAGAACATAGACCGCTATCCAGCATGCATCTATGCCTAAAAGTCCACCTTCGGGTTAGCATCCGCACCCCTTCCGGTATTAAGTTGCAAACAACAGTACAATTGCATTAAGTATCGTGCGTAATGTAAACAATACAAATATCCTTAGACAAAGCATTGTTGTTTTATCCCTAATGGCAACGAGCACATCCACAACCTTAGGGGTTGCTTGTCACTCCCCCAGATTCAATGGAGACATGAACCCACTATCGAGCATAAATACTCCCTCTTGGAGTTACAAGTATCAACTTGGCCAGAGCCTCTACTAGCAACGGAGAGCACGCAAGATCATAAACAACACATATATGATAGATCGATAATCAACTTGACATAGTATTCCATGTTCATCGGATCCCAACAAACACAACATGTAGCATTACATATAGATGATCTTGATCATGATAGGCAGCTCACAAGATCTAAACATGATAGCACAAAAGGAGAAGACAACCATCTAGCTACTGCTATGGACCCATAGTCCAAGAATGAACTACTCACGCATCAGTCCGGAGGCGGGCATGGTGATGATTCCCCTCTCCGGCAGGGTGCCGGAGGCGATCTCCAGAATCCCTCGAGATGGGATTGACTGCGGCGGCATCTCAGTAACTTTTCTCGTATCGTGGCTCTCGGTACTAGGGTTTTCGCGACGGAAGGATTATATTGGCGAAGGGGCAGAGTCGGGGGACGCTCGAGGGGCCCACCCCATATGGCGGCGCGACCAGAGGTGGGGCCGCGCCCCCCTATGGTGTGGCCGCCTCGTCGCCCCTCCCCGTCTCCTCTTCGGTGTTCTGGAAGGCTCCATGGAAAATAAGACCGTGGGATTTTGTTTCATCCAATTCCGAGAATATTTCCTGTGTAGGATTTCTGAAACCAAAAACAGCAGAAAATAGGAACTGGCGCTTCGGCATCTTGTTAATAGGTTAGTGCCGGAAAATGCATCAAACTGATATAAAGTGTATGTAAAACATGTGAGGATTGTCATAAAACTAGCATGGAACATAACAAATTATAGATACGTTTGAGACGTATCATGGACGCACTGCTCGATGAGATAAAGCATGTAGCGCACGACGCCCTGTCGAAGGAACAAGACAAAGTAGAAGCGGCCCCTTGCCTATAAAAGGAGCATCGATGCGCCTTGGCAAGCAGATCAACAAGCCAACCTAGCAGGTAGGGAGAGTTTCATCCCCATGGATGGAGGAAAGGGTTGGGAAATCTCCCGTGGCGCAGCTTCTCGAAGATGTCGTTGGTGCGCACGCCCTACGGCATCTTCGGAAGTTGCGCCTCGGAAAAATTTCCCTGCAAGCCTGATACGTCTCCGACGTATCGATAATTTCTTATGTTCCATGCCACATTATTGATGATATCTACATGTTTTATACACATTATATGTCATATTTATGCGTTTTCTGGAACTAACCTATTAACAAGATGCCGAAGTGCCGCTTCTTCGTTTTCGCTGTTTTTGGTTTCAGAAATCCTAGTAACGAAATATTCTCGGAATCGGACGAAATCAACGCCCGGGTTCCTATTTTGCCCGGAAGCATCCGGAACACACGAGAGCCGCCAGAGGAGGGCCCTGTGGGCCCCAGACGACAGGGTGGCGCGGCCAGGGCCTGGGCCGCGCCCCCCTATGGTGTCACCGCCCCGTCGCCCCTCCGACTCCGCCTCTTCGCCTATATAAAGGTCCCAGACCTAAAACCTCGATACGAAAAAGCCACGGTACGAGAGACCTTCCAGAGCCGCCGCCATCGCGAAGACAAGATGCGGGGACAGGAGTCTCTATTCCGGCACGCCGCCGGGACGGGGAAGTGCCCCCGGAAGGCTTCTCCATCAACACCACCGCCATCTCCATCAACGCTGCTTGTCTCCCATGAGGAGGGAGTAGTTCTCCATCGAGGCTCGGGGCTGTACCGGTAGCTATGTGGTTAATCTCTCTCCTATGTACTTCAATACAATGATCTCATGAGCTGCTTTACATGATTGAGATCCATATGATGAGCTTTGTATCGCTACTAGTGTGCTACTCATGTGATGTTATTAAAGTAGTCTATTCCTCCTGCATGGTGTAAAGGTGACTAGTGTGTGCACCGTGTGGTTCTTGTCGTAGGCTATGATCATGATCTCTTGTAGATTGTGGAGTTAATTATCATTATGATAGTATTGATGTGATCTATTCCTCCTTCATAGTGTAATGTGGACAGTGTGTGCACTATGTTAGTTCTTGGTTTATTTTGCAATGATCTATTATGCTCTAAGGTTATTTAAATATGAACATTGAATTGTGGAGCTTGTTAACTCCGGCATTGAGGGTTCGTGTAATCCTACGCAATGTGTTCATCATCCAACAAAAGAGTGTATGTAGCACATATGAGAAAGAGTTATTTATTATGCGATCAATGTTGAGAGTGTCCACTAGTGAAAGTGTAATCCCTAGGCCTTGTTCCTAAATACGCTATCGCTGCTTGTTTACTTGTTTTCATTGCGTTACTACTGCTGCGTTACTACTGCTCATACTTATTCATACCACCTGTATTTCACTATCTCTTCGCCGAACTAGTGCACCTATTAGGTGTGTTGGGGACACAAGAGACTTCTTGCTTTGTGGTTGCAGGGTTGCATGAGAGGGATATCTTTGACCTCTTCCTCCCCGAGATCGATAAACCTTGGGTGATCCACTTAAGGGAAACTTGCTGTCTTGTTCTACAAACCTCTGCTCTTGGAGGCCCAACACCGTCTACAAGAATAGAAGCACCCGTAGACATCAAGCTATTTTCTGGCGCCGTTGCTTGGGAGATCAAGACACGCTTGCAAGGGAGTCTCCACTTCCCAATCTCTTTACTTTGTTTTTGTCTTGCTTTATTTTATTTACTACTTTGTTTGCTGCATTATATCAAAACACAAAAAAATTAGTTGCTAGCTTTACTTTATTTACTGTCTTGCACTCTATATCAAAAACACAAAAAAATTAGTTACTTGTATTTACTTTATCCAGTTTGCTTTATTTACTACTGTTAAAATGAGTAATCCTGAAGTTGAAGTTCGTTCGTTTAAGCAACAAGGGGGAGAATGTTTAAAAGATGCTTGGTATAGAATTAGTGATGCCCATAATAGGTGCACTAAGAAACACTCCACCACTATCCTACTCGGGAATTTTTATGTTGGTATCTCTAGCTGGAATAGATATGTTCTTGATTGTCTCGCGGGAGGTAACTTCCTAGGCGCTCCCGCTTTAGAAGCTAGTTGCATTATTGAGAGTTTATTTGGAACACCACCTGTTAATGAAACTAAAATTGAAACCTCCCTTGAGGATGTTATGAAAAAATTGGAAACCATAGAGAAAAATTTTCCGAGTGTTGAAACTAAGTTGGAGATGTTACTTGATAAAACTGATGAACTTGATAAATCCTTAGGAGGAATTGATGAAAGAATTAGTATCCTAGGAACTTGTGTTGATCATGATAATCAAATTAATAGGATTGGCGAACTTGAAAAAGCTATGGGAACCTTGGGTTCAACCTTTTCATCTTTACGAGTTTAGAGAGAAAGCTTATGTGGGAAAGGAGCAAAAGTTTATGTATGTCTCTAAAGTGCCTAAACTAAAGAAATATTATTATAGGCCTAAAATTGACAAAGCCCTTAGTACCACTACAAATGGGGGAGCTTATGATATCAATGCTCCATCTCTCGATAATACTTGATTTACACTTTCTGCGCCTAGCTGAAAGGCGTTAAAGAAAGCGCTTATGGGAGACAACCCATATTTTTACTACAGTATTTTTGTTTTATATTTGAGTCTTGGAAGTTGTTTACTACTGTAGCAACCTCTCCTTATCTTAGTTTTGAGTTTTGTTGTGCCAAGTAAAGTCTTTGATAGTAAAGTAAATACTAGATTTGGATTCTTGCGCGAGAAACAGATTTCTTTCTTGTCACGAATCTGGGTCTAATTCTCTGTAGGTAACTCAGAAAATTAAGACAATTTATGTGAGTGATCCTCAGATATGTACGCAACTTTCATTCAATTTGGGCATTTTCATTTGAGAAAGTCTGGTGCCTCAATTAAATCCATATTTACGGACTGTTCTGTTTTGACAGATTCTGCCTTTTATTTCGCATTGCCTCTTTTGCTATGTTGGATGAATTTCTTTGATCCATTAATGTCCGGTAGCTTTATGCAATGTCCAGAAGTGTTAAGAATGATTGTGTCACCTCTGAACATGTTAATTTTTATTGTGCACTAACCCTCTAATGAGTTGTTTCGAGTTTGGTGTGGAGGAAGTTTTCAAGGATCAAGAGAGGAGTATGATACAATATGATCAAGGAGAGTGAAAGCTCTAAGCTTGGGGATGCCCCGGTGGTTCACCCCTGCATATTCTAAAAAGACTCAAGCGTCTAAGCTTGGGGATGCCCAAGGCATCCCCTTCTTCATCGACAACATTATCGGGTTCCTCCCTGAAACTATATTTTTATTCCGTCACATCTTATTCACTTTGCTTGGAGCGTCGGTTTGTTTTTGTTTTTGTTTTGTTTGAATAAAATGGATCCTAGCATTCACTTGTATGGGAGAGAGACACGCTCCGTTGTAGCATATGGACAAGTATGTCCTTAGGCTTTACTCATAGTATTCATGGCGAAGTTTCTTCTTCGTTAAATTGTTATATGGTTGGAATTGGAAAATGCTACATGTAGTAATTCTAAAATGTCTTGGATAATTTGATACTTGGCAATTGTTGTGCTCATGTTTAAGATCTTGCATCATATACTTTGCACCCATTAATGAAGAAACACTTAGAGCTTGCTAATTTGGTTTGCATATTTGGTTTCTCTAGAGTCTAGATAATATCTAGTATTGAGTTTTGAATAACAAGGAAGACGGTGTAGGCTCTTATAATGTTTACAATATGTCTTTTATGTGAGTTTTGCTGCACCGTTCATCCTTGTGTTTGTTTCAAATAACCTTGCTAGCCTAAACCTTGTATCGAGAGGGAATACTTCTCATGCATCCAAAATCCTTGAGCCAACCACTATGCCATTTGTGTCCACCATACCTACCTACTACATGGTATTTCTCCGCCATTCCAAAGTAAATTGCTTGAGTGCTACCTTTAAAATTCCATCATTCGCCTTTACAATATATAGCTCATGGGACAAATAGCTTAAAAACTATTGTGGTATTGAATATGTACTTATGCACTTTATCTCTTATTAAGTTGCTTGTTGTGCGATAACCATGTTTACGGGGACGCCATCAACTACTCTTTGTTGAATATCATGTGAGTTGCTATGCATGTCCGTCTTGTATGAAGTAAGAGAGATCTACCACCTTAATGGTTGGAGCATACATATTGTTAGAGAAGAACATTGGGCCGCTAACTAAAGCCATGAATCATGGTGGAAGTTTCAGTTTTGGACATATATCCTCAATCTCATATGAGAACACCAATTGTTGCCACATGCTTATGCATTAAAGAGGAGTCCATTATCTGTTTTCCATGTTGTCCCGGTATGGATGTCTAAGTTGAGAATAATCAAAAGCGAGAAATTCAAAATGCGAGCTTTCTCCTTAGACCTTTGTACATGCGGCATGGAGGTACCCCATTGTGACACTTGGTTAAAACATGTGTATTGCGATGATCCCGGTAGTCCAAGCTAATTAGGACAAGGTGCGGGCACTATTAGTATACTATGCATGAGGCTTGCAACTTGTAAGATATAATTTACATAACTCATATGCTTTATTACTACCGTTGACAAAATTGTTTCATGTTTTCAAAATAAAAGCTCTAGCACAAATATAGCAATCGATGCTTTCCTCTTTGAAGGACCTTTCTTTTACTTTTTATGTTGAGTCAGTTCACCTATCTCTCTCCACCTCAAGAAGCAAACACTTGTGTGAACTGTGCATTGATTCCTACATACTTGCATATTGCACTTGTTATATTACTCTATGTTGACTACTATCATGAGATATACATGTTATAAGTTGAAAGCAACCGCTGAAACTTAATCTTCTTTTGTGTTGCTTCAATGCCTTTACTATGAATTTATTGCTTTATGAGTTAACTCTTATGCAAGACTTATTGATGCTTGTCGTGAAGTACTATTCATGAAAAGTCTTTGCTTTATGATTCAGTTGTTTACTCATGTCATTACCATTGTTTTGGTCGCTGCATTCATTACATATGTTTACAATAGTATGATCAAGGTTATGATGGCATGTCACTTCAGAAATTATCTTTGTTATCGTTTACCGCTCGGGACGAGCGAGAACTAAGCTTGGGGATGCTGATATGTCTCCGACGTATCGATAATTTCTTATGTTCCATGCCACATTATTGATGATATCTACATGTTTTATACACATTATATGTCATATTTATGCGTTTTCTGGAACTAACCTATTAACAAGATGCCGAAGTGCCAGTTCCTGTTTTCTGCTGTTTTTGGTTTCAGAAATCCTAGTAACGAAATATTCTCGGAATCGGACGAAATCAACGCCCAGGTTCCTATTTTGCCCGGAAGCATCCAGAACACACGAGAGCCGCCAGAGGAGGGCCCTATGGGCACCAGACGACAGGGTGGCGCGGCCAGGGCCTGGGCCGCGCCCTCCTATTGTGTCACCGCCTCGTCGCCCCTCCGACTCCGCCTCTTCGCCTATATAAAGGTCCCAGACCTAAAACCTCGATACGAAAAAGCCACGGTACGAGAAACCTTCCAGAGCCGCCGCCATCGCGAAGCCAAGATCCGGGGACGGAGTCTCGTTCCGGCACGCCGCCGGGACGGGGAAGTGCCCCCGGAAGGCTTCTCCATCAACACCACCGCCATCTCCATCAACGCTGCTTGTCTCCCATGAGGAGGGAGTAGTTCTCCATCGAGGCTCGGGGCTGTACCGGTAGCTATGTGGTTAATCTCTCTCCTATGTACTTCAATACAATGATCTCATGAGCTGCTTTACATGATTGAGATCCATATGATGAGCTTTGTATCGCTACTAGTTGTGTGCTACTCATGTGATGTTATTAAAGTAGTCTATTCCTCCTGCATGGTGTAAAGGTGACTAGTGTGTGCACCGTGTGGTTCTTGTCGTAGGCTATGATCATGATCTCTTGTAGATTGTGGAGTTAATTATCATTATGATAGTATTGATGTGATCTATTCCTCCTTCATAGTGTAATGTGGACGGTGTGTGCACTATGTTAGTTCTTGGTTTATTTTGCAATGATCTATTATGCTCTAAGGTTATTTAAATATGAACATTGAATTGTGGAGCTTGTTAACTCCGGCATTGAGGGTTCGTGTAATCCTACGCAATGTGTTCATCATCCAACAAAAGAGTGTATGTAGCACATATGAGAAAGAGTTATTTATTATGCGATCAATGTTGAGAGTGTCCACTAGTGAAAGTGTAATCCCTAGGCCTTGTTCCTAAATATCGCTATCGCTGCTTGTTTACTTGTTTCTCTGCGTTACTATCGCTGCGTTACTACTGCTCATACTTATTCATACCACCTCGTATTTCACTATCTTTTCGCCGAACTAGTGCACCTATTAGGTGTGTTGGGGACATAAGAGACTTCTTGCTTTGTGGTTGCAGTGGTTGCATGAGAGGGATATCTTTGACCTCTTCCTCCCTGAGATCGATAAACCTTGGGTGATCCACTTAAGGGAAACTTGCTGCTGTTCTACAAACCTCTGCTCTTGGAGGCCCAACACTGTCTACAAGAATAGAAGCACCCGTAGACATCAAAGCCCGTGAAAGACTCCATCTCCTCTAACAGTGTTGGGGAAAGGGTTCTCATTATTACATAAATGTAGAGATTGTCTTGGGAACTATATATGAAGAATACATTATTACATCGCCATCTACCGTCGTGATCTTCTACGCCGTAGCCATGGAGAATCTTCATCATTTAGCAAGATGCTTGGGTCAATTTTCACCGTGAAGGGCGGAATTTCTTTAAACTTATTATAATCTTCTCGACATGTCTCGTCTTGTCATCCACTCCCACGATGTTTCTTTTCCCCGAAAGAACTATGTGGCGCTTTGGCTCCTCGGTTGATGTATTCTTTTGTTGATTTCTTTTTCTCGATTTGCTAGACATGTCCTTCACGTAGAAAACTTGAGCCACCTCGTTGGCTAGGACGACCTCGTCCATGTACGCAAGATTGTTGGGATCCACTGTTGTCATACCGTACTTATCGTCTACCTGTACACCGCTGAGCTTCACCCATTTGCACCGAAACAAAGGGACCTTAAAAGTGGGTCCATAGTCAAGTTCCCATATCTCCTCTATGTATCCATAATATGTGGTGGTCTGCCCATTCTCGTCTTTTGCATCGAAGCGGACACCACCGTTTTGGTTGGTGCTCTTTTTATCTTGGTCGATCGTGTAAAATGTATTCCCATTTATCTCGTACCCTTGGAATGTACATATGTTTGAAGATGGTAACCTGGCCAACAAGTACAGCTGCTCTACAATAGTTGGGTCACTCATGAGATGTCTTTGCAACCAACTGCCGAAGGTATTCATTTGTTGACGTTTAATCAAGGACTCGGGCTGGCCCGGGTTTATTTCTCGTAAAACATTCTTGTGTTTCTCGATGTACGGAGCCACCAAGCTGGAATTGTATAGAACTGTGTAGTGTGCTTGATTGAAAGAAATCTTGTCCCTCCACACCGTTGCTTTCCTTCCTAGTGTGCCTTTTCCAGTTAGCCTCCCCTCATACCGAGATTCGGGAACACCAATCGGCTTAAGGTCGGGAAGAAAGTCAACACAAAACTCAATGACCTCCTCGGCTTCAGTAGCCCTTTGAGATACTTCCTTCCGGCCTAACTCGGTTATGAACATATTTCTTTAAGACTCCCATGAACCTCTCGAAGGGGAACATATTGTGTAGAAATACAGGACCGAGAATTCTAACCTCTTCAACTAGGTGAACGAGGAGGTGCGTCATAATATTGAAGAAGGATGGTGGGAACAACAACTCGAAGCTGACAAGACATTCGACCACATCTTCCTGTAATCCTGACAAAGTTTCTGGATCCATTACCTTATGAGAAATTGCGTTGAGAAATGCACATATCTTCACAATGGCTAGTCGAACATTTTCTAGTAGAAGTCCCCCCAATGCAACCGGAAGCAATTGTGTCATAAGCACGTGGCAGCCATGGGACTTTAGGTTGTGGAATTTTTTCTCCTTCATATTTACTATTCCCTTTATATTTGACGAGAAACCAGACGGAACCTTGATACTGAATAGGGCTTCAAAAAAGATCTCCTTCTCTTGTTTGGTAAGAGCGTAGCTGGCAGGCCCTTCAAACTGCCCTGGATGATTGCCGTTTCGTCCTTTATGACGTTCCTCGGTCCTCCCGTGCTTCGTTGTATCTTTTGTCTTCCCATACACGCCCAGAAAACCTAGAATATTCACACAAAGATTCTTGGTCAGGTGCATCGTCGATTGCAGAGCGGACTTCCAGGACTTTCCAATATTCTAGCTCCCAAAAAATAGATTTCTTCTTCCACATGGGTGCGTGTTCGTCAGCGTCTTTCGGAACAGGTTGACTGCCTGGACCCTTTCCAAAGATAACATTTAAATCCTTGACCATTTCAAATATATCAGCACCACTACAGGGGACAGGCTTGGACGGTGGTATGCCTCGCTAGCGAAATGCTTGCCTTTTTTCCTTAAGGGATGCTTGTGCGGAAGGAAACGACGATTATACGGGTACACAACTTTTCTGCTTTTTCCCAAATATTTACTTTCAGTCTCATCTAAACAGTGTGTGCATGCATTGTATCCTTTGTTCATCTGTCCTGAAATGTTACTAAGAGTAGGCCAATCATTGATGGTTACGAATAGCAACGCTCGTAGGTCAAATTCTTGCTCGATGTGCTCATCCCACACACGTAAACCTGGTTTGGCCCACAACTCCAAAAGTTCATCAACTAATGGCCTTAGGTACACATCAATGTTGTTGCCGGGTTGCTTTGGGCCTTGGATAAGCACTGGCATCATAATGAACTTCCGCTTCATGCACAACCAAGGAGGAAGGTTGTAGATACATAGAGTCACGGGCCAGGTGCTGTGGCTGCAGCTCTGCACCCTAAAAGGATTCATGCCATCTGTACTTAGACCAAACCATAAGTTCCTTTCCTCACCTGCAAAATCCGGGAACTCTCTCCCGATGTTTCTCCACTGCCGACCATCAGCGGGGTGCCTCAACATCGCATCATTCTTACGTTCTTCCATGTGCCATCGCAACAACTTGGCATGCTCTTTGTTTCTGAACAAACGTTTCAACCGTGGTATTATGGGAGCATACCACATCACCTTCGCAGGAACCTCTTCCTGGGTGGCTCGCCCTCAACATCACCAGGATCATGTTTTCTGATGTTATACCGCAATGCACCGCATATCGGGCATTTATTCATATTCTCGTACTTCTCACCGCGGTAGAGGATACAATCATTGATGCATGCATGTATCTTCTGCACATCTAATCCTAGAGGGCAGACAAGCTTCTTTGCTTCATACGTACTGACGGGCAATTCGTCATTTCTTGAAAACTGCTTCTTTAATATTATCATCAATTTTTCAAATCCCGAGTCAGTCACACCGACCTCTTCCTTCCATTTCAGCAGTTCCAATATGCTACCCAGCTTTCTCTGCCCATCTTCACAACATGGGTACAACAATTTGTGGTGGTCCTCTAACATCTTCTCGAACTGCAACCTCTCCTTATCCGTGCCACAGTCTCTTCTTGCATCAGAAGGGCCCGACGAAGATCATCATCAACAGGATCATCTGGTGCCTGTTCTTCACCTCCTTCTTCTTCATTGTCTTCCATTGCAGTATCATCGCATTCAGAGAACATAGATCGGTACTGGTCATCGTTATCTTCTTCTTCATCGCCGTCTTCCATCATAACCCCTTCTTCTCCGTGCTTGTTCCAAACATTATAGCTGGACATGAATCCAAACCGAAGCAGGTGGCTCTTAATGTCTCTTGAATTAGAGTAATCCTTCTCGTTCTTACATTTCAGACATGGACAACACATAAAACCTTGCTTCGACTTGTTGGCCTCGACCACAAGCAGGAAAGAATTCACGCCCTCTCTGAAAGCGGGAGCACATCGGTTACCGTACATCCATGGATGACTCATCTGCATCATAAGTACAATTATGTATCAGATGCAATCACCTTGCTAAAATTAGTATTATATGAATTATGTATACAAGAAAATAGTTGCTAACCTTTTAGGATCAAAATGAGAAGAAATCTTATCAAATAAAATCAAGTGACATCCCTCACAAACATTTCATCAAACACCTCTTGTGCACATGAAGAAAAAAAGAGGTAGCATAACCCCCACCTTTCACCACCAAGGAAAAAAAATGTAGGGAGGTGGGGACGGGCTGACTGTGTATATATAGGCATGGCCCTTTTGTCGCGAGCTGTGTCACGACCCACGACAAAAGAGGTGCCATCAGGAGGCGCCAAACCTCAGACCCCTTTTGTCGCGGGTTGTGATACCGCCCGCGACAAAAGGGCGCGACAAAAGGCCCAGCCCGCTCCAAAGGGTTTCGGGGCGACGTGGCCAGGTTATTTGTCGCGGGTGCAGACTCGCCCGCGACAAAAGGCTTCCACGAAAGCCCTGTTCTCTACTAGTGTAAGATGATACTTCGCCACTTGGGGCTGGAACTCTCATGGTTCATGAGGAGCTACCACTACAGGAAACGGCGTAGATGCCGACGGCCGGCTGCCCTCGGCGTAGCCACGCCTGGCCCTCGGCGTAGGCTACGCCGACGGCAGCCCTCGGCGTACCTCGTCGGCGTCCACCTCCCTCGGCAGAGGTCACTGTGCCGTCGGCGTAGGGCTGGCCGTCGACGTACGCCTCCTACGACGATGGTGACGGACGACCCTCAGTGTAGATGCCCTCGGCGTAGCGTGCCGGCGACGCCGTTAACGGACGAGCCCCATACGCCGAGGGTACTGCCGTCGGCGTAGAGCTGCACATGGCACGCGGAGGGGACCGGAGGGCCTAAACCCTAAACCCATACGCCGAGGGCTTCACCCTTGGCATAGAGCTGCACGTGGCAAGCGGACGCTAGGCTAGGCCAGTGGCTATGCCGACGGCATAGCCCTGACACCATATGGTCATGCCATGAGGCTATGCCGATAGCTTTTCCCTCGGCGTAGCCCTGACCACAATTTTTTTTATTTCGCCTGGCAGGTTTCCAACTTGTTTCACAGCCCCCAAATTTACCAAAATTCACCAAAATTCACCAAAATCCCCAAAATTCACCGAAATAGCATATAATTCACATAATAGCATACATAGTGCACATAATAGCATTCACATATCCAAATACATAGTACTAGCTAGTAGTAGCTAGCAGGCTCTTACGAAGTAGTTGGTTAAGATGTCAGCTAGGGAATTGTTCTTGTTAGAATTTCTAGGCCTGTGCAAGCGAAGCGGTTTGATCCCGGTAGCTAACTGGACTTGGCGTAGGGATGACTTGCCTAGTGAGATAACATGAATTACTGAGTGACGGCTACCTCCACTCATCCAAAATCCTTGTCCCAAAATAACAACGCCCGCGTGCAACGGCTTTGGAGTCAAAGTGTCATCACCAGCCAGGTCTTTGTCCCGAAAGGGCGCCGCTTGGGCCACAGGTCAATCGAAACATCCAGGGTTTGTTTGGGTGTCCATAGGGAATCACCTTCAAATCGATTTAAAGTGGGCTTAAAAGTGGATGAAAATTGGATGAAAAATAAGTGCAATAACTTAATTATCAAATGCCAGGCTTATACCATTACGACTTGTTGAGCTAATTTATGATTTCGTGCTGAACCTG
Organism: Lolium rigidum; assembly: GCF_022539505.1. Lineage (NCBI taxonomy): Eukaryota > Viridiplantae > Streptophyta > Magnoliopsida > Poales > Poaceae > Lolium > Lolium rigidum. Next base: position 312,457,829 of record NC_061513.1, read on the forward strand.
GTAAACGAACAAATAGGTGATCTTTCCGGAAATGTGAAACAAAAGTTTTTTCCTCGCATCTCGGTCATTTTTACTTTTTCGTTATTTCGTAAACCCCAGGGTATGATACCCTTTAGCTTCACAGTGACAAGTCATTTTCTCATTAGGGCACTACGTTTTTGGATATAATTGGTGTCTTCGCGATATTGATATATTCTTTTTATAGAAAAAAAAACTGCAAATCGTGTCCCCAGATCTTTTCTCCAGTCTCCAAAACTACCACAAATTCTGAAATTGGACACCAATTCGTTATAGGATCTATCAAATCTGGAAATTGGAAACACAAATCCACCGCTCCCTCCGGCCGGACAGCTACGCGGCTGCGCCGGCGCTGAGCATGGCCGCGCCGCTCGCGCGTATGCCGCCGCTCCAGGCACCCAGCCGGGCATGCCCCGCCTCCCGGACCCTCCCGCGCCGCCACCTCCGGCCGTCGGTGTCCTTCACCGCCGCGGCCGTCCCAGGAGGCGTGAGCGGGCCCGTGCTCCGCACCTGCAAGAATTGCAAGAAGCAGTACGACCCGGCGGCAAACCACGCATCATCCTGCCGCCACCACACGGCCCACTTTGGAGGTCACAAATCTTATTTCTCTTTTACCGCTACCTTCTCATCTTCACACTCAGTAGTCAGTCAGTGGTGAGTATGCGTCTATGAAACATGCCCTGTTTGCTCACGGTCTTGTCGATTTCTAACTATGATAGACAGGCAATCGGTAGCCGTACATCTGATCCTGACGAGAAGTTCGTTCAACTCTGTCTACTTATTATTATCTTGTGAAAATTGCTTTCCCAAGGCTCAGGATCGGCTCATTTCGCCTGAACGAAATGTCGATCTTGTTCTGTTCAAATGTGGGCAGCTTTAGCTGGTCTTTTATCTTCTTGAGATATCTAGCATTTTTCATGTACAATTGCTTTGACTTTTGATCTGTGAATTGTGGTTACTTTGTTGATTCTGGTACACTGAATTCGCCAATAACTCTTACCATTTTAATTACAAAGGTGTACCAATCTAGTAATTCTCTTTTCCTCAAGGCGTCACCCATTACATTCTTTCATAAAACTAAGTTGCTGATTTCTGGAATTCCAGGGGAAACAAAGAGAAAATTTGAAAGCGTCCATGTCGGTGGGACCATGGATACTCCGGGTGCAGGCAAAGTGCTCCAGTACTGGCATTGTTGTGGGTCGGAAAATCCATTTGATGTTGGTTGTACTGCTGCTCCTCACTCTTCATACGATGATTGAATGCCTGGCTCTTATTTGTCCACTGGGCTCTTGCCATTCTGCTATTGTTTTACATGAATAGTTTGCCACATATTGCTTATTTTGCATTTATGTCTGAAAATGGCAGGAGCGGCCAACATGATTTCCTTTTTAGCTTCTTATATTATGTGTATTTGGATGTTCCATGAATGAGTTTTTCTACTTTTCTAAAAAGCTAAAATACTTTTTATTACCTGACGTTCCTTCTTTTTACTTGAAATCGAATGTTCTCTTGGTAAATCTATATCCATTATCTTGTTTTTTTTGGTAGGAAATGCTTGCTTGAAGCATTGCTATATTATGAAAAAATAACTGTAGTTGGAAGCTTGTAGCACTAAGGCTTACCAAGAAGATTATCATCTGAAGCATTGTTTCAATGACATATATGTCCAGCAGTATTAACTGCACACAACGGCGATGCCAGTAGAAACATTTACAAGGTTACCACGACCTACAATTCCAGTGTAGTCATACCTACCATCACTTAACTAGGAAGTAACAAAAACAGAGTTTTTGAAGTCCATTGCATTATAAACACACATGAAATCGAAATCGGCTCATTTAAGCTACATTTTCAACCTTTTTCAAGATCAGCTTATCATAGCAATTAAATCTAGTACTAGGAAACGTTGGAGGAAGCGAGGCGAAAAATTGGAAAACTATTAATAGTAAATGATTATTTCCTGTACAAAATCCATATCAGTTATGGATAAATGGTCATGTTCTTATCATGCTTTTCTTGGATCTACTCTTAGCATCATCGGGACAAAGAGGACAATATGCAGTCTACATGGAAATTTTGCAACATGTTCATGCACTTTTTCATAGTAAACAATCCATTAGGTACAGCAAAAATTCCAGTGTACATCGCCATTACTATACCCCTCACAGTAAAAGGAAGGATGCAGGAACAAATAAGATAGCTCCGAGTACTCCTCATGCCCAAGCAGGAACGGACTGTGTTCTATTCAAAGGAGCCGAAACTTCCAGGCCGCGAGACATAATTAGAAGGCAAAACATAATCAGAAGCGTGGAACCTGGATAGTACCTGGCATGGAGGAGAAACTAAAATCAATTGATCCAAAAGTGTTTGTTTATCAATCTGTTGATACGCGAGCAAGTAGACCTGTGGGTGTCTGAACCGTCTTTATGTGACCAGACCCGATAAGATCTCCGAGGTGGAAGCCGGCTCATGAAGTGGACAAATCAAAAAAACAATAGACGAGAGCTGACGCTGGGTATCAGTTGGTCTTGTAATTTCAAGAACTATAACTCATTTAGTACTTCATTGTTCACCCCCTACCTGGCGTCCCAAAGAAGCTGTTGCTCGTGGTGCTCACCTCATTTTCCCTCACTTCCTTGACTCTCATGTTTTTGTTTTCCTCCAGTATTTCATGTAGTCTGAACTTTAGAAAACATAGGCGAATATGAATCCATTTCACGCTTGCTTTTATATCCTAGGACATGGGTATATATAATATATTGAACATCTCTAGTCTTGGTTAGCTCTTACGAAACAAACATATTGCCAACATGGGAGATGTGTTGAGCAGGGCATTCAGTAAGTGTTTATCATGTCATTTTCATCGTGTGAGCAGGCGGCAAAATAATGTGATAATCTACTTGCATGTTAGGTTCTGATCTCTCGCCCAAAATAAAATGAAGGGAAATGTTTCGTTTCATTAGATGAAACTCGCATCAAAGGAGTGGGGAGAAGTTCTTAGATGAGTCAGTGGTTCAGCACAAATAGCATTATCATGAATGATCCAAAGTAACCAACTTTCGCTCATACCAACCATCACTTGACTAGTAAGTAAAAAAACAGAGTTGTCCAAGTCCATTGCATTATAAGCACCCGTGAAATGGAAATCAGCTCGGTTCAGCTAAGTTTTCAACTCATTTTCAAGATCAGCATGCTATAGCAACGAAATCTAGTATTAGTATTTACCTGGGTTCCGAAATATAAGCCTTTTTAGGAAGCTAATAAATCAGCTTACCAAAAAGACTTACATTTGGGAACGGGGGCAGTAGAAAACATTGGAGGTGAGACATAAAACTGGGAATTATTAATTGTGAATGATTGTTTCCTATACAAAATCCACATCAATTCTGGATAAATTGCCATGTTCTTATTTGTGATCTTAGATCTGCTCCTACAAAAGGTAGCAGTCTTAACATAATCAGGGCAAAGAGGATACTTATGTGCACGCACACCAACTTCAGCTCCTTAATTTCAAATTTAGGCACATTAATCAGATCAAGAATACCTCTCACAGAAAAAGAAAAAAAGAATGCAGGAACCAATAAGATATGTCCAAGTACTCCTGACGTCAAAAGAAGCCAAAATCGCCATAACATAAAACATAATCAGAAGCACAAAAGCTGGGTAGTACCCAGCAAGGAAGAGAAACTAAGATTAATTGATCCAAAACTGTTTGATTATCAATCTGTTGATACACGAGCAAGTAAGCCGGTGGGTGTCTGAACCGTCTTTATGTGACCAGACCCGATAAGATCGCGGAGGTGGAACCGCACGTCTAGAGGCGATGACCTCAACCTCGTCTTCTCCAGGGAAGACACTAGCATCTCCTTGTACTTCCGACGGTTCAGTAATGAAAGAACTTCCTTCCTCCCCTGCTCACCATAACCACATATGTCAGTCTTATTGACAGAGAAATTGCAACTGTAAAAGGTCAGTTCGTAGCCATCTAGAAGAACACGGGAAAGCCAGGCCGAGAGGAAACAAACTAGCATTCATGAAGTACATCGTGTGCGGTTCCAAAGTATATACATGAATTGAACCTGTTTATATAGTATGAAGCGGCCACGTACTCCATCTTAGTGGGTATTAAGGAAGAAAAGATGCATGTGCAGCAATCAAGAACAATATAATATAATTAATTTCAATCTAGAAAGGAAGTGACATACACGGCAAAATATCATATGGACAAACCCTTTGGCCGCTGCAAAAGAGCCACAAAGTAGGCACCGGAAGGGCACTGTCTACTGCTCAGATGGATGCTATGTCAGCAAGAAAACCACTTATGGCCCCATTTGCACAACTTATGCAGGTCTGAGGACACAAGTGTCCAATTTTTAAGCTCATGACTTCATGGACAAAGTTGTACCCAACTTGCCGGTATAGGGACCTACACTGCAATTTAATCTGATAACAGTCCTTAGGGATTCATCATAGCATGTCAATCACTAAAGAGGAGGCTAAATTATTTCACTCACAGATAAGCTTTGAATTCATTATCAATTTGTTAAGGCCATCTTTCGTTTAACTGACACCGCGAAATTAGAACCAATGAACAGAAAAGTCAAGAAGTGCAAACCTGGGATAGGCCTTTCAAGATTGGACCAATACTTGGAATAGAAAACCAGTACATGTTTGGATCTATTAGCTGGCGTGTCTGCAGAAAACCAATATGGCACAAACAGTAAGCCTGATTGGTCAAAAACATGTTTCTTCACGTAATCAAATTAGATGTGTTTATTACTTGGTTGCTGAACATGACAAAAAAATATTGGAGATATAGTATTCTTTCAGTTTAACATAACTTTCTTCAGTTCAACATTCTAAAGTAAGACAAAAACAGCGATGATAATGATCCCATGGAAAGTAATAAAAATATTACTTACTAGGAGGCCAGCATTCATCAATACTGTGATATGTTTATCTTTTGCATCACCCCCACATGATAACAGTGAACACTGCAACAACAAGCAGAATGCATGAAAAGTTCTATAGAGCAGCACCATGTCTTGGTTTATTACTAGGTATAGTTTAAGAAACAATATTCCAAAACAAAGTGTCAGCTCAAAATCTCCATGATAGATCATCGCGAAGCCTCAGGGAAGTTAAAGCTTGATAATGCGCTATTCTACAGAAAAGGTCAAGAAAGAATTCTGCACAGGACTAACACTTATCAGTAATTGGTTGAAACTTACCAGCTCTAGGTGATTTATGCTAACATCCAATTTCGAATGCAGAACATATTTCTCAAACCACTCAAACACTGCACTACCATCTTGTTTTTTACCCGTTGACCTCCTGATAGCAAACTCCATCTGCATACGTGGAACAGATCCATTAGAACTTGTAGTACAAAAAGGCAAAGTTAATGCAATGAACAATCATATTAGGTCTAAACTTCAGTGTCAACAGGAGATTAAGTACATAATGACTGCTTTTTTATGCAACGAGATGAGATCGAGCCCCCTAGAACCCCGAAGAGAAAAGGAAAAGGACATGAAAGATATCTTTTTAGTTAGGCATGAGATAGAGTTAGGAAGATAAGAATATGGTTTATTAGGCAAGTAAGAGTTCGAAAGTAAGGTTCTGAAAAGCAAATCTTGCTATACACACTACAAAGAGAATGTTCACATCTTTCACTAATTAATGAAGAAAGGCTCTCTAGGGTATTGTTTACATGTCTATGACGATAAATTTGCAGTCTAATTACTGTGCACTTTGTAGGTTAGACAAGGGTAGATGGGATATGGGCATATGGCAATCCAACTTGGTACGGATGGGCTTGAATGAGGTGTTGTATGCATGGTTGGGTGGATGGGATGTATCACAAAATACTAATTAACTAAATTATATATACTTCTTAACTTCCTTTACATTAACATCATCCAGATCTAGTGAACCTACTTAATGCCAAACCAGGACAACACATACCTGTCTCAGATAATCATCCATGAACATGATAGCATGGTCATCCTGACCAGTACTGAGTTTGAATAATCGGAGTACTCTGTCTTTCTTCAGTGACTGCAAAAGGGAGTATTTCTATGTTCAAATTTCATCACAACCAAGGAAAAACTATCTCTGATGCAGTTGGAGATTGATACACACTAGTGAATGATAATGACTTGAAGAGTTTAATATGAGAATCACTAGAAAACAATCCAAAGGTAACATCTACAACACTGTTTCCCCATAAAGAGTTATTGCATAAGTTCAAAACAAAACCTCCAAATCTCTATCAACTTGAGTCCTGTCCTTCACGCTGCTATACAATTGGGATTGCAAAATGAATGGCTGTGTCACAACCTACAAGAACATACAAAAAAGATGAATTTTGTTCAGAAATGGTACTGAATCAGCATTAGAAAAGGAAATAACCACAGAAGAAGCACAATGGAGTTTATATAACCATCCTTACTATATTAAAACACGCTCTTTTTACATTACATGGAGTATTTATTCGGTTTGCATATCTTTCCATTAACAGGAGGTGCTAACATAAATACAGGAGTTTAGCGGTGGCCATTAAGCAAAGCGCGCACCACAGCCCCCAAGTACATGTTGCACATACACTCAAAGATAACACTTATGGAACACAAAACAAAACAAGCCTATCCGCATGGCGGCTCTTGTAACCAGTGATGGTAGCCCTGACCCGTGGCTCCACCTCTGCCTTAATTTGTTGGCCATTGTCTGAAGGTCCTGGCTCTCCCTGGAATACCTGGTTGTTCCTTTCTCTCAATAGATCAAATTTGCAGAATAACTATGGAGGCAGGTATTTTCGGTGATATCGTGGCAGTGATTTCCGCCTAGACAACCATCAAATTAGCATAGTCATTTTCTGATGGGATCCTGAAACGTGAGCTGCCTATCTTTAAAATATTTGCCACAGTGCAGCAAACTGAAACATGATACTTTTGTTCTCCAAGTTCAGACAATATTGAAAATAATGATAATGAGGGGATGCCAATACCTTCTCTAGCTTTGGGAATTGTGCGCGCATCAATTGTAGAGCTATCAACGTATCAGTGAATATAAGGTTGTCCTCTGCGTCATCAAAATTGTTAGATTCTGACTTGTTACCAGCTTAAGATGCACAACAATATTGTCATTGAATTCAATGTTTTTCACATACAATATGTAGCAACTTCTAGGTCACTAATGTCTTTGATGGTGACAGTCTAATGTAACAGCTAGAAGTGGTCAAAAATAGGAAATAAATTATGTTCTAGGCCACTAAACTTACTTCGAGGTTGTCAGCTAGGCACCCACTCTCCTAGCTTAGCTATTTTGGTACTAACCATGAACTCTCCAATGTACTAAGCATCGCTATCCAAGTTCTCTAATCATGTTCCCAATTTTGCAGCAACATGAATAATCTTGTTAGTACTTTGTTAGTTCCTCTCCATGAATAATCTTATTCCAGTACCACTCCAGAAAAAAAAAATTGTTTCATTCACTTTACGCGATCATGTGTACTTGAGAAAAAAAAAAAGAGTGTTAAAATGGTAGTGCGTATGTAGCTATATGTTATTTTTGTTCTCAACAATCTTGGTAAAACAAATTAAGTCTCACTTGACTTGTTGCGGCTGGCCAATTCTGCCATGTAATAGCTGCTAACAAAACCAATTTTCTAGACATATATAACTGAATGAAACAACTACAATAGACATCATATTAATTTTACCAGGCTCACATGCTGAAAAGGAAGAGAAAGAGAAAATGTAGGGTAATTACATGCATAATTACACTGAATCTATCTGATGCAGCATGCTGGTGGTAATACTCAGTGACCTATTTGATTTACTCTTGACCTAAATGCGGAAACTAAGAGAACAATAGCCTATTTGACACACCTGAGCAAGTTTTGTGGCGTGGAGTTTACTTACTCTAACAGAGGGGAATAACTTAGACATAGAAAGTAACGAACCAAGGCTTGTGCTGTTTTTGGTTCTGCCTGGTGAACTACTGGCACTGTCATTAGGAGAGCATGCTCGCTTCCTTTTCCCATGAGATGATGAATGTGATGATGATGGTTCCGCCATCTCACTTTGTTGATTGTATGCTCCGCTTTAAGACGACTGGGACAAATGTCTGTTTCAATCAGGAGTCGAATTAGCTATTTTGCATCAGTAGCATGGAGCTTCCTTCCACAATTCACACTGTAAATTCAGTGCAAAAGCATGGCACATCAGAAAACCGATAGGATAGATGACTTGAATTAATGGTTCAAACACGCTCGCAGTCAGAGGATATTCCAACAAATCTTGAAAGAGATGGACATGGATAAATAAACCAAAGATATGAAACTGTGGTATGAATGGCACTCACACTTGGAATAACTTGAAAGTTTACCAGTAAATGGAAGTTACTACAAAAATACAACATGAGAGGTGGACAAAGTTCGCTAGAAATACCATGCTACAAGCTCCCCTGCAACTTAAGAATCTATTATAAATTGGCAACTTAAGAATCTATTCTAAGAGGGAAACAATCATCTGGCTACTCCAGGAACAAGCACTGATTGATGGACAGGGGGCGGATGAGTAACCTGGGAGAAAGGAAACGGGCTCAACCGGAGGGCCTCTGCCTGGTCTGCCGTGCCGGCGGCGACGCGCACCTACAGGACGGATGACGGGACTAGTTCGCCGCCCGAGGTGATTGCGGACTACCGGAGTTGCGACGGTGGCTACACACGGCGGCCTCCTTATCTCCTCGATCTCTCCAGCCGGGCGTGGCCGTCACCGCGCAACGACCTACACGAGGGCGGAGCCGGCGGCGGCGATGGGGATTTGTCTCGCGAAGAACAGGTGAGTGTAACAGGAATTCTCTACAAGACTGGGACCACCTGTCAATGACATATCTCATTTTCTTGGTTAGTTGGTTTTATGCCTCTCTAAGTTTTAAATTTACAGAAAATTAAAAACACTACCGAGTCTACTGTTGATAGATTTGCATCGCTAAACGCCTAAACTGATAATTTGTTGTTCTGTCCATAAATTTATCAAATTTTGGCCAAAAACAAACTTCTCAGAAAAATCTGAAAAAATAGAGAAAATCATAAACACGAATGTGAGTATACTGTTATAATTTTAGCCATTTCTTGGCATATATGGTCCGCTAAACTGAGGGGCCAAATTCATGTTGTACACATACACTCGCCGTCCTCTAGCCGCGTTGAGTTCACACGGTAGCAGCGGCGGGCGAGCGCCGACGCCCTACAAAGAAACGGCGCCCTCCACAGCTCCGTCGGGGGCGCACAAGTCATCGCCCTCCACTGCTCTATCGGGGATTCGCCTTCTCCAGCCGCCGGCCTCCATCCTTGTCTCCCTCCAGCTGCCGGACTGCCAGGGATTTAGGTTCGTAGGGGGTCGGGGGAAGTGACAAGCGAATAAGATTGGGCTGAGGGAATTGACTATGAAAAGAAACTGTTCGTATAAGGTACTATTTCTGTTTGTACACGTACAATACACATCCTCGTATTGGAGAAAAATAACATAGGTGGAGCAGCGGTGGAGGTATTAGAAAGTTAGAGCGGCATATCCTCAAGTCCAGTTTTTTGTAATGCCATATGTGCAACTAGTGGAATTGAGAGTAGCATAAAATCAATTAACCCCATTTTCTTTCATCGCAATATATATTTCATATCTGAAATACTGCATCACCTGGTTTTGTACTAGTGTCGGCACTACTGTTTTAAAGATTATGCAAATTTATTCCGTCTCACACACGGCACCTTCTCCCGCGCCATGGTCACCATGGGAGCATTGGCCCGTGCCTGCCCCCTCCGCTCCTCCTCCTTCTCTGCCGGTATACCCTCCAGCGACACCGGCATCCAACTGGTTGTGAGAGGTGCCGATGATCGTGGATCTCCCCCAGGAGGAGGATGATGACCAATAAGGTAGACTAGGGTTTTGGATCATTTAGTTTTGAAGTATTTTCCCGTTCTTATCTATGCAAATGAAGTTTTATACTATCATTTAGAAAAAAACACATTTCCATCAGACCGCTGAACTGCCTCTGAGCTGATTTTGTGTCGTGGGCCGATCCAAATGGATGAGACGCTCTAATTGAGACGATCACATGCCGGCCTCCACTACACACCAAGCCGATGGTGATGGTATATTTTACATTGGAAAACTACACAATTAAACATTGACGTGATGGTATTGCTTTGATTAGTTAGATCTTGTCTATAATGTCATTCTTCTAATGACATAACCTTATTGTTAATTGACAACACATATCTATGATTAGAAAATATTAATCATCATTAACCAATAAATTAGTCTAGTAGCGGCTTGCTAGGGACACGGTGTTCTCTACAAACCACACAAGCATTAATATTTCAGCTTAATACAATTCTAGCGTGTAGTATATACATTTATCATGAATAAGGAAATATGATAATAATTGTATTATCATTGCCACTAGGGCATATTTCCAACATCTTGCTGGTAGAAACTATACTCCATGAATGGTGACACAAACGCCATCGGAGAGGAGGCTTGCTGTTCTTGGATTTTGGTGTGCCTAGAAGTGTGGAAGAGATCAATTGATCGATCAAGAGGAGAGAGGCTGGGAGGTTGATCTTCTCATAATCTTAGAATCTTATAGTATGATCCAATGTGCAAGTGATTACATTCGATCGGTGTGATCGAAGGCAAAGAGGCTACAAGCATTGATGGAATAACAGAAGACAACCTCGAAGAAGTTCTAAACACGAGTTTTAATTTATTACCGTTTTGGGATGGGTAGAAGAAAACGAGACATGCACATTAAAGGAATTCTCGCAAAAAAATTACACATGATGGACCATCTTCTATCCGTTTGCGACGGTGGGCGTATACATTGGCACTTATTTTGAAATGTGCCATGTGCAAATTTAATGTTAGGGCCCAAAAAGTATTTCATTCTACCCACATAGGGAACTGCCCAGGGCGTCGGTATTGTTCAGCACCACACACGGAAAATGCCTTCTTTGTGTCTTGGGGGCCTTAAAAGCCCGATTTTGTACTAGTGTTGCTAATACTATTTTAAAGGTTATGCAAATTTATTCCGTATCACACGCGGTGCGCGCCTTCTTCCGAGCCACAATCACTATGGGAGCTGTGGCTCACGCCTGCCCGACCGCTCCTCCCCCTCCACCGATATACCCTTCTAGCGGCGTCGGTACCCAACTCGCTGTGGTAGGTATCGGTGATTGTGGACCTCCCCCAGGAGTAGGACGACAACCAATAGAGTATACTACTATTAGGGTTTTGGCCTGTTTAGTTTCAATGCATTTTTCCTATTTTTAACTAGGTAAATTAAATTTTAGATCGACATTTTTTAAGGAAAACACATTTGCATGGAACCGCTGAACTGCTCGTGACCCAAACACGTCCGATTTTGTGTCGCGGGACTATCTAAATGGACGAGATGCTCGTACTATGACGATCACATGCCGGCCTCCACAACACACGCTACGGGAAAAATGGCCATTGTTGTGCGCCACTTTGCACGGCAAAGGACCTTATATGCACGGCAAAGAGGACGTACGACAAAGATCGCCCGACAAAGATTCCGACTGCAACGACACCATTGCCGTGCGCGTCGACCATTTGCACGGGAATGGCCTTTGCCGTGCGCGCGCTGGCAAGTGCTTTGCCGTGCACGCTGCCTTTGCCATGCGGGCTAGGGTTTTCCGTGCACGCAACCATTGCCGTGCGGCAGGCGCTTTGCCGTGCGTGCAATCATTGTCGTGCGGCAGATCTGTGCCGTGAAGCTTTCTTTGCCGTGCGCCAGCATGCCAGCCCGCACGGCAAAGGCCCCTACAGGCACGCCCCCAGAAGCTCCCAAGTCTACAGGCTACCGCCATGTGGCTCCTTTGTGGTGTGTGTGCACATGGAAAAGTGACCAAAAGTCCTTTTCCGTGTGCATACACACGGCAAAGGGCCCTGTTTTTTTCATTTTTTTGCTATTTTTTGCGTATTCCCTGCATTTCAAAAATAGCAATTGACAATAGAGCATATACAACATATAATCTTCAACATAACATCACCAAACACTACGGGAACACCACAAATACATCAAACGCACATATTCATGCATACAATGCATTGCATAGAGTCCATAGTCCATCCACACAAGTTACATAGAGTCCATAGTCCAATGTCCATTATTACAATCCATTACAAGTGCGAACATTCCATTACAACAACGACAAGTGCACGACAACCATGCCATCAACCTTGTCCTCCTCCATTGCTTGCGCCGGCCTCATCGTCATTGCCTTGTGACAGATAATCTACAAGGTTGATGGAATTAGCATTTTCATTTGCATATTGAACACTTGAACAAGTACAAGTAGCGGGTTGGGCACAAGTGTAGGAGGACTCACCGTGGTTCATGCTCCGGATGATGTTCGTGTTGTTCACGGTGAGAGGTGTCACCGGGCTCTGAGTGGATGATGGCGGCATCCACGGCAAGGAGAAATGAGGAACAGGAAGACTCCCCGGTGGAGAAGACAGAACCGTCTGGCTCATCAGCCAGTTCATCTGTGCCTGATGCTGCTGCATCATCTGCAGCTGCTGTTGGATCTGCTGCATCATCTGTGTCTGGTGTTGTTGGTACTCCAGAATCTGCTGCTCCATCTGCCGTGCGTGCTCCTGGGCCACCTGCTCCTTTGCTGCCATCTCCGCCTACGATGTGTTGCCGTGATGTCATTAACATTTCAATGGAAAGCATGTAAAGGAAAGGTAGAGGCCCGAGGAAGAACATACCCGTAACCGCTCGACAGCTAGATCCGAAGCCCGTGGCCGGGTCTCTACCTTAGGCTAGCTGTTCTTACGACCACGACGGATCTGGCGGAGAGAGGGAACCTTCGCTGGGTCGACGCACCCGTCACCAAGCCATAGGCGGCCATGCTTCAAGCCTTCTCCCACTACTAGGGAATAGCCTATAGGTGGAGGCAAGTTGTGCCGGCGCACCACCTTGTGCATGCGCCGGTGGCAAGGATTGCCGGCGCACCACATTTCAGATGCGCCGGCGAAGAAGGAGTACTGCCAGCGCACCTCGGGGAAAGGCTCGCCGGCGCTATTTCCTTGCATGGCCCCGGCCGATTCGGGCCAGGCCCAAGAATCATTGCCGGCGCACCGGCCCAGTGGTGCGCCGGTGGAAAATTTGCTATTGCCGGCGCACCACTAGGCCGGTGCGCCGGCAATGATTCTTGGGCCTGGCCCGGGGGTGATATAGCCGAAAGGGGTATATGTTGCCGGCGCACCATGGTCCAGGTGCGCCGGCAATAACCTGGCAGTTATTTCAGCCACCAACCAGCCCACTCACCACATCACTACACCT